>NC_136268.1:36305559-36395559 GCF_964187855.1 Myxine glutinosa
ACAGTAACACACCATTATCAACTCGTCATTTATCAAACGTCACCAACATAAGCTGATCATCGATTCGAAGAATACTAAAAGACCTTAATGCAAAACCATACATACCCAGATTAATTCACCAACTATCTGAGGATGATTTTGACAGGTGTGTTGAGGCATGTGAGACATTGCTTGGGTTAATAAATATGGACAATGTTTTGCAGAACAGAATCTTGCGGTCAGATTAATCCAAGTTTACTTTATCTGGTTCTGTGAATCGACATAACAGCGTGATATGGGCAGGAGACAACCCACGATTTACTGTTGAGCACAACGTCCAGTATCAAGCTAGTGTGTCCGTCTGGGCAGGCATTTCTTCTGGAGGCATTGTTGGACCAATATTTGCGAAGAAAATGTGAATGCCGCAAATTACCTTCTAATGTTGGAGCAGCATGTATTTCCACTCAATGATGGCCAAATGTGGTTCCTGCATGATGGTACACCTGCTCATTGTGCTGCCAGTGTACACCAGGCCCTTGATTTGAACTTTACAGACAAAATTGAACTTTACTTTACAAACAAATGGATTGGCCGTCGTGGTCCGGTTGAACGGCCGCCGCGTACTTGTGATTTAACACCCTGTGATTTCTTCCTTTGGGGTTTCCTCAGACACAAAGTGTATGCGAGGAATCCTACGACCCTCAGAGACTTGAAACAATTAATCTGTAATGAGACTGCTGCCTTAACGACTGAAACATGCAGAACTGTGTGTCAGAGTGTTTCGTCGTGGCTACAGCTGTGCATAGACAATGAAGGGAAGCAGTTTGAACATTTGAACTGATCTGTTTCATGTATATCAGACTGATTAAACTGTTTAACGAGTAATCATGTTTTGTTTTGCAGCTAAGAACAATAATAAACTTCGTTGTTTGTTGCAGGCATCATTCTTCAAAATGTGCCCAGGGTATATATATATATATATATATATATATATATATATATATATATATATATATATATATATATATATATATATATATATATATATATATATATATATATATATATATAAATAAATAAATATATATATATATATATATATATATATAAATAAATATATATATATATATATATATATATATAAATACATACACACACTAGTGGGGCGTGCTTAGATATTGTAAGCAAAAACAAACCGTGCTTTGTAAGTAGATACATAACAAAATAGAAGCTTTATGATTATTTTCGGCAAGGATCACCGACCTGCTGCGAGATATCAATGTAGGGTTTATTTATTTATTTATTTCATGGAAGTTTACAGTTTTTATGTAAATTTTCATTGAGGTATTTATTTCACAGTTTACACTTATAGAAATTGCAATTTTCAAATGCTAGATATCGATTGAGGTCTCTTTTGTTTGTTTGTTTATTTTACGGACGCCTTTATGGTTTTTTTCGTAAATTTTCATTTACAGACGCTTTCCGACGATTCTGTTTCTGTTTATTTTCTGATTTTTCACTGTGTACTGACTTCAATGTCCATCAGCATGCCAAATTTCAGCTTTCTACGACACCCGGAAGGTAACAAACATTAATATCCATCAGTCAGACATCAGTCAGTGGTGAGAGAGAGTTTTTTTTTTATATATACACACATATATATATATATATATATATATATATATATATATATATATATATATATATATATATATATAAATATATATATATGTGTGTGTGTATATATAAAAAGCCCTCTATATATATCTCTCCATATATATCTCTATATATATATATATCTCTCCATATATATATATATCTCTCTCTATATATATCTCTCTATATATATATATATATTGTTGTGGTTTTGAGTTTGTACAATAAAGGTTAATTTCCCCCTCATAGTTTAGTCACACTACAACACGTAGCCTCGCGATAGTTCAGTTATTTCTTCGTAAATGTAAGCATAGTCCTTTTCCTAAAGTCCATAGTCCTTAAGCATAAATGTAAGTAAGCATAGTCCTCCTTTCATTGCCTTATGCCGCCTTTGGCTTTTGGCGCAAATTAACACGAGGCAGGCCGCCTGGCAAGTCGAGGCAAGACCGAAGGAGGGCGGAGGAGAAGCCGACAGTAAGAGCGAGCCGCCAATCAGGGCTCGAAGGGAGTGGCTGCGGCACTGCGTCACAAGGCGTGGTTATAACATTCGAGAGAGCTAAGGGGGTTGGCAATATAACCCGTTGCGTGAAGCCCCCACCGCAGTTCTGCGGAGAGGCGCTTGTTGAACGAGCTCTGAGAGAAGACGCGCATGAACCAAGTTATAAGGCGCTCTTACAAGTTAAACGCCCGGTTGAGCTTGAGGCAGAACCTCCATTGAGTTACGCGAGTGAGAGCACACCGTTAATTAATCGCGCTGAGAGAAACCGCCAAGCCTGGCGAGAGACGCGTACTTTTCCCTCCCACCTGCCTGCTCTGCCCTTTGTTCAAGAGACGCGCTGCAAGGATCCCTCCCACCGCCTGCTTGCCTTCATCACGGAACGTGCTGTGACCGGAGAGAGCCACGCCGGGCGGAGCCGTTCCTGGACGACCAAGTCGGCGCGTTCTGCGAGTGAACTTCATCCTTCCTTCATTTCCCCATGCGAGTGTGATCAGGCCCGTGTCTGGGGATAAGTTAAGACTGTATAAGACTGCTCTGTGCCTCGTCGCCTTGTACATAATAGTGTGAATAATTATTAAACATGTGTTCTTCCTTCCATTTGATCGTCCCTGTCACTTCCATCAATTGACTAAGCATGGTACGAATAAAACCACTCTAATCGGGTTCCAATACCAAAGGTAACTGCATGGACCACGTGGTACGCAATCCGCTCGGTGTACTCAAATTACGCGTGGCTCGTGCGAGGCTTGATTCCCCGCTTCCACGGCGGCGCAGGTACTTAGGTATGTGAGAACATCGTCCCGGAACCCTACCCTGCGTTTGCCCGGAAGGGGCGATTCAAGTCTCTCGGTTGCGCCGACCCAAAAAGAACAAGGGGCTTAATCTCCCCTTGGTAAGGGCAGGAGGGTCGTGCTGAAACCGTAACATTTGGTGTCCGGGAGTGGGATTGGACCGGGAGTGCGCTTCACGCACTCGAAATTACGAGCGGATGAAATTTAGTTTAAAATCCAAATTTGTATTCGTACCATGGCTAGCCAAGGCGGTCGAATGCCAGTGGGAATAATGGATAAGGTAGAATTAATGACCCAAGACCAGGAGAGACAGTTGGTAGTGGAAGCAGTAAAGGGGGCGGCAGCTGGCAAAGGAAAGGGCGGCGCCTCGCACATGGCGGCGAGAGCCGAGCCCGCAGTACCAGCGGGTTTGGACCTGCAGTTACTCTTGACTCAAATAAAAGCAATCATTAAGGATGAAACGAACAAAATGCTTGATCACATGGACAAAGTGGGAGACAATTCCACCCGGGAATTGGGAGAAATGAAAAATGGGTTGGAAAACAGAATGGACACCCGAGGGGAAATATTAAAAGAAATGGGGGACAAATCCACCCGGGAAATGAAAAATATAGGGGAGGACATTGGGCGCAGGTTGAGCGAGAAGGTCACAATGGGACACGACGAGGTGACGCGGTGTGAGGAACGCGTGGAGAGCGAGCTTGGGCGAGGGACGGCCAGGTTGACCGGGGATATGGAAATCGCGACGCGGGGTGTAAAAGAGCCGACGGTCGCCAAATTGGACAGAGAAATTTCATGCGCGCCGGCGGTCGTCGAATAAATAATTGAAATTAAAGAAATGATTGGGGCCGAAGAGACGGTAGAGTCAGAAACTAAATCACGGGAGAAGGAGATGGAATATGTGCAAGGTCTGTGTTCACATTTTGATGACGTGCTTGCTAACCCCAATAAATGTTTACAGGTGCTGGCGAAGAAGCCGGGGAAGGAAGACCCCGAAGTGAGAAAATATGGCGTGAATGCGTTTAGCGCGAAAGGGTTTTTGGTGCGTTTGGGACAGAGACGAAACCCGGGCGGTCGCGGAAGGTCCATTGTGCGGTGTATGAGAGAGTGTAGTACGCGGTACGAGAGAGAGTGTGCGCCGAAGTGTGTGAGAAAAGTGTGCGCCGAAGCATGTGAGACAAAAGTGTGCGACAGGGTGTGCGATGATTGGGTATGCAACAGGAGAGTGCACACCCGAGGGTGTTACAGAGTGTGAGGGAAAATGCACACCGGACTGTGTGCGGGAAGTGTGTAACGGAGTGTGTGAGGGGCGTGAGTGTGCCCTGGTGTGTGGTAGCGGAGTGTATGGGAGGCGCGGGGGCGCCTGGGTGTGCGAGTGCAGAGTGGGTCGCGAGTGGTGAGAACGCGGCTCAAGCATCGATACCGACCGGGGTAGCGTTTAGCGTGACGGATAGCGGACGTGAGCCCTCGGTGAGTTGTGTGCAGCAGGGACCGGCGGGGATCGGTGCTGCGGCGGTTTCACAAGGACTACCGTGCACGACCCGTGCCGGCCCCCGCACTGTATGGTTGGTGCCGTGCCGTGGCGGCAAAGGCAATCGGCGAGGTTCAAGGGGAGGTCGGAGATTTCGGAGCCACGCACCTTGGCGGGTGCGGTGCTCCGACCGTGGGCGGTTGGGTCATCGTGCGTGGGACCGCGAGGCCCCGCGCAGGGATGGGGCCCTGAACCTCGGCCCATCCATACCGCCCCCTTTGGATCGAAAATGCCGGACGGACACCCCATACAGGCGACAAACTACCCGCATGGATCGCTCGGCCTTTCGAAGCCGAGCTGTGACGATGTACCTCCATAGATGGAGAGGCTCAAAGTGTAGCGGACTGATGGAAGTAGTGTGCCCTATGTGGAGGAATGGTAGTTTAACCATTCCTCACACGGCCAGGGCCCATGAGCATTAGTTTAGGGGGATGGCAGTGATAGGCACATGGAGGTGCCAACAATGGTTACCTCCATGGGGCACCGAAGCTAGCCGAGGGAGGGCTAGGATAATGTTAGGGATTTAGCAGACTGTAGAAGACATGAGATTTAACTAGTGACACTGCACCTGCAGTGGGGACGTAGGTAGATTAGCTGGATGATAATGACTAAGGGAGTGCATAATGGAACGGGACGACGGGGAAGCACGAGTATTAGGGGAAGTAGTTAGATAGATGATGCTGTGTGTGTGAGAAATTGTGTTGAGAATAAACGGAATTGTGTGTTGAGACGAATGGAATTGTGTTGAGGTGTATGGAAAAGGTGTGTGAGCACAAAAGGTGTGCGAGACAAAAGTGGTGTGTGAAATAAATGGTGTGTGAGAATATTTGGTGTGGAATGTTTGGTGTGGAATAAAAGGTGTGGAATGCATGGTGCGAAGGAGTGAATGGGGGGAGATGGAACCCATTCACGGACGCCGGGGGGTGGGTAGTGTAAAGACAGGTAGAGGGCTCAGGTAAATTTGTATGGATATTGACACCTGTGGTGCAGGTAGTGGCAAAGTAGTGCTTTGGAGGGTGCGTGAGACTGTGGAATGGCTGGGCGTGTGGTTTAATTGGTGCGTATGGTTATTGGGGCACTCCGCCACTGGTAGTTTGTCGGCCAGGTGAGGCCGCAGGTAGGCTCTGGGAGCCAGTTAGGGTAGTTGTGAGTTGTTGAGTGGGGCCCGAGGATCCCAGGAGAGGACCGGAGTTGCCCAATGCCAAGGTGGGCATCAGGGGGTAAAGAGCCAGGAGGGGCCTTCATAAGTTTAGGTAGTTGCAGGAGCAGGTAAGCTCGGGTGGTGACTTCAGTGGCGGAGTTGCGCAGGTAGTTGGACCTTCTAGTGGAGCCACACGACCCAGCCCCAAAATTGTGCAAGGGCACAGTATGAAAATTCGTTGGGAGTGAGACCCAAATTTTGAAGAGCTTCACAGAGTGGTCAATGGGAATTCGGGTTTTTAGAACCAGATAGTTTAAAGAGGCCGATTGGCAGGGTACGACCCCGGGTAGGTTAAAAGTAAATGTCAGTAGTGTAGTTAGGAGATGAGAAATCCCTTCACGCCATCCACAGCCATTCACCAAGGAGGGCGAAGCTCCACACCAGGGCTTTGTAAACTGTTGAGTAAGTGAGACGCATCAGGACGTAATGAGACATTGTGTTTGTTCCATTCCTTCTTTCCTGGGAGGGATTGGGAGACGAATTTGGATTAGAGGGGCATATGGGAGACAAGACGTAGGGACGAATTTGTAAATACAAGGAGGGCTAGGGTAGTGTAAGCCAACGTTGGGTGGTACGGACGGCTAGGGACGAGCCTGCACTGCTCGCTCTTCCGCGCCCCTCACGCTGCATTACCTTGTGTTGCTGTGTACCTTTGCGCCCTTTCCGCATTGCTGGTCATGCTTTGTCTCTCCCGCCACCCCACCACCATTTTGGAGGTGGAACTGTGCGGCACCATCGACCTGTGCAGCAACCTTTCTGCACACTTGTTACATCTGTGCAGCCGAACTGCGCAGCATTTGCTGCCATATCCTTTTGTTATAACTTTGCTGCACATGTGCAGCACTTTGCTGCCACAAACGCTTTGCTGCACATTATTACACTCATGGACCACAAGTTTTGTGGCCTTACACCTCTGCTGTGCAGCACCTTGCTGCAGCATCACCTTGCATCTTCGGACCACTTGTTTTGAGTGGCATCAATGTTACGCAGTCGGACCACATAAGGTTGGCCCTGCTTGCCAAAGAAATACAATAAACGCATTTTTTTGGTGCATTTTTATTATGGTGTGCTAGGGATGAGAAGATTTGTAAGGTAGATAGCCCTGAAGATTAGGAATGGCCTGTATGCTGGTCCTGGGGCTAGCCGGTTTGATAGGCACACAGAAGACGCAAGAAGCAAGATGCAAGAAGCAAGCAGCAAGTGTTATGAATTTATGAGTGTGTTTGTGTTTTTGCTGTGCTTTCTCTCCCCTCAAAACTTCTCTTCAAAAAGGACAGGTCTTGGGTCATAGAATTGTAAATAAGAGTAAGTTTTTCTGTGATTGTAAATATAAAATGCTGCCCACCGGCTATCTGTTTAGTTTGACAAATTCCGGATTCGGTTAGTTGTGGGCGTGATTCTGTTAGTTAGCTACTCAACGCAATAGGGGGGGGACATATTTAGTGTTTTAAAACTGTCGCACCCATGGGTTAGAGTAAATGTTAGGGGGAACCACACCTATATGTCACATGTAAAAGTAAAGTTAATTTTGCAGATCATTCTCAAAACCGGTCGTGCCATTTTGTTGGGTTCGACTCGGGGACGAGTCTGACGAGGGAGAGGGGTAGTGTTGCGGTTTTGAGTTTGTACAATAAAGGTTAATTTCCCCCTCATAGTTTAGTCACATGACAACACGTAGCCTCGCGATAGTTCAGTTATTTCTTAGTAAATGTAAGCATAGTCCTTTTCCTGTGTTAGTTTTGCATCGAGTACAATAATGAGAGTTAGGTCCTTTCATTGCCTTATGCCGCCTTATGCCGCCTTATGCCGCCTTTGGCTTTTGGCGCAAATTAACACGAGGCAGGCCTGGCAAGTGGATGCAAGACCGAAGGAGGGCGGAGGAGAAGCCGACGGTAAGAGCGAGCTGCCAATCAGGGCTCGAAGGGAGTGGCTGCGGCACTGCATCACAAGGCGTGGTTAGAACATTCGAGAGACCGAAGGGGGTTGGCAATATAACCCGTTGCGCGAAGCCCCCACCGCAGTTCTGCGGAGAGGCGCTTGTTGAACGAGCTCTGAGAGAAGACGCGCATGAACCGAGTTATAAGGCGCTCTTACAAGTTAAACGCTTGGTTGAGCTTGAGGCAGAACCTCCATTGAGTTACGCGAGTGAGAGCGCACCATTAATTAATCGCGCTGAGAGAAACCGCCAAGCCTGGCGAGAGACGAGTACATTTCCCTCCCGCCTGCCTGCTCTGCCCTTTGTTTGAGAGACGCGCTGCAAGGATCCCTCCCACCGCCTGCTTGCCTTCATCGCGGGACGTGCTGTGACCGGAGAGAGCCACGCTGGGCGGAGCCGTTCCTGGACGACCAAGTCGGCGCGTTCGGCGAGTGAACATCATCCTCCCTTCATTTCCCCCTGTGAGTGTGATCAGGCCCATGTCTGGGGATAAGTTAAGACTGTATAAGACTGCTCTGTGTCTCCTCGCCTTGTACATAATAGTGTGAATAATTATTAAACCTGTGTTCTTCCTTCCATTCGATCGTCCCTGTCACTTCCATCTATTGACTAAGCGTGGTACGAATGAAACCGCTCTAATCGGGTTCCAATACCAAAGGTAACTGCACGGACGACATGGTACGCAATCCGCTCGGTGTACTCAAATTACGTGTGGCTCGTGCGAGGCTTGATTCCCCGCTTCCGCGGCGGCACAGGTACTTAGGTACGTGCGAACATCGTCCCGGAACCCTACCCTGCGTTTGCCCGGAAGGGGCGATTCAAGTCTCTCGGTTGCGCCGACCCAAAAAGAACAAGGGGCTTAATCTCCCCTTGGTAAGGGCAGGAGGGTCGCGCGGAAACCGTAACTATATATATATATATATATATATATATATATATATATATATATATATATATATATATATATATATATATGTATATATATATATATACATATACAGTATATACTGTATATATATATATATATATATATATATATATATATATATATATATATATATATATATATATATATATGTACAGTATATATATGGGTTTATTTTTTAGCCATGATTTGTAAACAGGTGACTGATAAGTTTCTGATCTCCACTGATAAGTTTCTGAACCACAGCGTATTTCATTGTTTAAAACTTCTTATTTTTTTTTTTGTGAAGAGTACGTTACAACGATAACATAACTTTTTTATTACCCTCACCAGAGGAGAGGGTATTGCATTGGAGTCTGTTTGTCTGACTGTGTGAAAATATGATTTTCTCTGCAACCATTGGTCCGATTGACAGGAAATTTTCACCATTGGATCGCCTCCTCCTGTATGTTTTTTTAAGTGATAATTATTATGTCATAGGTCACGTGGTACTGGCGCCATCTTGGAAAAAAACGCAAAAATTGCACCCCTATATCTCTGAAAGCGCTGCATAGAAAAAATTGAGACATGGCTCATTTAAAGAACTCTTCATTGGGAATAACATTTGTTTATGATGATGTCATAGGTGCCTCCATTATGACGCCATATTTCAACAAGTACAAAACTTCATCCGATCAAGATGAAATTTCTTGAGCATCATCTTGGGATAAATTGGTGGAGAAAAATATCATCAGTCACTTAGTTCGACCGCCATATTTGTTTTAACACAAAAGCCTTAAAAACCACTAAAAACATCCTGGTGAGGGTTTGCAATCTCTGATTGCACTTTCTTGTTTTGCAATTGCAATTGCATTTAGAAATTGAAGATCCATAAGAGATATAAATATGGTGGAGAGGTCATGCGAAAGCAAAGACTGTCAAATTTCCTGAAGGAGCTTGATGAACATTATGCTCTTTTTTAGGTCAGCCATGCTAATTACTAAAAAATAAATCATCTCTCTGCTTGTGAATAAACAACATCATAATAAGAAATGTTAGATAAATGGATAATGGAATTGTTTCAATTATCTCAATGTACCCATGCAGGCCCACCAGAGTCTTTTCTTCAAGTTGTTACATACATAGTCATTAATCTTTCTCAAATTCAGAACACTTAAAGAATTAGAGCTATGTACTGTGCCCCAGTATCTGAATGCCAAGGTGCTTGGTGTTTTGCTGTGCCATCAATATGTGAAATTACTGTTCTGCACTTTGCGTAATGCCTTGTCTCAAAACAATGACTCCCAAAGCATCACCAAATACATAACAAATGTGTGCAGCCTGGCTTGTCTCGAAAGCACAGTGGATGCTCAGCCTGCAAAATGGATGCTAATAGATGCAATAAAGATACCTCCCAATTACATTATACCAAGATATACTGGTCGACTCAGACAACACAAAATAATTATGTTGAAAAAACATATTGACGCAAATTGGTGTCAAAACATCAAGACTTTTTCATGAAGTCTTGCAGAATTCTCAGTTTAAAGAGTCAGTCTTTACTCTATTTTTAAGAGCATATGATTAAAGCATACTGTGCAGTATTAAGCAGGAAGATGTGAAATTGCTCATACCCAATTGAGTTGGTTCATGTTAGAGCTGTAGAACCATAACAACCGTGCCACTTACTCCTGGCTATAAAAAAAACAACATTGAGCCTGAATTTCAGGTACATTGGTGTAAAAGTGAAATATTCCACTGAGAAAGCGAAATCGTTTTTAAAAAGGACTTGTGCTGAGCATGAGTCATGTTATTAAAAATAATGAGAGTGATGCAAGCTACTTGAGGAAAGATACCTGGACAAAAGGAAGATTGTATAAAGAGTGTGTACATCAGAAGAGTTTAATAATGCACACAGTGCATGGACATATTGTCACGTCGACGGGTCTGACTAATGTCACCTGTCGCGCCAGGAGCTTTTGCTACTCCTGAAGATCTCTGAGCTTACCAAATTCACACTTCGTTCAATTAACTGTTCTTTACCATTTACACAACCCCAAGGATCTCTCCGATGCTAGGACGAACTTGCGGCACAATGAGTGGGAAGCAAAAGGCGGTAAAATGTCTCTTGTAATAAAAAAACGTTTATGAGACATGAGTATAGCTAAGACAAAATAACCCAGACAGCTCTGGTGAATGAGGACAACAAATGGGGGAGATGAGGCATGAAAAACTGAACTTATGTACAATAGGAAATAAATAAAGCCGAACCCCTAATGGCACAGTATACCAGACTCGCACACTATGAGCAATGGGGAAAGGTGAGGGCTTGTGGATGACATGAGCTGGTTGGGGCTCCACCACAATGGCACGGTCATGTGGGTTGGCGCTGCAAGGACAAAGTGCGGCTCAGCGATCTGTGGAAATGACGATGAGAGAGGCGAGATAAGAGGGACGCTTCTTCCTCAGAGGCTGAGGCAAAGAAAGGTAGAGAGCAAGATGCAGATGTTGCCGTGTGAAAAGCTCAACTGCCATGCAGAGTGCATCCACTTCCCTCATTAATTCTAGGTCCACCCCCCTTGCATTGTGAATACCTGTTGTTTGCTGTCTGCTACCTGTGGACAAGGCCATCTTCCGAGCCATCCCGCCCTGTCATTCTGGTGTTTCACAGGCAGGGTGAATCAATGTGTGCATGTGTGCGTATTCCATCTGGGCATCCCATCTGCTGGCATTCGATGATGGGTGTTAAATATCCCAAGGTGTCATTCGTGAAGAGTACATGCGCTATCACCAGCGCCATAGCCAAATTACACATTCCTGCCATAACCTACATTGCATCAGCAGCACAGCCACACCCTCAACCAATGATACCATCCCGCAGCCTTGTGCTGCATAGTAAAGAAGAAGGAGACAAAGCATATGTTTCAAAGGAGATGTCTAGAACAAAGAGACTGAAGAATAAGAATGTCAGGAGAAGTTAACAATGCCAGGAGATGAGCAGAATGAATGTCAGGAACATCACGTGCAGCGAATTTCACCTCTCTTTTTTTTTTTTGTTGTGTACAAGATCGAGGCTCGTGTAAGAGCTAACATCAATCACAAAAAAAGACAAACGGACACACAAAACATACAATAAAGGGAGCGGGAGACAAGATGGGGAGAGAGAGGGAAGCACACATGTACAATAGTAGAGAACAGGGACATCGGAAGATCTGTGGGAGGGAGAGGGCTTGGGGGGAGGGGATGGGAGAGGTAAAAAAAACACTTGGACATTGCTAGCTAGGATAAGAAAGCAGGTGAGATTTCCAAAAAAAAAGTGGATCTGGGGTGAATTAACGGGGGTAGAAGAGATCAAGGTTTTGGATGGGGGAAGACAAGAGATGGTTATTTATTGTTATTTTGCACCTTTATTTATTTTTTTTATTTTTTTTTAACGCTTCTGTACACCGCCCTCGAAGCTCGGTTTGCAAGCCACCATCTACAAGTCCAATAGAAGAGACATAATTACTTATTTATCGAAAATGTTTTTCGAGTTTATGTTGTCCACAAAAATAGACCTTTGTGAACAAACATTCGTGTTAAAAGATTGGCCTTTAAAACCTACCCTTATGAAGGGGGACAGACATTTGTACAAACACACAAACTGACATTGTGTTTATATGGTCGATGCTTTATGAATCAAACCAGACTCGGTGGCAGTTATTCTCAACTCGGTGGCATCTGCTCTGGACACTGGGAAGATGGCGGCTTGATTCTAACCCTGGCTGAATCATCCAAAATACTTCAAACATGGTATGTGCTGCTTCTCTCATTTAATGCTGAGCATTTGAAGGATAGACAAGAGACAAACTCCAGAGGTTGGCATTTATGGGGAGGATAACATTCCTCCTCTATTGCCCCACTGAGTCTGGAGAGAAAAACGATGTCATAAAGATGGTGTCGCTAGTCCCCAGACTGTTCTGGGAAGTGATGTCATTTTCCCCAAGCCTAGTGTCGTTGTTTGGCTGAAATCAATTCTGGTGTCGTCTCATATATTTGTGATTTGTTTTGCAGCTCCTCTATGAGTTTTAGACCATGTAGAAAAAGAGATACTCGATCCCAACCCTTCTGTCCCAACTACACCAAACCAATGGCCTGCAATAATTGAGTCCTTTGCTGCAGGATTACAAAAAGCAACTTCACATGTTACTCCAATCATCTTACTATAATTCACCAAATCTCTGTCTGTCCGTCTCTTCCCAGGTACTGCAAAAACGGCTGAACCGATCGCAACGAAATTTTGGGTGGGTAATCCTGGGACCCCCTGGAGTAAAATAGGCTATGTTGTTTTTCCCAAAAAAAATTCCAATTTTTCCAATTTTCCAGTTTTTCCAAACACGATGGAATAATATTTACCGATATGAACAATGATGTGGCTTTTATTGAAATTCTACAAATACTGTTTAGATTTTGATGACTTGCGTGTGATATGATTTAACGGATGTTTATATAAATCGTTTAAAATAAAAAAAGCCTTCAATTTCTGATATTTTGCCTTTTCATTTGGACCTCCGAAATGAAGCCCCGCCCCTAGGGCGGGTACCGTTGCGAGTAAAGAAAATGCATTGTCTGTGTGTCTGGAGAAGCTGGAGGTGAAGCATGATATCTATGTTGGAAAGATTATCCATACGTGCAATCATTGTTCTGGATGCATCAAGAGACTTTAATTTATCAGAATTCCAAGACCCTTTGAAAGGGTTCTTACAAGAACACAAATATTTGCATCAAATTATTTTCCAATGGGACCCCAATAAACCTATTGACAGTGCTTCTGGGGAGAGGGCATAAATCCTGATCTGTGTTGCTGGTGTGTTACATTTGTGAAGATATGTTTGCGTGTTCTCACATGCAAGAACGTGCTTCCCCAACTTCTAAAAATACTTCCCGGTCTAAACCGGATAATTTTAATCCGGTCTATTTAATCGGATCTATTTAAACCGGATTATTTAAACCAGTTAAACCGATTAGTAAAACGGATTAGTAACCGAGCTAGTAACGGATTATTAACGGATTATTAAACGGATTATTAACGATTATTAACGCTTATTAACGATTATATTAACGAATTATTAACGAACATTAACGATTATTATTAACGATTATTAACGATTATTAACGAATTATTAATTAATTATTAACGAATAATTATTAACGAATTATTAACGAATATTAAACGGATTATTAATGGAAACGGATTATTAAACGGATTATTATTAAACGATAAACGGATTATTAACCGGTTATACCGAAGTTTAAACTGGTTAAACCGATTATTAAACCGATTAATCGGTTAAACCGATTATTTAAACCGGTCTATTTAAACCGGATTATTTTAATCCGGTTACATCAGCGATGAATAATAAACCGGATAATTTTAATCCGGTCTAAACCGAATAATCTTCCCGGTCTAAACCGGATAATTTTGGTTGATACATCTGACTCATTATGTGAAAGTGAAAGCAAAATGCAGTCTTCCTCAATATTCAAAGCACTGCGTACTAAATTGAGCCTTTCCTTGTAGAGAGGGAAAAAAAGCTTTCGTATTCCACTCACTCCATCATTATTGATGAATGGACGTAACATTTTTTATGAATATTTAATATATACACAAAGAATTAAGTTAAGCACCCCCCCCGTTGTTTTACAGCCTCGCACATTACAAGTTTGTTGTCGTCAAAACAGTGTAATATACCCATGATATTGCTATATTTTCTGGAGAAGTGATATTATGGTCACATAAAAACATAACAATCATGCCGTTTTCAATATTTTATTCTGAATAATTTAAGGTGAAATTTTTTGGGAATTTTAGGCATATTTTCACCTCAATTTAAGTATGGAGCTATAGGTCCATCACGGACAGTGTGGATGACGTTTATGTTTTCTAACGTACAGTCATTGTTCTGAGAAGACCTCTAGCGATCTTTGCGTCAATAACGTGTGTAGGACCCACGTGATCGGATCACTGACTCAACCAATCACTTTTTTTCACTTTGATCACTCAATTTCATCAATGGATAATTGCTAATGTCATACCAATCATTATTTGATCTCACATACCTTAGAATATATGCCAATGTATACATATACACAAAGAATATATATTAGGGGGTGCTTACCTTAATTCGTTGTGTAGAGGTGCTTAACTTAATTCTTTGTGTATATAAAGAAGAAAGTTTGTTTGTATGTGTGAGTTTGTTTGTTTGCATGTTTATGGATTCGGACCTTGCAGGAACCAGTGTGACCAAACTTTGCATGGCATCCTCTTTCATCCAGAGGAAGGTCGAGAAATATGTTTGGTTAAAAAAAATTGACCCGAGATAAAACCAGATAATTGACCTTCAGTTTTTGATTGGGTCTTGTGCTTATACACTGCCTGGGTTTTTTCCCCCAGGAGTGATCGAGTAATATGTATTGTGAAGACTGTATGTTGAGGTTGTAGTGATTTGTTGTGAACAACACAAATTAAATTACTATGTCGCTTGCACCTGCACCTGTTATTAAAAAATATTACTTATTGACAAAGGTTTATTATAACACTTCTGTGTTCAAGCCCCGAGTGGGTATGTTCTTATACCCTGCCTGCATTTTTCCTGGGAGCGATCGAGTAATTTGTTTTGCGATTGTTATGCAAGGAAATATTAAAATCCATATTTTGTTGAATTTCACCGGGCAACGCCGAGTACTTCAGCTCGTGTTTTATATGCCTTAGCTTTGAAAAGATGTAGCATGACAAGTATCAATGTTCTTTTTATTTAAACCTTAAGATAAAATAGTTATCTAATGATATGTTGTTACAGATGAGATGACAGTATTTCACGAAAAGTTTCATTCCATGAAACAGTGGATACTGCAAATGAGAGTTAGTCCAAGAACCCTGCTCAAAGACGATGCTTTCTTTTTTTCAAGGATTATTTCAGGTTCATCCATGTCATTTGGACTTCTACTAGGCTCCTACCACATCTGAAAGACGATAATCATCTCAAAATTACTTGTCTTGTCTATCTTGATGACATGATAATTCCAAGACACTTCGAAAGGGATGAACAAAACTTTAGAACAGTCTTGTGAAATATTCAAAGGACAAAATTGAAGCTGCGTCATGGGAAGTGCAATCTTTTTTCAACAGAATGCAATGCTTGGGAAACATTTAGTTTGTGAAGTTTGAACAGTGATCGAATCAACAAAACTCAACTCTTACATGCAATTGAGGATTATTTTGTCCTTTTTCCGATAACACTTCCTGGTTTATATTACTCACTATCCCCCTATTATGCAGTGGCTGTTTCGGTAATGTAATGGAAAGGAAATCCTGCCTCAATGGAGTGCCCCGATTAAGTCTTGTTCCTCATTTACAAAAAGGATATCTACATAGTTCTGGAAAAACTCTTCCTTTATTTAGATGATTACATTGTCTTGTACATTACCCCACCCACTGACAGGCAAGCATTAGCTGCACCCCTTTGTGTTAATTTTGACTTGATTAAATGGTGTTCTGATAAATGGAATATGTCTTTCAATCCTGGAAAACCTTAACACAAGATAAGATAAGAACTTTATTTCTCCAAGTGTAAAAAACAAGGAATATGTCAGCTACAAGCGTACAGTCTCATCCAGTAACACTGGAAGGATCATCAAACAAACCCACCTGTCTATTACCCACATATTACCACACATTGTGGGTCAAACAAACCCACATTATTATGTTCAGTACCTTTTACTTCTAGGCCTCAAGATCAGCCAAGACCTCTCTTGGGCTGGCCAAGTAGCAAAGCTGACATCCAAAGCCAGCCACAAACTGGGAATCCTCCATGGTTCCACACCATCACACTAAAATTTCGCAATTCTCTGTACGTGGATAAGTCTGAATCTGAACCTTATAGAATGGACAAGCGTTACGCCTAGGTCCCCCGTCGGGGAAGTGATGTGAGTTGATAGAGTGGAAGACGCAGAAAACATGCTATGATATGATATTTCGCTCACAAGGTTCAGACATACATGGAGGCGGCCATCTTGGATTTTGACGTGGCGACCCAATTTTCAATAGCGTTCTTCCTTATGCCTAGATACACCCACACACCAGATTGGAAGTTGGTACTTCGCTTATTTTTCAAGATATTTTGCTCACAAGGTTCAGACATATATATGGTGGCGGCCATCTTGGATTTTGACGTGGCGACCCAATTTTCAATAGCGTTCTTCCTTGTGCCTAGATACACCCACACACCAGATTAGAAGTTGGTACGTCGCTTATTTTTCAAGATATTCAGCTCACAAGGTTCAGACATACATGGCGGCGGCCATCTTGGATTTTGACGTGGCGACCCAATTTTCAATAGCGTTCTTCCTTATGCCTAGATACACCCACACACCAGATTAGAAGTTGGTACTTCGCTTATTTTTCAAGATATTCAGCTCACAAGGATCAGACATACATGGCGGCGGCCATCTTGGATTTTGATGTGGCGACCCAATTTTCAATAGGGTTCTTCCTTGTGCCTAGATACACCCAAACACCAGATTAGAAGTTGGTACTTCGCTTATTTTTCAAGATATTTTGCTCACAAGGTTCAGACATATATATGGTGGCGGCCATCTTGGATTTTGAAGTGGCGACCCAATTTTCAATAGGGTTCTTCCTTATGCCTAGATACACCCACACACCAGATTAGAAGTTGGTACTTGGCTTATTTTTCAAGATATTCCGCTCACAAGGTTCAGACATACATGGCATCAGACATACATGGCGGCGACCATCTTGGATTTTGACGTGGGTTGCACCCACACACCAAATTTGAATGCGGCCCTTCGCTTACGCACGCATGCACGCACACACGCACGCACGCACGCCGGCACGCACGGACGGACGGACACACGGACGGAGGGGAAAACCATAGTCCCCCTTTCGCTCCGCGGTGCGACGGGGGACAAAAACTGCTTGGGAAATTTCACTCAAATCTTGCATACATGCTCAGGATATCCAGGATCAAGGTCATAGGCATGAAATAATTATCCCTGCCATTTCTATCTTCTTTACTTTTTATCTTGGTGGGAGAGGTGCGAAAACAAGTAGTGCAATTGTGCAGCACAAAGCACATTGTTCCTAATTTGCATATGTGCGCCAGACCTCATTAAAATATGCGCGTCATAATCCAACTGTCACCATCTTAAACATGCTACCTCAACTAAAATTTACCCACCACCAGACTACAAACACCTCCACGACACCACAACCACCTTCCTCCACCGCAAGACCAACAACCAACATTGCACAGTCACCATTCACTCGCTGTATCTTTCTAGACTTTTCTACCTTTCGTTTGGGTGTGTGATTTAGCACCAATCTCATGTCAATATAGGTAAGATAGTTTAATGGGTTTTATTTAGAACAGGTTAAGATCAGCACTGTTTTGTTTTGCTCTGTACATTGCCACACCACACAAATACTCCCCATTGCTTTTTTTTGTCGCACCACATGAATAACTGTTTTGTCTGCTATATTTACAAATAAACCTTTGCTTGGAATGTACACATACCTTTCATCGCCCACATTGTAAATACTAAACCCCCCTCACACTTGTTATTCCAATCTGCCTGTGATGTCTTTTCCTCCACTGTCGTAACATCATCTGTACTAGTGATAGCCGGGACGTTTTTCCCCAATCGATTGGCTCCACACGTTATCCTGTGCATATTTGCAACAGCACCGCTCAACTGTTCCTGATTAAGTAAACGAGTACGCATCGATGGCTCAATCCCCGGTCAGGTCGGCCACATCACCTTTAGGTAAACAGTGTTAGGCGTAGGACCCTGGGAGATTTGGTAGTCTGATTAGCGTTCGTGGCTGACTGGCAACCTGCCGGACCACAGAGTTATCTATGACTGGTGGCCTCAAGACCGGTGGTTGAGAGGACCCCGAGGAGCCTCTCCTCATGGCAAACCTCGAACCCTCATACCATAACAATGTCAAATGATGGAATAAAACATGAGACAGTCAATGACTTGGTGACTGGGTTAACACAACTGCTCAGAATATCAAACAAAGGAAAGCTTCTGCATATAGAGCTTGCTACAAATATTCAATAGTATGGAAGTCATACTCTCTCGGTGTATGAAGGAGTGATAACTGTTCATGGCAAGAGTCGAGTCCATCCTGCTTTATGGGAGTGAAGGATGACTCTCACTGCGACCCACGAGAAGGGACTTGATTGATGCTATACTCGACTTCTATGTTCAGCTTTCACTGCATATTGGTCTGAACATAGTGTTACGGATTCGTCACTTCCGTTGTGGTGGTTTGCATCCACTGTAAATATTTCTGATTCCAGGTACTATTATTGTGTTCAAAAGTTTATTGTTCATGAACTGTTTTCAAAAGGTAAAAAAGTTACTGTTAAAAGAAACAGGAAACCGGATCGGGAACCGGACGACGAAGAGGAAGAAGAGGGAAAAAAGAGGGCGGAGCGAAGGAGTCGGACAAGAAAGCCGAGTCGCTCCGAGTTCTGAAGCGAACGTTGGCGAGCAAGGGTCACGAGCGAACTTTCGGGTTTCCGGGAAAGGGATTCCTTCGACAGAGTTGTCATCGCTGTGACCGATCAACCTGCGTGTCAGATTTTTGGTGGTGGATTCTGAGGAGAATTATCGCCGGGCTGCTACGTCTCAAGAGCGGGTCGTCGGCCATTTTGACTCGCGCAGGACTTGTGCTTCGCTCGCGGTTTCGTCTCTTTTCGACCATTTTCACCGCATTCAGACGTCGATCTGGGGCGTGTGTGTGACGTGGCTTTTTGAAGGTTCCTTCGTCCATACCCGAGAGGGTGATCTCTCAGTCGCCTGTAGGGCGCCTTTGGGTTTCCCAGTCGCCTCGAGGGCGCCTTTGTACAGCTTCGGTGGTGTGACTGTACTTGCCATCCGCACGGGATTCTGGTCTCGATTAGACATCGTTCTGGCGATCGCTGGAGCGAATCAACTTCGTCTTGAAGCCGGGAATAAGAGACATTGGGGAATGTTCTTGTTTCATTCACTTGGAGCACAGTGAGTTATATATACAACAACAACAACAACATGCATTTTAAGGCCATGTTCCCTGCTAGAGCGGGGGTTAGCCTTGCGGTCCCCATGACAATCTTCTCCATTTTGCCCTATTTTCTGCATCTCTCCTTGTTAACCCCCTTGCCCGCATTTCTTCTTCCACCATCTTTAGCCAAGTCTTTCTCGGTCTTCCCCGTCCTCTACTTCCTTCTACATTAACTTCCATTTCTCAAACAGTCACTTTCATCCTTCCTCAATACATGACCAAACCATCTCAACCTGTTCCTCTTCACAGCATCAATCACAGGCAATATTCCCATCATCTTTCGCAATTCATCATTTGTCTTCCTCTCTCTCAACGATACTCCGCACATCCATCGAACCATTCGCATTTCCACCCTTTCCAGCCTTCGTTGCTGCTCTACGTTCATTACCCATGTCTCGCTCCCATAAATCATAACACTTCTCACACATGCAGCATACACCTTTCCCTTCAGCTTCAGCGACACTCTCCTCCTCATCAGCACGCCACTCAGTTCCCGAAACTTCTTCCATGCACATCTCACTCGAGCAACCGTTGCCGAGTCTGATCCACCTTCTCCATTCAGCATGTCTCCGAGGTAGCAAAATGTTTTCACACCTTCCAGCTTCACGCCGTCTCCAAGATCCAACTCAACATTTCCTCCATCTGCAGCTCCCTCTGTGCACACCTTACATTTGAATGTAGCTGCCACACTGGTTAATGACCCTCTCAGACCACTACATTTTTGATGAACCCACTCAGCACACATTGTACATTGAATGGAGTTCACTCCGACACCCTTCCTGCACACAGCACACGGCCACTTCCCAGTTCTTTCCACCTCACCACATGCTTTACCACTTGCCATCACCTTTGTCTTTCCGATATTCACCTTCAGACCTTTTGTCTCCATACATTCCTTCCACTTGTTCATCTTTTCCTTCAGTCCATCCATACTTTCCGCAATCAACACCAGATCATCTGCATACAACAACTCCCACGGTAAACCCTCCTTTACGGTCTGAGCCAGCACATCCATCACAGCTACAAATAGTAGTGGACTTAGTACCGACCCCTGATGCACTCCCACCTTCACCTCAAACTCACCACTGTTCCCGTCCTTCGTCCTTACAGCTGTGCGTGCTCTTTTGTACATTGCCATCACTACTCTGATCAACCATTCCTCCACTCCTAACTTCCTCAATGCCCATGTCAATACTTTGCATGGAACCCTATCGAATGCTTTCTCCAGATCAACAAACCCAAAAAACAACTTCTTCCTCTTATCCATGTACTTCTCCTGCAACTGCCTCACAATGAAAAGCGCATCTGTCGTTCCTCTTCCTGGCATAAATCCAAACTGCATTTCGTCGATCTTCACTTTCTTCCTTATCCTCCTCTCCAACACCCTTTCCAATACCTTCATTCCATGCTCCAATAACTTTATCGCTCGGTACGAGCCACACTCCAGAGGGTCACCTTTCCCCTTGTATAGAGGGACGAGGGTACTCAGTTCCCAAACCACTGGAATGCGGCCTTCTTTCACCACCAGATTACAGATCTCTGTCATTCTCTTCACACCCCAACTTCCTGCTGCCTTCAACATATCTCCCACAACTCCCGTCCCGTAACAGTGAGTTATATATACTGAACAAAATTATAAACGCAACATCTGACATTTTAAAATAATTTAGGAACGCTGTCTACCGTCGGCCCAGAAGAGTAGGAAACGGGATTCGTCCGTGAAGAGGACTCTTCTCCAGCGTGCCAAGGGCCATCGAAAATGTGCTTTCACCCACTGTAGTCGGTTCTGACGGCGAACATCTGTCAGGTCAAGACCCTGGTGAGGACGACGGGCGTGGAGATTGATTTCTCTGAGACGATTTCGTACGGTCTGTCCTGTGATTCGTCGGTTATTCAGACCAACCGTCTCTTGTGCTGACTGTGTCGCTGGTCGCAGACGATCACGCAGGTGGAGGAGCCGGATGTACCGATCCTGAGCTGGTGTGGTAACACGTGGTCTGCGGGCAAGTGGTTGATTGGCTGTCGCGCCAAACTGTCTGAAATGGCGCCGCAAGCAGTTGATGGTGGAGAAATGCACATTGCACTGTGCAGCAACAGCTCTGACGGACATCCCATCATTCAGCATGCCAATGGCGCGCTCCCTCATGAATTGTGGCATCTGTGGCATTGTGACGTCTGACAAATCTTGTCATTTTTGGGTGGCCTTTTATTGTCCCCAGTACAAGGAATGTCTGAGCAATGCTCACGCTCTTTGAAACGCGACAGTACATGCCACACCCGTCTGGTGGGAGCAATATCTCATAACGGGATTGCCACAACATTGAAAACGTTTAAACACCCTTATGCACTCAAATTCAAGACTCATAAACCTTTTGTACATACCGAAAAATATAGGTGATATTTTACTGTTACGTTCATAAATTATTTCAAAATGTCGGATGTTGCGTTTATAATTTTATTCAGTGTATTACAAAACTGATGGTACCATCATAGGACATATTGATTGTACTTTTGAATACTATTGTTGTTGTACTGTTATTCTTGTGTGATCTTAATACAATATTTGTTTGTGAGTAACAATTGGGGTGGCTTCTCCGTTGATCTTTGACACACAGAATAACACATTTTTCGGCCGTGACTCCTCTCGGGGCTCGGAGGTACACCGTGACCAGGGGGTCGGGGAGGAGCACGTAACAATAGAAAAAATAAAGAGCTCTATGATTCTCTTCCAAGGCTGTCCATTAAAATTAGAAGATGTCTCAGGATTGATGGGCACTGCTACCATGGCCAAAGTGAAATGTTTTCCAATCTTATAATGCGGAAACATAAATGTGGAAGGGCGAAACGGCGCACGCCAGCTCTCAACTACATCAACATGTTTGAGAGGGATACGTGGCAGGAGACTGGAGACAGCAGGAGGACCCCAATTTTCTTTATTTAAATGTGTATTGCATAGTGACACATGGTGGAAATCAATCAATAAGATCAACAGATTCGCAGATCGATAATACACCGTGAGAAATTGAGAACACATTATTAGAAATTGACTAAATTGGTCAAAATTAATAACCCTATGTAATATATTTCCTTACTGTGCCAATACAATTGGTAATCTATCTAAGATAAGGCAAATAAGGCAATTATCAGACTTGGAGGTGTAATGGTTAGAGCGTCCGCTCTGATTCTGGGAGGTCGGCAGTTTAAAAATGCTACGTGCTGCTTAATTACTTGAAGTTCAGCATTTGAAAGGAGAAGAGCACAGACAATACACATAGGTTGGCATCCATGGGGAGGAGGAAATTCCTCCTGAGGAAATGCCCCACTGAGTGCGGTGAGAAAGTCGGCGGGCGCCATTGGGTGTTGTCGCTGGGACCCAGAGTACCCCTGGAAGTAACGGCACTTCCCCTAACCTCAGTGGCTGTGTTTGTCTAATCTAATACTCCTGTGTCCTGTCTTGTGTATTCATCTGTATGTTCATGGGCGTGAGATGTGTGTGTGGCAACTCCACAACAAGCCTTAATTCCAGTAAATAAAAAGGTCTGTAGCTCTGTATGTCCGTTCTTTATAGAATCGGAAATGGCTTGGCCAACCTCCACCAAATTTTGTGTCTATGCTTGGTGCACTCAGGGTCAGGTCATGGGCATTAAAAAACCCCCTCCCTCCACCAACACCACCTGTACATGTGGAATGGTGTTAGTGGTTGAACCACTGACCCCTGCTGGAGGGAGGGGATATTGCAGGTGGTGAAATTATGCCAATTCTGAAAACAAATCCTGTTGCTCCATGAGGGTGCAGTAAATGACTTGTATAGAATATAATCAGAAAAATATAGCAGCATTTAAGGAGTTTGCAGCAGTAACAAAAACATCAGAGACATGCCTACAAAACCAACAACTACTAAAGGGTTTCATTTTTTTTTTTAAAGCAGTTATTTCAGCCACAGCTTCACATCCATAGCAATATCTAGCAAATCGGGCATGTTTGTGATCAGGGTTTCAAGGGTGTTTTCAAGACAAATACAGACTCGCTTTTCATGCCCCAGGCTGCATTATTAGATCAAGAAGCAATAAAATGCTCGGGAAATAAAGTGCAATAAAGTGCTGCAGCGCTGCTTCACCGTGCGTGTAGCATAACATTGTGATGTACGAGTACTTAGTTTATCAAATTGATGTTAAAAATTAGAGGCACTCGATAAGAGCCAAACACCATATGGCTATCTCTGTGAGCTGTCAGAGTATTGAGATTACACCAGTCATCCAGTCAATTTATGGGGATGGGTGCCGAGGATCAGTAGATAGTTGTTAGGGTTAGGGTTAGGGTTAGAGAAATTGATAAAATTGAATTTGAATTGATAAAATAATTGATAAAATTGATATTAAAAATAAAAATCGATAAAATTGAAATAAACAAAAGCTGCAAAAGTGTAATAATATGTTCTGGAATTCATGAAGTTTACAACCAAACAAAGTGATGCTTTCCACTAATGGCAGAAAGGCAAAATTGAAAAACCGATTTTGTTTAATGTGAATGCAATTATCAAGTCATAAAGTCATTTGATGACCAAGCAGTTTTTTTGGTCTAAATTTTGTCCAACTTGTCCAAATCCAATTTTAGTTTTTTCGTCCAAACAGATGACCAAATTTTGCAATTCCACAGACCACGTTTTGTGTTGTGCATAATGTGTTTCTTTCCTTCGTATGCATAAATAATGGACATAATGCACGTAGCATGCAAATCCATGAAGAGGTAAAATTCTGAGTTGGCCTGTTTAGTGTTCACATCTGAACAAATGATTGACGGTATGCATGGGAACACAGTTTCAAATTCCATGTGAACTGTTAACTAATATTCTTGTAATTCATATTAAAGTGCAATTATGTCAACGAGTATATTTTTCCTATCAAGGGAAAAATTTTATGTCCAAGCTGCTTTCCTTAAGTCAATGTAAAAATAGAATATAAATCATTTAGTCAAAATGCAAGAACATTGTGCAAATTGTCTGTGTAAAAGTCAAGTCTTCCCTTGACCACATACACAAGTACTTTCACATTGCGTTCTGTATAATTTATTTCCTTTGAGGCAATGGCAATTACATAATCACCTGAGCAAAATGAGTTTGTTATTGACAAATGTGAGTTTGGTCATTGGTCCAATGGCATTTGTATTTATCAATGGCCCCACTTAGAGATGGAGTTATTTGTCTACTAGCTGAAGTGCCAGGCGTTGCGCAGGGAAATTCAATAAAATATTTATTTACATATTCCCTGCATAACAATCACAATATATATCACTCGATCACTCCCAGGAAAAACCCAGGCAGTGTTTTAGAACATATTCACTCAAGGCTTGAACACAGAGGTGTTATAATAAACCTGTGTAAAGCAATCTTTTTTTTTTACCTGTGTAAAAAACCAAAACAAATTACTACAACCTCAACATACGATCTTCACAAAACATAGTACTCGATTTCTTCTGGGGAAAAATGCACGCAGTGTATAAGCAAAAAACCCAATCATGACCTGAAGGCCAATTATCCGATATTAAGTTTGTTTTTAATTTTTTTATTCTCTTCATACAAACATAACCCTTGACCTTCCTCTGGATGAAAGAGGAGACCATGCAAAGTTTGGTTGCAATGGTTCCTGCAACATCCGAATGCATAATGAACAAACAAACAAACAAACAAACAAACAAACCCTTGGAGGGGCCTTGGAGGCCCACAAGGTTTTTTTTGTTGCAAAAACGATGCTGTACAATTTCTTTTTGGAATTAGCCTCATTTTCACCGACTTTCATGTTACACAAAATTCAGTGAAATAAATTTTTTTAAATGTCATTCAGGCTCGTGGGAAAATCTTCATTCTTCACTTATAACCCCAAAAATATGACACAAATTCAGGCCTGGTGCCTTTGAGGCCCCGCATAAATGTTGTTGTACTTCTGTTATATCATTATTTTCTTGATATGAGCCTCATTATATGCTCCTATAACTTGGTTACAAATAATTCAGTGACAAAAATATGAAAATTAAAAGACTTTACATGAATACATTCGTGGGGCCTCGGAGGCCCAATGGCTGCATAGGTGTAGGATTTTTGACAGTTGTGGACATACATTCTAAATAAAAGGATTAGTGAATCATATTTTTTGAGCAAATACTCCTCCATGATCCTCAACTTTTTAGAGAAGAAAAGTTGTAAAACCAAGAACAAAATTTTTTTTGGAAAAAAAAGAAAAAGAAGATTCATTACTTGTATAGGATTCTTCCAACTAATAGGATCAATGATTCATATTTTCTGTGCAAATACACATCCATGAGCATCGACCTGGATTGAAAAAGGATATGATAGAAAAAAAATCCATTAAAAAAAAAATACACAAATACATCCGTTGGGCCTCCGAGGCCCAATGGCTGCATTTATGTAGGATTTTTGACGCCTGCATCTAAGAGTTAAATTCATCCAAAATGGATACCTGCCTGTAATTCTGAAAAGCATCAAAGTTGGTGATCCTGGAATTGCTTGCATATAATGTACCATGGTCATTGGTCACATAATATTTTACACACTAAATACCCTATCATTAAGGTAAAAATCAATTGCAACAACATTAAAATCACCCTGATTCTTGATATTTAAAATAAAAAAAGAAAGCACAATAAAGCATCTGATGCTGTATTAATAAAATGGAACAAAGGTTTGTGGTGAATTTCTTTACAGTTTCACGATAATCTGAATCGTTTTATTAGCCTGTCTTAATTATAACAACGTTATTTTCCTTAAAGCCCCACCATCATATTGTCAAAGTTTAAGTCATGTCCCGCACGAGGCAAACATTACATATCTGGACATGTAAATCAAGAGTCATTTTGGAATGAAACAAGAATATTCTCAATCAAAATATGTATTGCAGTTGGTGCTGTCAGGAAGCCATGCTGAATTTGAGTCAATGCTCTTGCATCTGCTGTCTTGTGGATTTATTAGAAGGTGTTATGTCGACTAGAAGGTGGCCATTTCAAATTAAAGCTGTATTGGCAACAAATAATGGCTTTGAAGGGAAGTGTTAGGGGGGAGAGGGGGGAAGGAATTTCTTTCAGCAAAATTATCCCAAAAATTTATGAAACAAGCATTACGACTAGGTCCCCCGTCGGTGAAGTGATGAGTTGACAAAGTGGAAGACGCAAGGCGGCCATCTTGGATTTTGACGTGGCGACCAAATTTTCAATAGCGTTCTTCCTTATGCATAGATACACCCACACACCAGATTAGAAGTTAGTAGTTCGCTTATTTTTCAAGATATTCCGCTCACAAGGTTCAGACATACATGGCGGCGGCCATCTTGGATTTTGACGTGGGTTGCACCCACACACCAAATTAGAATTCGGTCCTTCGCTTACGCACGCACGCATGCACGTACACACGCATGCACGTACACACGCACGCACTCACGCCCGCACGCACGGACGAATGGACGCACGCACGCACAGACGGACGGACGCACGGACGGACGGACGCACATACGGACGGACGCACACACGAACGGAGGTGAAAACCATAGTCCCCCTTTCGCTCCGCGGTGCGACGGGGGACAATACGTGCGATCAGAAATGTAAAGTGGATACTTACCAGTAACCACACTATAAGAGACAATACTGCAGTTGAATACAAAGCGATATTCAGGAGATCCGCCAGAATGAATGTTGGTGCCAACTGACACAATTATTTTGAAAGGAAGCGGGAAGGCGGCAGGCAATGCACACGCGTGGCCGCCAATGTGACATCAGCCTGGATATTTATCAATACCACAAGGTGGAAGCACGCCTAGCCAGCGAGCTGCGGCTTTTGTCCAGCCAGTTATCACTGGTTATGTTATCAGTACCGCAAGCGGATATGCAGTCTATACAACAACAACAACAACAACAACAACAACAACAACCGCAAGGTAGAAGCATGCCTGTGTGCTGATGCCAGCGAGCTGCGGCTTTTGGCCAGCCAGTTATCGATCGTTATCTAAAATGCTAATCGTTATGCGTTATCTAAATGCTTTTGGGTCTCACCATCTGCCATGATCTTTCTTGAGAAAACCACATTTCCAAGCTGGCCTCCAAAGCCAGTCGCCGACTGGGCATCCTCCGTCATGCAAAGTCCTTCCTAGGCACACCTGAGCTCCTCACCACATACAAGGCTTTCATCCGCAGCTCAATGGAATACTGCTCTTCCCTTTGGGCCGGTGCTCCTGCCTCACACCTCGCTCGGCTACACGCTGTTGAAACCAAAGCTTTCAGAATCATTGGAATCTCCTGCGATGAAGCTAACTCCGAGGGCCTTTCACTCACTCACCGCAGGCAGGTTGGTGGTCTTTCTGTCTTCTACCGACTCCTCTCCGGCTTTGTTCCCCCAGCTCTCTCAGTGCTCTGTCCCCCAAATATTCCTACAGGTCGCACAAGATCTGCCTGCAACCCTCTTATGGTTAAACTGCCAAAATCTAGGCTCTCTGCTCACCTTCACTCTTTCATTCCCCTTTTCTCCCACCTCTGGAACAAACTCCCTCACTCCTTTCAATCCCACTCCTCCCTCCAGGTCTTTAAAACAGCTGTTCACCACCATCTCTTATCTTCCCCCATCCAAAACCTTGATCTTTTCTACCACCGCTAATTCACCCCAGATCCACTTTGTTTGAAATTCCAACTTCTTTCCTGGAAGTCCTTGCAGTGTCCATATGTTTTATACCTCTCCCACCTCCCCCCAAGCCCTCCCCCTCCCACATTTCTCCCGATGTCCCTGCTCTCAAATGTTGTGTTTGTGTCCTTCCCCCTCTCTCCCCATCTTGTCTACCGCTCCCCTTATTTTTTGTGTTTTATGTGTCGGTTTGACCTTTTGTGTGATTAATGTTAGCTCTTTCACGAGCCTCGATCTTGTATACAAAAAAAAAAATGCTGAACCAAGTTAAATATGTGGATTTATGGTAATAATCACTTCTTAACAAGTTAGTTTGTATGAACATAAACACTATTTATGCCCGTGATTTTCACGGGTTACCGCTAGTATATATATTAGTACTGTATCTGTAATTTGGTGCTCCAACCTCCAACCTAATGTGCGAGCGTCATGACGTCATCGCCACATATGTCCACATTGCCTGCCAAGCTCCGGAGGGGCCATCCAGCAGTGCGTCATTGTGGATGTTAAATTCAGATGCTGTCACCAGTGTATGCAGAACTCACAGTTACCGACCTGGTTTCGCCCTTATTGGGGCTTCATCAGGGCAACGCAGTGAGCCTTCCATACACTTGTGACTGAAAACCTTTCGGTTATAATATCAGTCATTATGCGACTTCATACCATCAGTGGGGAACTGTGAGTTTTGTGAGTGGGGAACCGAACCCAAAATTGAATCGGCTTGTTCTTGTCGCCTTACTAACTCATCCACCAAGTTTTGTCACAAGTCATCCACAACTTTTTGAAATATCATGCTATATATCGTTTTTGGCCCGACCACTCAATGGTGAAGAATTCACTTGGAAATTTAAAAAAACCTTGGATCCAGATCTGGATTTGAATCATCACCAAAATCGAATCACTTCATCATTGTCACACACCAAACCGGTCCACCAAGTTTCGTCCGAATCCATCCATAACTTTTTGAGATATTGTGCTATATATCAGTTTTAGCTCCATGTCTTAATGGTGAAGAATCACTTGGAGATTAAAAAATTATCTGATGCAGATCTGTATTCGGATATTCACCAAAATGTAATCATTTCGTCCTTGTCATAAAACTAGCCTCTCCACCAAATGTCGTCCGAACACAACTTTTTGAGATATTCTGTTCACAGACAGACAAACAGACAGACAGACAGACAGACAGACAGACAGAGACAGGGACGAAAACATAACCTCCATCCACCTTTGGTGGCGTTGGTAATCACAGGTCCACCGAAGCAGAAAATCATGTTTGGTTTCATGAGTAGATACGGCTTCACTTAACACTTATTTGTTGTTCTTTTCTTGAATAAATTAGTACGGCAGATAGGTCAAATATTTGGGAGAATTGTGACTTTGATGATACAAGCCACGAGAGTTGGCACACAGTTAGAGTATGCCCTCAGGAAGATATTTGGCTATAGGGCCATCGCAGATTTCTCCTGTGACAACAATGGCGGCCATTTTTCAAAATGGCCTCCATTGCTTGTTATTTTACATATATTTGGTACATTACTGTGTATAAACTGTTGTTGTGGTCATACAAGCTTGACATTTGACACATAATTAAAGACCCCTAACTATCGGGTTATCATATATTTGTCCTGTGACAACAATGTTTATAAAATGGCCGCCATTTATATGGTATATTATGGTATATGGTATTTGGTATATTAATTTGTATAAACTGTTGTTTGAATCATACAAGCATGGTATTTGGTACACAGTTAAATATTCTGACTATTAGAGTCATCACAGATGTGTCCAATAAAAATGGCGCCCAATTTTTAGTACGGCAAATAGGTGAAATATTTGGGAGAATTGTGACTGACGATACAAGCACGAGAGTTGGCACACAGTTGGAGTATGCCCTCAGGAAAATATTTGGCTATAGGGCCATCGCAGATTTGTCCTGTGACAACAATGGCGGCCATTTTTTTTTTTTTTAAGTCTCAAACTCCTGCCAATCACTCAATCATTGAGTGTGCACACTCAATCAAAAGTAATACGGTCTCAAAATCCTGCCAATCCTTTGGGCTACTCGTGGCACAAATGGTGGCACACAGAAGCCCTTAGGTGGTTCCTGTGGCAAGTCCTGGATTATTGGAGCTGCCAGTACCAATTCATTTTTTGGGCAGAGGTGGTCTGGGTAGCCATTGGCTTTCAATACCCATTTGAGATGCTTGATCTCTCTCCTGTTGTCCTCCAAGGTGGACGGTATATTCCTTGCCCTTTTTATGAGTGTATTCACCACAGCTCTTTTGTGGTGCAGTGGATGGCAAGACGTGAAATCGAGGTAACGGTTGGTCTGGGTGGGTTTCTTATACTTGGATTTTGTGGATTTTGGTGGATTTTGAGACCGGTTGGGGTGAGGGTTAACTATCAACCGATATACACCTTGGGATGTGCACTGACCAAGGTCAAAGACAAAATAATGACTGCACTGGTGTGGTATACACTATTCCATGTGACTGTGCACAGGTGTGGTATACACCAACAGGGCCAGGAGGCGAATACTGGAGGCATGGCACACTGAACAAACGAGGGCACCGTTGACAGAGGAGACTGTGGTGTTACCACAGACATACGGAACTCTAATTCATAAATACACCAGAGAGACACCGATGCTGGGAGGAGGACAAGGACAAAGTGGGACATAACCGACACAGGCGACAAGGATAACACAAGCACAATACACCGCCAAACATGCACAAAACACTTGCAACACAAGCCTGTCACGGGTCAATGGTCACGAGGTAATGCAACACAGCTTTGTGATTGGTTCACAGAATAGGCCCACCCCCTTCCCCCAGGTATATCTGAGAGGAGGTAAACAAGGGAATTACTCTTGATAAAGGCTAGTGGAGGCCCAGTGCACGCCGGGTGGCTGGCCGAAACGTTGAGTTTTTAAGACAAAACTATAGGTTGGAGAACAGTAGAATGGACGTATTGGATACAATTCCAAACCGCCATTCATTACTTTATATATATATATATATATATATATATATATATATATAATATATATATATATATATATATATATATATATATATATATATATATATATATATATATATATATATATATATATATATATATATATATATATATATAGTCACGTGAAAAAGTAGGTACACCCCATGTAAAGTTTTGACTTTTTCAACATATTTCAACATACAGCTATTTGATCTTCATTTCAACAATATTGATAGATAAAGGTGATATAATATAACAAATATCATGAAACATTTACATTTTGTAGTCCATTGTATAATTTAAATAAACATAAATGCAAATTTCGCATGTGGAAAAAGTAAGTACACCCCTACATTTATCACTACTTCAAATACCTAAAATTAGAATCAGGTGCACCAGCTCAAGTGCAAATGATTAGAACATCGTTAGAGAGGATCTTGGAGGAACCAGTCTTTTTAAACCTCAGACATTTAGTTTGGTTTCCTCTTTGTTGTTGAAGTGTGTGGCGTCACCATGCCTAGATCAAAAGAGCTCTCTGAGGCCTTCAGAAAGAAGGTTATAGATGCCTACGAGTCTGGGAAGGGATTCAAAAAGATCTCCAAACAATTTGAAATCAATCATTCGACTGTCCGGATGATCATCTACAAGTGGAGAAGATTCCAAACAACTGCTAACTTGTTCAGGCCAGGCCGCCCCAGCAAGTACAGCCCGAGAGCAGACGGCAAGATGCTGAAAGAAGTCTCTAAGAGCCCCAGAATGTCATCACGGGACCTACGGGTAGCTCTTGCCACTGTTGATGTCAAAGTGCACGAGTCTACCATGAGAAAGAGGCTGCACAAATTTGATCTACATGGGAGGTGTGCCAGGAGGAAACCTTTGCTGTCCAGAAAGAACATCAGGGCAAGACTAAAGTTTGCCAATGAACACTTTGGCAAAGACCAACACTTCTGGAACAATGTGCTCTGGACAGATGAGTCAAAGGTAGAGCTATTTGGCCACAGTACCAGAAGGCATGTTTGGCGAAAACCAAAGACAGCATTTGACCACAAGAACCTGATACCAACTGTAAAGCATGGTGGTGGAAATATTATGGTTTGGGGCAGCTTTGCTGCATCAGGGCCTGGGCAGCTCACCATCATAGAATCCACTATGAATTCTTCATTGTACCAGAGGGTGCTTGAGGATAATGTGAGGCCATCTGTCGGAAAGTTGAAGCTCAACCGAAGGTAGACCTTGCAACATGGCAATGACCCTGAACATACCAGTAAATCCACCAAGGAATGGCTGAAAAGAAAGAAATGGAGGGTTCTGGAATGGCCAAGTCAAAGCCCGGATCTAAATCCCATCAAGATGTTGTGGGGGGATTTGAAACGAGCTGTGCATGCAACAAAACCCTCAAACATCACACAGCTGATAGAATTCTGCATGGAGGAGTGGGCAAAAATTTCTCCCAGTCGATGTCAGAGACTGGTAGACAGTTATAAGAAACGCCTACTTGAGGTTGTTTCTGCCAAAGGGGGCAATACCACCTATTAGAGCCAAGGGTGTACTTACTTTTTCCACATGCGAAATTTGCATTTATGTTTATTTAAATTATACAATGGACTACAAAATGTAAATGTTTCATGATATTTGTTATATTATATCACCTTTATCTATCAATATTGTTGAAATGAAGATCAAATAGTTGTATGTTGAAATATGTTGAAAAAGTCAAAACTTTACATGGGGTGTACTTACTTTTTCACGTGACTGTACATATATATATATATTATGTTGAATCAGAAGAAAATTTACGATTTTTGTAACCTTGACGTTTGACCTTTTGGCCTCAAAAACAATAGGCCTCCAACTTGTCACTACCTCTACCAGGTGGTTAAATCTCATGAAGATCGGAGTAAAAATCTAACCTGTCAATGATTGACATAGACAGACAGACAAAGACAAAATAAAATGTACCATTTTTGCCCCACAAGCCCCAATTATGGATATAATTATAATAATTTAATTATGATAATAATTATTACGTGGATATGTGGATTATATTTATGTAATTATGTGCCTGGTATAAATCCCGTTCCCCTTCCCTGTCAAAAACGTTGGTCATAAGTCATTCGTGAAATGTTGTTGGGTTGACTATAGTATTCCTATTTGTGTATTTGTCTTTTCTTGTTTGACTTGAAATTTCCATTTTGTTTCTACTTCATTTTTAAGGCTGATATGAACAGTATTTTGAACCAACATGGTTGAAAATGGAACATTCTAATTTGTTTGCACATGGAAATCCATTCAAAATAAATATTATGAATCTCATTTAACCCAAGCACAGCAAATGCAGGAAGCAATCACAGGCATCTTTTGATCATGTGTAAGCATCACAATGATAGTACAAAGTGTACTGATGGCCTGGGAAGGTCGACACAAAAGTAGGAATTACAACGATGAGAGATGGTAGTCTTTCAATCCTTTAAAAAAAAAAAAAGTTCATTTTAATTGCTGAAAAGTTATATATCAATGGTTACATCTTTGAATAATATTTAATGAATGTAACTCTTGGTCAATACTCATTTATATTGTGTGATGTGGGTGAGTTGAGAATACGATCACTTACCCCACAAGTGATGTGGCTTGGTAGTGCGCGTACACCACTCAATTTGGACAGGGGCCGATTCTCAACATTACGAAATTTCAGCCTCGTTTTGATGACATTCTCAGCATCGGAGAGAGGGCTTTGATTCTTAGCTGTCATGACATAAGGAAATCAGTGAGATGATAAACTGTGCACATATTTTTCAGAGAAAGTGTCTCTACTTTGATCAAAAGCAAAACAAAAATGAGAGTATTAATCATTACAGGCCTACCTACCATCACTTAAAACTTTCATTCTCACAAAAAGATGTTTTTCTTGAAAATGGATGCTTTTTTATATTTTTTATGCCTCCGCCGAAAAGTCGCCGGAGGGCATTATGTTTTCGGGTTGTCCGTCCGTCCTTCCGTCCTTCCGTCCAAGTACGGGCTAAACCTCGTTTTTCTCAGCAACCATATGTCCGATTGAGACGAAACTTTCAGGGTAGGAGTGACACACATGCAGAATGTTTTTATGATAATTGTGACGTCAGAGGTCACGTGGTATGGCAGCCATCTTGAATTAAAAGCAAATAATTAAAAAATATTTGTCGGAAACCGCTGAATGGAAAAATTTGAAACTTGGCACATTGTCAAGTATTTCCAATAGGGAACAAAAGCATGATAATGGTGACATCATAGTTGAAGTGATATACCAGCCAAAGATGTTTAATAATCAAATCCCTTGTCCTAAAAATCAGAAATTACATGGGCATGACCCATTTGTATTGAAATATTAAATTTATGACATCATAGGTCACATGGTTTGGCAGCCATATTGCATTGCAGGAAAATATTAAATAATTTTATCTCTGAAACTACTCACCCTATTGATGCAAAAAATTTACAAATATCATCTAATAACAGTTGCATATAGTTTGAAAATGATGATGTCATAGGTCACGTGGTTTGGCAGCCATCTTGGATAGAAAAACGAAACTTATCCGATCAACACGAAACTTCACAAGCATGATCCCCTACCCATACATATGCAGAGTGATGGCATCTACCCGTTGTGGGACTATGCGGAGGCATATTGGCGACACAGTCACATTGTTCTCGATAAAATATGGACCCTTCCTATAAAAAAGAAACTTCATTTGCATTGATGCAAGTCAATTTATTTTCTCATATCTAATTAAAACGGCACTGCAGAATTGTCACCCATTATCAATAATTATTGTTTTTGGCAGCAATTGGGCCAATAAGTCACAGAGTAAGTCAATGGGCATCGACAACGCAAACCAATCCAATCCAAGCCAGCCAATTTCCTTGTGTGACTAAATAATTTATTAATCTTGTTTCACAATGTGCTTCTCATGAACATATTTCGTTACTCTTGAGCCAAAGGATATTTTCCATCTGGTTTAAACACATTTTCTTTTACAATTGAAACCCATCTTGTTGAGATACTGATCAACCTGCTGCAACCACAAGGCACGTGCTCAGCCCGATGGCTTCCTCCGCTCATGAGGCTCCCTCACTGAAAGAATCTGGTGAAAAGGATCAGAGTCAGGAAAATGAGCCACATGTTCACACGGCAGCAGCTGATGCTCATAGACTATACAGGTAAAAAATGTCATCTTGGTTTCTCTCAAACAAATCCAACCAGTGATAGCCAAGGATTCTCTGAAGAGACCTGGCACCGAATAGAGTTAAGTCTTTGTCTCAGTCTCACATCTGGAAACACCAAAGACTTAAAGACTCAGACTTTTGTCCTCCAGGATAGGTACCAACAGCGCCACGTCCATCTAGTGAATCAATGACTCCCCAGGCTCGACCCAGACATTTATTGACCTCTAGCTCACAACATGCGGAGGCATGAATATCACTGCCAAGGTATGTGAATGTGACCTCAAAAACCTCACCACAGGCAGGTACAGACAAGATATCCAGTATGTTAAAATGCCTGGAGATTAGTCTTGACCCAGGAGATCCGAAATCCCAGTGGCTCAGACTCCTCATTGAGCACCTTGAGGGCCCCTGTCAGGATTTCCAGAGTTTCTGCGAGGATGACTGCATCATCTGTGAAATCAAGGTCAGAGATCTTGACATTCTCAAATGATTCACCACAGTTAGATTCGCTGACATCCTCCCCGTAAAAGTGTGGGGGCCAGTACACATCTCTGATGAACTCCAGTGACAACTGAAATAAGTCAGAGATGGAACCACCATACCTCACAGCACTATCAATATCGGAGTATAGTTCAGACATCAGATCGATCAGCTTTGGTGGCACATCATGAAGACTGAAGATCCTCCAATGGGCATCCAGATTCACTGAATCGAATGCTTGACCTATCACTCGTGAATCTGATACACACCTAATGGTAAATGTATCTTTTTTTTCTTTTTTCTTTTTTTCTCTGTCTCTGTCTGTCTCTGTCTCTGTCTCTGTCTCTCTCTCTCTCTCTCTCGCGCCCCCTGCTGGTCGTTTGCATGCTGGTTGTACTGTCATGGCGTCTGCTTGTGGAGGCCTGTGAGTGCTCTGTGTTGTTGCTCCATTCCCCCCCCCCCCCCCCCGTTTTCCCCCCTCTGTGTCCTTGTACCTGTTCGTGGAGTCTTCCTGGTGATTCCCATATACGTTGAGACGGGAGAGAGAGCCGGAGAGCACAGGGTGATCGCTGGTAAGGGTTCGCCGTTTTTGGGCGTCGCCCGATCGGTGTTTGCTCCTTCATCTTAAACCTCTATTTCCTTTTTTTCCTTTCGTTTATCCTTCCTTCAGTTTGTTTTGTTGCCTCCCTTTTCCGAAGTTAGGGAAATCGGAGAGCTCTGATTACTTCCCATTCCCGGAGTTCGGGTAGGGAAGATTATATTATATATTCACCCTCCCCGAGTTGGGGAGGGGTTGTAAGTGCAGCTGTTCCAGCATTGGCAGCTGCACTATCTCGATTTACGGCCTTTCAGAGCCTGACCCGTAAGCACGGGTTCTTTTGTGTACCTCCGGAACGTGAGGTTAGTGTCGAGGACGTTGTCCTCGCAACCGGTCGTGTTGTCGGGATCGACAAGGTTGTTGCCGCTTCGCGGATGAACAAGCGGATCGTTATTTTTTTGTCCGACGTGGATTGTGTCCCACAAATTGTCGAACAGGGTTTGACAATCGATCCAGATTTATTTGTAATGATTTCCCCACTAGATAGCCCAGCGATAAAAGTCGTGATATCAAATTGCCCCCCATTTGTATCCGACGATGTACTAATTAAAGAGTTATCCCGATACGGTACCATCGTGTCTCGTATCTCCATGATTCCCTTTGGGTCACGAAACAACGATTTAAGGCACGTGGTTTCATTCCGGCGGCAAGTGTTTATGATTTTAAAAAATTCCCAGAAGGATTTAAACCTTATAATAAAATTAAAACATCAACAGAACGAATATACAGTGTACGTGTCCACCAACGTTCTAAAATGTTTTGGCTGCGGACAATTTGGGCATGTTAAGCATGACTGCCCCCGAAAAGAGAATTCTCCACAAGTGCAACCTCCCCTCCGAACCGGGAATAAGCAACCCCCCCACCTTCCCACCACCGGTCCAAACCCTTCCACCACTGACCCAAGCCTTCCCACCACCGAACCAAGCCCTCCCGCCGCCGAACCAAGCTCTCCCACCACCGACCCGAACCTTCCCACCATCGACCCAAGCCTTACCACCACTGATCCCAATCTGTCCACCACCGACCCAAGCCCTCTTACCACCAATCCAAACCCCCCCGCCGTACCCCCTTCCCCTCCCCTTGAAACAGGGGCCCCTCCCTCTACTGAAGGATCTAATTGCAGCCATCTCCTGTTAACTATAGATCTCACCCCCCAGGCGACATCGTCCAATCACAGCTTGTTGCCTGCTATAACTGATCCTACCTCTCCCGCCGTGGTAGCCGATGGGAATCCCCTCCCGATGATCACGTCCTCCCTCCCCCCTCCCCCCCCCCCCTCCCCCCAAACCCTTGCAATCTCTTCCCACTAACCAGGACGAGTTTCAATTAGTCTGCCCAAAAGGAAAAAGACATCTGCAAACAACAGATGAAAACGGTCATCTCTTTAAAAAACCTACAACTGAAAACCGACAGCCCCCCCTCTCTGGCCTAGATTTGTCCCTCGTCACAGAAAATCGTTTCTCGGTATTGGAGGACATAGATGTGGATGAATCCTCGCCCTTGTCTACTGACCTAGAAACTGATATGGTTGAACCGCAAAAATTAGTACCCCCCCCCCTGCTCCCCTGAAGATGCCCTCCCCGTCCCCCCCCCTCTATGGACTATGCCCCATCCGATAACGTGGAGGGATGTGATGACGGTGAGGAGATAAATGATGAAAACCAGTGTGACACACCATCTGAGCCATCTGATATAGATGACTCTGTTAGTGAATGTGGTAGCCTCAAGGAAGAAGAAATCCCTCCAATCCCTCCCTCCGAGATAAAAAGGTTTCTTAAGGACACATTCCGAAAAAGGAATGTTGTAATAGAAACCTTTTTTCCGGAGCTACCTGATTTTATTCATTCCGCTAGACTGATGGTAAAACGGCCCCACGTTTTTAATTTCAATTCCTCCCAACGTCACCGTTTAAAGAAGTGGTCGCAAAAAGCTAAGAATGAACTGCTATCAAAAAATTGAGTGGTGGTCACTCCTCCTTATAGCTGTAATGAGTTTTTCCATTTGTAGCTTGAATATTAACGGAGGATGTAGCTCTGTCCGCAAAGTTCAAGTAAGGGATTTTTTATTACAGAAGAAAGTTGACATTGCCCTCTTACAAGAGACCCATGCCAACGACTACTGTGTCGCAGAGTGGTGTAGGCTCTTCCCCGGCCTGTCCTTCTTTAGTAACGGTGACTCCCGCAAAGGCGGTGTCGCAATAATTCTTAGCCCCTCCTTTTCGCCTTCATCGCTTAAATTCGACGAAATACACAAGGGATCCCTAGCATCCCTAGAATTCCACTACTGTGGAAAATTCTATACTATTTTTAATATCTATGCCCCAAGTACGCCTGTAGCTCGGCGAGTTTTTTTTAATGACCTTGGGACACACCTAACGTCCCTCGACAGCCAAAACGCCCTAAAAAACCGAGACAATCATGTTTGTATTGGTGGAGATTTTAACTGCACCCTTCAACCCCAACTAGACAGGAACAGTGCAGAGCCCCATCCTGCCTCCACAATCCCTCTCACCAAATTTTTAAAACAAATGAATTTGACAGATATATGGCGGGTACAGCACCCATCAATCAGGCAATACACATGGTGTCGATGCATTCAGGGTAATATTGTACTTGCTCGCTTGGACAAGTTTTATATTAATCCTCCACTTGAACGCCTCGTTCTGTCATCCAAAATTTGCCCATCAGGATTCTCGGACCACAGCGCAACATTTCTCAAAATTTCTGCCCCCTGCCCGAAACACAAGAGTGCTTTTTGGAAATTTAATAACAACTTACTTGATGATAGTACCTTTAAGGACATTTTTCCAGAAATTTGGAATATTCTGGTCGCCTCCCAAGGGAATTTCTCAAACCTCAGACAATGGTGGGATAATGCCAAAACGCACATCAGACTATTCTGCCAACAATATCGTGCGTATGGTGTTCAAGAGGAAAGAAAAACCACAACCTTACTTGAAAATGAAATCCTGGAATTACAGGAACAGCTTCAGGGAACCGCAAGTGTGAGCTACCAGGGAATGAGGCAACAAATCCATGGAAAAACGGCCTTACTGAATTCCATATCCGAAAGGCGAGCACAAAATGCTTTATTGCGCCTGAAGATGAGGTACATACACGACCTTGATGCTCCAACCAAATTCTTCTTCAGCCTTAAAAGGGGGGCCTCTTCGTCAATGATTACACGCTTGCTCCATGATGGGGAACTCCTTTATGAAGATGGCAGAATCAGGGAATGTGCCCGGAAACATTTTAAACAACGGTTTATGCGGCATGACATTAACCAGGATGCAATATCGGAACTTGTTTCTAACCTTCCAACATTGGCGGAGGATCAGAAGCAGCAGTTGGAGGATCCTCTTAGGTTACCTGAGCTCACCGCTGCCTTGAAGGCCTTAGAACCTGATAAAGCCCCTGGACTGGATGGGCTGACAAGTGAATTTTTCCAGTTTTTTTGGGACACCATTGGACCTCACCTACTGCGGGTATTGAATGAATGTTTAGAGGATGGACAACTGCCGTGGAGTTGCCGGAGAGCAGTCACCACCTTAATTCCTAAGAAAGCGGACACTCAACTTATCGAGAACTGGCGTCCTATTTCTGTTTTATGTACGGATTATAAAATTTTAGCCAAAGCCTTGTCTAATCGAATGAAACCTTTTATGAATGTACTAATAGGAGAACATCAATCCTTTTGTATTCCTGGACGTACTATTTTTAATAATATCTTTCTTATCCGTGATACCATTCGGTTTTGTAACAATTTTAATATGAATGTTGGTCTGTTTTTTATTGACCAAGGAAAAGCCTTTGACTGTATTGACCACATGTACCTTTTTAGAGTTTTAGAGAATTTTGGGTTTGGACCTATTTTTATCTCGTACGTTAAACTTTTGTATTGTAATATATCCAGTGTTCTTAAAATTAATCAAGTATTGTGTAGCCCCATTGCTGTACAACGGGGAGTACGGCAAGGTTGCCCGCTATCTGGACTTTTATACTCTCTTGCCATCGAACCTCTTCTGCTCCAATTACGTACGCACATTTCTGGCTTCACTGGATCAATTCTTACCACACCGCTAAAAGTCTCTGCCTATGCAGATGATGTCTGTATTTATATAAAAAATAGTGCTGACGTCACTGCGGTGGCTCAAGCACTAAAAACATATTGTCAGGCTTGTTCAGGCCAGGTAAACTGGAAGAAGAGTGAAGCCCTTTGGATAGGACCTGGAGATTGCCCGCCAATTGTCCTACCAGGAGGAGTGAACTGGCAGAAAAGTGGCATTAAATATCTCGGTATTTTCCTCGGAGACAACACCTTTGAGCAACAGAACTGGGTGGGATTACCAGACAAGGTAATGGCAAAACTGGCCCGCTGGAAAGGACTTCTTTTTCAACTTTCGTACCGCGGAAGAACTCTCGTCATTAACAATCTTGTCGCCTCTATGCTATGGCATAAGATGATATGCCTACAACCGCCCGGGAGCCTTCTTATTACACTGCAAAAGAGCATTGTCGACTTTTTCTGGAGCGGGAAACACTGGCTCCAACCCCCCGTGGCATACTTACCACTCACTGAAGGTGGCCAAGGTCTTATTGATATCCGCAGCCGGATTATGGTCTTCCGGCTTCATATCGTGCGCCAACTTGTATATGGAGATGAAGCCCTACTCTGGAGGCCTCTGGCTAACTGCATATTACAGCTTACATGCAAGCTGGGTTACGACCGAGAACTTTTCTTGATGAACCCTCATCAAATCGATTCATCCTTGCTGCCCACCTTTTACCAAGGGGTGATGAACGCCTGGCAAGCCCTGTCCTTTTCCCGTGAAATGGCAACATACAACATGGAAATGTTGATGAATGAGCCCCTATGCTACAACCCCTTCCTGGAAAACAGCTTGAATAATAGGGGACTCGTTCAACGCTTTGTTGATGCCAAGCTGCTGCGAGTGAAAGACCTCATGACAGAGTCTGGGAGCTACCGGCTGAGTGCTGCCGCTGTGGCACAAAAAACCGGAATAAAATCTGTCAGGATCATCTCTCGGTTCCTTCAAGGGATATCCACAACGTATCGTAATACCTGCGAGGAACTTGGCCCTTCCCCCGAGGAAACAGCGGGTGACTTCCCCAAACTCCTAGTCTTCAGCCCGCCACTTAATCTGTCCCCTGGCCTGAACAGCCCTGATGATACTGCATTATCCCTTCCCGCCTTTCCAAAGAAAACTTTGTACAACGCGTACGTTAAAATTTTATACGCAAAAACATTTTCTGGGCACCCGAGGCTTCGATGGCGGGATGTTTTACCCCCAATACCCCCCAATTGCCCCAATTGGCGAAGTTTTTATCTTTTGCCTACTCCAAAGTATGTTGGAGATATTCAATGGAAACTTGTACACTGGATTTTACCTTATAATGTTTTACTGAACCGGTTTTCTACTGCTAACTCTAATCTATGCCCTTTCTGTGCATCCATTGAAACCCTACCGCATATATACCTTGAGTGTGAACGATTGCAACCTCTTTTTACATTCCTTCAGGAACGCTTTGTGAAGCTTGGTTCCCTCTTCAATCACAATGTTTTTATTTATGGTGTTTTAGGACCGTCTTCCCTTAGAAATGTGGTTTTAATGAATTTTTTAATTGGCCAGGCCAAGTTTGCAATTTATAAATCCAGAAAGAAAAAAATGGGAAACGCTTCTGACTCGTCATATGATGTACTGCTCACCTTTAAGTTCACCTTTAAGTTCACCTTCACCTTTAAGCTCACCTGTTCACTTCCGCTTCCGGTCCGGTCTGGTGAGGACACTGGCGTTACTTGTTCGCCGCTTCTCCGACTGGGCCATTGTACATAGTTTGCTTTTCTGGTGGTCGTGGCGGATTTTTGACCGTTGGGTCTGCCCTCTGCTCGGTCCCGGCTCTGCTCCTGGCTTCGCCTGCCCGGCTCCTCCACTGTTTCCTCAGGCCCGCTCCCGTTGTTTGTGGCCGTTGTTTGCGGCGGTGGCTGTTTGCCGCTGTGGTCTTGATTAGCGGCTGCAGTCGTTTGCCGCTGCGTTTGCCGCTGCGTTCGCCGCTTTGCCTCCTCGACCTTGGCCTCGTACTCGTCCCTTCGCTCCTGCCTGGCATGGCTCTGAGGTACTCCGCCGCAAGGCTTCTTCTGCTCAATACCCGCTCCACCCCATCATGCATCTCTGCCATCAAATCAAATGGACTCCTCCGACGACCCAGGTACATTCACCGTGGCTCCGGTCGTAAGTTTGTTTATTTGCAATCAGATCACTCCATCCCCGTCCTCTGGTCGGCTCAGCGCACTCTCACTCTTCGTCCCAGCACACCTGGTCACAGCAACCCACACGATCGCACCTCCTGCCTACGAACCCTGGCTAAATCACCTGAATTCATCCCTGCTGTTCAAAACAACATCAAGCTCACCCTGTTCAACACCCGGTCCCTCAACAACAAATGCCTCATCCTGAACGAATACATCCTGGATAACAAACTGGACTTTCTCTGTCTCACCGAAACCTGGCAACAACCTCTGGACTACTACACACTTAACCTCACCACACCCAATGGATATTCCTACGTCAATAAACCACGCTCGGAGGGCCGAGGTGGTGGAATTGCCGTTATCCACCGTCAAGACATCAAGACCAACCTCATCTCCATCTCATCTGCTCCATCATTTGAACACCTGGCTTTAAAACTCTCTGGTCACACGCAGTCAGTCATGGCTGTCGTCTACCGCCCTCCCAAACCACACCCATCATTCCTGTCTGACTTCTCCTACTTTCTGACCCAGCTATGTTCCCTCTCCCCCTCAATCCTCCTCCTTGGTGATTTCAATATCCACATGGACTCCACTGACTCCACAATAACCACTGACTTCACTGATTTACTCACCTGCTTTAACCTCACTCAACATGTCGACTTTCCTACCCATATCCGTGGTCACATTTTGGACCTTGTCTGCTCCACTGGATTAAGTTTGCACCATCTCTATGGCTCCGACCTCACCCTCTCTGACCACTTAGCCATCACTCTGACCATCAACATCCCCGCCCCAACACCAAGGCATTATCGCACAATCAACTTCCGTAAGCTAAACGCTCTTTCACCTACCTCATTCTCATCCACCCTCTCTGAAAAAATGTCCACTTCTCCCTTCATTGACCTCCACACCCCTTCCGACCTCACTGACTACTACAACCACACTCTCTCCTCCTGCCTTGACCAGCTTGCACCTGTAAAAACCAAAACAGTTTCTTTCACCCATTCTGCTCCCTGGTTTACCCCTGAACTCCACCTGATGAAAACTCGTGCTCGCCAACTTGAAAGACTCCGCAATAAAACGGGTCTCACAGTTCACTCCCAAGCCTACAAGGACCACATACAACACTACAAAGATGCCCTCTCCCGCGCCCGCTCTGCCTACTACTCTCAAATTATCCACTCTGGCTCCGGAAACCCAAAAGCACTCTTCTCGACAATAAACAAACTCCTCCGCCCCCTGAACACCACCACCCAGTCATTCACAGTGGACAACTGCATCTCCTTCCTCTCTTTCTTCCAACGCAAAATTGACAACATCTACAACAGCTTGACCACCGCCGCACCCGCTCCCCCTCCAACCACCTGCCCCCCCTTGTCCTGCCATCCCCTGTCTCGGTTCTCCCCAATCTCCCCTACTGACCTCTCTGAACTCCTCATAGGAATGAAAACTGCCACCTGCACTCTTGACCCCATCCCCTCCAGCTTTGTCAAAGCCTCCCTCCCTGCTCTCTCTCCACTTATCATTGCAACAATAAACTCCTCCCTGTCTACAGGCATCGTCCCACCTTCCCTCAAAATTGCTGCTGTTACCCCCATTCTAAAAAAACCTGGTCTAAACCCTGACACCCTAAACAACTTCAGACCCATCTCCAACCTACCCTTTCTGTCAAAAGTTTTGGAACGCGCTGTAGCCACTCAACTCAAACATCATCTCTCTGCCAATAACCTGTATGAAACATTCCAATCCGGATTCCGCTCCAACCACAGTACTGAAACTGCTCTCCTCAAAATCACCAACGACCTTCTCCTCTCCTTTGACGCTGGCAACCTCAACATTCTCGTCCTCCTCGACCTCAGCGCTGCCTTTGACACCATCGATCACACTATCCTCCTCACCCGACTTGAATCCACCTTTAACGTTACCGGCACTGCCCACTCTTGGATTAAATCATACCTCTCTGACAGATGCCAGTTCATCTCCATCAATAACTGCAAATCCCCCACTGCTCCCCTCCCCCAAGGTGTCCCCCAAGGTTCAGTTCTTGGCCCCCTCCTCTTCATCCTTTACCTGTCCCCGCTCGGTCACTTAATCCGCCGTCATGGTCTCCAATTCCCTTGCTTCGCCGATGACATCCAGCTTTTCATCTCCACCAAGTCCGTCTCCACCGACACCCACTCTATCCTGACAAACTGCATCACTGAAATAAAATCCTGGCTTCAAATCAACTTCCTCAAGCTTAACTGTGATAAATCTGAAATAATCATCATTGGCCCAAAAACGCTCACAAAATCCACCCATAACTTTGCCCTCAACATCGACGGTATCCCAGTATCCACCTCCCCTCACATCCGGAATCTTGGCGTCATCTTTGACCAAACCCTTTCCTTCGACAAATACACTAAACAGATCACAAAGTCAGCCTTCTTTCACCTGAAAAACATTGCCCGTCTCCGCTCATCCCTCTCCTCCACGGCTGCAGAAACCCTCATCCACGCCTTCATCACCTCCCGTCTGGACTACTGCAATAGCCTCCTCTATGGTTCACCCTCAAAAATCACCAATAAACTCCAATACATTCAGAACTCCGCTGCCCGTCTACTCACCCATTCCCGGACCCGTGACCACATCACCCCCGTCCTTTACAAGCTTCACTGGCTCCCCATCCCCCAGAGAATCCAGTACAAAATCCTCCTCTTGACATACAAAGCCCTCCATAACCTGGCCCCATCCTACCTGGCTGACCTCCTCTCCAGACACACTCCCACCCGCAACCTCCGCTCTGCTGGTACCAACCTCCTGACCCCCTCCATCCGGACCAAATTCAGATCCTGGGGGGACAGGGCCTTCTCCATCGCTGCTCCCACCCTCTGGAACTCACTACCTCACACCATCAGAGACTCCTCCTCACTCACCACATTCAAAACATCACTAAAGACCCACCTGTTCAACACTGCATTCAACATTCAACCCACAGCATTTAACCCCTGACTATCTCTTCTCCTTCTCCCTCCTTTTGCTTTAAATATTTCCCTATTGATTCTTGTCTTTTTGCAATTGTTGTTTTCATGTATTGTTATGCATTATGTTTGCCACTCTGTCAAAGCGCCTTTGGGCTTCTGGAAAAGCGCTATACAAAATAAATGAATTATTATTATTATTATTATTTAAGGCTCTTGTAAATGCAAGACTAAAGCTAGAGAACCGGTTTTTTAAAATGAACAAGAATTTAACATGTTTTAAAGAAAAGTGGGTTTTTAATGATGTCATATGCACACTTGATGATGATGATTTGATAATAATTTTTCCTTGAGACCATTTTTATTGTGCTTTGTTTCTTTATGACTGAACATTACTGATTTTTTGTACTCTTGTAATAAAAGGAAGAAACAGTCAGTCTCTCTCTCTCGCTCTCTCTCTCCCCTCCCACTTTGCACAGCTGTCGCTCGCTTAGCACGCACGTGCGATTGCCAGGTCTGTTGCTCAGTCACTGGCGGTACGTGCTGTCTCGTGTTGCTTTTTTCCTTTCTTCCTCCCTTTTGGTCCTTTCTGCTGTCCGAGTGTCGGTGTCCCTTTCTATCGTCTTGTCGACTGAGCGAGAGAGGGAGAGACAGCGCAGTTAAAGTTATCCGCTTTAGGTGGTTAACGGGATTTATTTATTTATTTCCCAGTTATTGTTGTTGTTGTTGTTTTTTTCATTTATTTAGGCTTTATAAACCTTTGTACCATTTATTGGTTATTTTTTTCGTTTAGTTACTTCAAATGGCTAGCAAGAATAGTCGAAGTAATGCCGGTCGTGACGCCGATGAGGGGTTAACAGATGAACACGGCATGTGTTTTGTCCCACCGGAAGATGTCTCGCTGGAGGAGACGCTCCTCGCAATCGGAGAATTGATCGGTTGTGAGAACATACGGGCAGCGTCCCGAATGCACCACAAGGTGGTTGTTTTCGTTTCACGTGTCCATTTCGCACGCATCGTCGTGCAGAACGGAATCACCTTGGGCAATGACCAGTTTGTTCCGGTTTCGCCATGGAACACTCCGGCCTCGAAGGTAATACTATCAAACGTTCTACCGACGCTGTCTAATGAGGAAATTCTTCAGAAGCTCGGTCAGTACGGCACTGTGGTGTCGAGAATTATCCAAGCCTCCATTCGCACCACAGACGGGAAGCTTAAGCATATCGAAACGTTTAGACGGTTTTGTTATGTTGTTTTGAAGGATGGTTTGACGCAATTGAATGTCTCTCTCGTTTTTAAGTCGTCAAAACGTGAGCACAGGATTTTTGCGGCAACGGAGAGGTTGATTTGTTACGGGTGTGGTGTACATGGACACACTCGGCAGTATTGTCCTGATGGGGAGAAAACGTATGCCTCAGCAGCCGGACCAGCCCCACCCGTGACCATTACGGAGGATTCTATAGATGTTTCGTCTTCAGTGCGGGAATCTACATCGGACCATCAAGGTACGGCTAAGAGTGGTGCTGATGAGACCCATACGGATGTGCTTCGTGTAAGCGATGAGTCATCCAGTACAGCTGGCCATCGTGCAACCGATGAGTCAGCAAATGTAAGGGAGAAGCCTCTACCTGTAGAGGGAATGTTTTGTGAGGAGCAGCAGATTGTAGATGCGGCGTCTCGGAAAAATTTGAAACGGTCACTTGTAAGTGCGAGGAATGAGGACAAAGGTGTTAAAGTGTTGGTGGTGCAGACAGGAAGCAGTTTAAACGATTCAGACAGTCCTTCACATGAAGATCAGCAAGGTGGTGAAACTATGGCTGACATGATACCACCTGCTCAGGATGAAGGGGAACTTTTTCCTGAAGGTTGTAAATCAACCTGTGAAACCGAACAGCCTACTGATGACCATATCAATTCTAATGGGGAATGCAAAATACCCATTACTACTAATAACGACTCCTCCCCCCCCCCCCCCCCATTGCAATGATGCATGAGGATGAAGAGGATGAATAACCTAAGGTAGATGGGGATGGAACAGGTGTTTCTGTACAGGTTCAGGAGGAACTCATTACTAGCGTCACGGAGGGAATTCTAACTACAGAGACACTGATCGGCCATGAGGAACCAGTGGCAATGGTTGACAGGGCTCCCCCCCCTCAGGAGGAAGTGCAGCCTTTGGAGATCTCAAAAGAAAATATTGTCAGATTTTTGAAGGAAACTTTCAGACAAAGGCATGTACGAATTAAGGATCATTTTCCTAATATCCAGGCCTTCCTTGCAGCCGCAAAACCTTTGCTGCAAAGGAGTGAGCATGTGGAAATCTCCGAACCTGAATTTCAGTGGCTGAGGAAATCCATCACGAAGGCAAACAAGGAATTAATTGAGGAAGAGGACTTCACCCCCTAGAAGAATCAACCATGGAACTAAATGTTGTATCCTTAAATATAAATGGGGGTCGTGCCCCCTTACAGAGGGTGCAAACCATTCAAGCGGTTGGAAAAGAAAAGGCTGACATTATTCTCTTACAAGAGACCCACGCTACTAGTGCTCAAGTAGCCGATTGGGGGAAACTTTTTAAAGGGCAATGGTGGCTAAGTGGGTTCCCTACACCTCGGGCCGGTGTTGCCATTTGCCTAAGTCACAAGATTTGTGCTCAACAGGTTTCATTTAAAGAAATCTATAAAGGGCATTTGATCTCCGTAGATTTTCTTTATAATACCCAAAAGATTATCGTAGTGAATGTTTATGCACCGTGTGACCCAATGGAGAGGAAAATTTTCTTTTCCACTCTGCGGGATTTTGTAAAAACTCTGGACCCAACAGCCTTTATCTGTATCGCGGGAGATTTTAATTGCACAATTTGTCCGTCAATTGATAGGAATGGTCATGAGCCTCATGTTGCCTCTACAAAAGCTCTAGAGGACACCATCAACATCTTTTGGTTTAAGGATGTGTGGAGATCACAACACCCACTCTCACGCTGTTATACATGGTGTAGATGCAATGATGGTATTATGTCAATGGCAAGGCTGGACAGATTCTATGTGAACAAGCCAATGTTGAATGTGGTGTCTGTCTCCAAAATTTTACCAACTGGATTCACAGACCACAGTTTAATCTCAATGTCCTTTAAGTTACCCTTTCCACCCGGTGGTAGTGCTTACTGGTCTTTGAATACTCGTCTCTTACATGACAAGGAATTTAATGAGGCCTTTCACGTCGTGTGGGAGAAAATTCGCTCCTCCAGACCTGAGTATGATAGTCTCCGGCTGTGGTGGGACATTGCAAAATCCCAAATTAAGAATTTCTGTCAACAATATAGTGCATACACCACCAAAATCCAATCAATATCAATCGATCAGTTAAAATCTGAAATTATATCGTTAGAACAGAATGTTGACGAGGTTGGGAGAGGTGCACGTGACCAACTAATATGGGCAAAGAAAGCAGTGCTGGAGGAAGCAGTACGGCAACGGGCGATGGGTGCCTTGGTCCGAATGCGAATGAGCTATTTAACTCTGGACATGCCAAACAAAGAGTTCTTTAAGTTAGAGTCTTCCCTCAAAAGGTCACAACAAATTCATACTTTACTCACTCCCAATGGGTCGCTGGTGACCTCTCAGCAGGCGATCAGGTGTACTCTGAAAGGGTTCTATTCTAACTTGTATTCTCCTCAGAACGTGGACAATGAGGTGATACGAGAGTTAACTGCTGGGCTTCCAAGTGTCGAGGAGGATGAGCGATGCATGCTCGATTCCCCAATTTCGGCTGATGAACTTGAAGCAGCTGTGCGGAGCCTGAAAGATGGGAAAGCTTCTGGAATAGATGGCCTGCCCACAGAATTCTACAAGACCTTCTGGGCCCTTGTGGGACCTGACTTACTCGATGTGCTCGATGAAAGCATACGTGTCGGAGAACTTCCAATGTCTTGTAGACGAGCAGTCGTTTGTTTGCTACCAAAAGCTGGGAATCTTCAACTGGTTGATAACTGGCGACCTGTCTCCTTATTGTGTGTTGATTACAAGATTTTCTCTAAAGTACTTGCTAATCGTATGAAGACTGTGATCAGTTCAGTTATACACCCGGACCAGACCTACTGTGTGCCTGGAAAATCTATTTATGATAATATTTTTTTGGTAAGAGATATTATTTCATGCAATAAGTTCCTGCGTGACGATTTTGGGTTGCTGTTTCTTGATCAAACTAAGGCCTTCGATCGTGTTGACCACAAGTACCTTTTTTCTGTCCTGAAAGGAATGGGGTTTGGTGAAACTTTCACCTCTTATGTGAAACTCCTGTATACTAATACTCAATGTATGATGAAGATCAACAATAGGTTATGCTCTCCCTTTCCTTTCCAACGGGGGTATTCGCCAAGGTTGCCCCCTCTCTGGGCTTTTATATATAGTCGCCCTTGAACCACTCCTTCGGTCTATTAGACAGCAAATACCTCAGGGAATGAGAAGTATAGAAGGAGCAGAATTTGTGCAGACGGCTTATGCTGATGATGTCTGTGTTTTGATTAGAAGCTCCAATGATGTCTCTGCTTTACAACGTTGTATGCGAGATTTCTCTGCAGCCTCTTCCGGTGGGATCAATTGGAATAAAAGTACAGCATTATGGTGTGGCAAAGGCAATCTCTCTTGTGTATCACCACCCTCACTCCCACACAACCTGGTCTGGAGAACGGACGGGGTTAAATATCTTGGAGTGCATATCGGTAATCGTGAAACAGAAATGAAAAATTGGGAAGGAGTGTTGGAGCAAATTATGCACAGATTGAAAGCATGGGAAGGACTGCTGAGGTCCATCTCCTATCGAGGCCGTACCCTTGTCATAAACAATCTGGTTGCAACAAAATTATGGCACAGAATTATTGCTTTACAGCCATCAAACCAACTAATTATGGCTACTCAGCGAATGCTAGTAAACTTCTTTTGGAGTGGCTACCATTGGCTGAGGCCTGAGATATTGTACTACCCCCGGAAGGAAGGTGGCCAGGGCATTGTTGATATCTCTGGTCGGGTTGTGGCCTTTCGGCTGCAGTCTCTGCAGAGACTACTGTTCGCTGAACAGCTGCCCTGGCGGCCCTTTGCATTTTTTCTGTTACAACAGGCTGGTAGACTGAGATATGATCGGCAGCTTCTTTTGATAGACCTCGAGCATATAAATTTTGCCTCTCTTCCGAGATTCTATCAGAGTTTATTGGACACTTGGAAAAGGTTTGACGTCCACCGCTTCCTTGAGGGCTATATTTGTCGAATGTTCCTTCAAGAACCCCTTTTCTTCAATAACTTTTTTCCTGGTATCCCTCATAGCCATGCCCTGATTAAAAAATGTATCCAAGGAGGGATTAACAAAGTATGTGATCTGAGAGATTCATCTGGAGTTAAGTGGAAACCTGCTGGTTTGGTGGCAACCTCAGTTGGATCTCGGTCTGTCTGACTTGTAGACCAAGTTGTACGTATAGTCATTAGAAAATTTAGACAGCTAAACATCGGCTGGGAAGGTGTTGGTAACATTGAGGACTTTCGGTTAGGTTTCCCTGAAATCAAAGTGCTCCTTTCGTCTTCTCTTCAGCCGGAGATTGAACATACCCCCCCTTTTCATCTTGTAACTAAGATTGGAATCCGTGATCTCTCTCGACAAAATAAGAATGTACCCCTCTCTGGGAGAACACGAGTAGCTTTGTGGTCAGAGCGGTTAGGGTTGGGGTCTCCCTCTACCCCCCTTTGGCCTCACATGTACACCTTACCAATACATGGTGTGTTAGCAGACATACAATGGAGGTTAGCACACTGGGCGCTTCCCTCCAATATTTTTGTCCACCGTATTAACAGCTCACTGCCGGAAACTTGTCCTTTCTGTGACCAGAAGGAGGATTTGTTTCATGCTTATGTACAGTGTCGTAGACTGACATCGCTTTTCTTGTTCCTGCGATATGCGATATATGCGATATATAAATCTCGGAAAATTAAAATAGATAACGGCTATGGCTCTGATGCTATTTCTATTTTTAAAGGGTTTGTCTCAACACGACTCAAGCTAGAATTTGATTTCTTTGTCAGTAATGGAAACGTCCAACTTTTTGAGAGAAAGTGGTGTATTGGCAATGTTCTGTGCTCAGTCGATGATTCAAAAGTGGTAATTACTTTATAATTCCTGATTGATTTGACTTTTTTTCTTTGGAACTGATTGCTTGCATATATGTTTCTTCCTGTGTCCTTGAATACATTTCTCTCTCTCTCTCTTAGTTTTTCGCTTAATTTGCTCTTGATGTATTTATAGCTCTTGCATGAGCATTTCCTTTAAAATTGGTTGTGGTTTTGTTTGTGTCTTCCCCTTTGGTTTGTAAAATATATATTTTTTGTATATTTGCTGGTTTCTTTTAAATACCCTTTGCTCTTGTTGTGGTGTCTTCATGATCCTTATGCAATTTCTTTAAACTGGTTGCTGTGTTTTTTTTTTACAACTGCTTTGTGAAATGTGTTTTTTTTACAACTGCTTGTGAAATGGCTTTACATTGTTTATAATAAAAGGACACAAAAGTCAAGTCTGTCAAGTCTGTCTGTCTGTGTCTCTGTCTCTGTCTCTGTCTCTTTCTCTCTCTCTCTCCAAGCGTACCTCCAAGATGGAGCACCTGCCCATTACGATCGGCCTTTTTCCAACACCTCTGGAGTGGCTCACAAGTCCCCAAGTTCATCAAGGAAAACATATCGGAAAAGCGTTATGATGTGATGCGTTCACAAACATTCCTCCAGCAGTGAACATGGTGACGTGTTACATGGTGCATTCAGAAAGGAACACGGTTGGGAAGGACACGAATGCTCTGTCGCTCCCGGCTACTGGTTGTGCGAGGTTTATCTCCTGGTCTGTCCATTTGGATCGTATTGGGATCACCAATAAAAAATAAAAATAAAAAAAAGTCTCCCTCTCTCTCTCCCTCTCTCTCTCCCTCCCTCTCTCCCCCTCTTTCTCTCCCCTTCTCTCTCCCCTTCTCTCTCCCCCCCCCCCCCCCCCCTCTCTTTCCCTTTCTCAATTTTTCACTTAATTTAATCAAACGCTTAATTTGCTCTTGATGTGTTCATAGCTCTTGCGTGAGCATTTCCTTTAAAATTGTTTGTGGTTTCTGTTTGTGTCCTCACCTTTGGTTGGTAAAATTTTTATACTTGCTGGTTTCTTTTGAATATCCTTTGTTCTTTTTTGGTGTGTTTATGATCCTTATACAATGTTTCTTTGAACTCGTTGCTTGGTTTAACACTGCTTTGTGGAATGGTTTTATACTTTTATAATAAAAGGATACAAAAAAAAAAAAAATCTCTCTCTCTCTCTTTCTCTCTCTCTCTCTCTTTCTTTCTATTCAGATATGGCATCAAGATATATAAATTTAAAAAATAACCACATTTAGAGGCCATTTTTCCCCGCAAAGCAGGGGTTGGCCTTTTTCGGGGACCGTGGTTGTTGTTGTTTTTTCGGTCCCCTTTTTGAAGCAATGTTTTACGGCCGGATGCCCTTCCTGACGCCAACCCTTTGTCGCCTTTTTGCGACAAGCAGGGAATTACCAGTGAACTGGTACTCAATCTTTGAAATGTTGTATGAAATTTAAAGACATCACTCTCAAGGTGTTGCTTTTGATGCCCATTCTTTTCTGTAAGACATCGCTCTCAAGGTGTTGCTTTTGATGCCCATTCTTTTCTGTATACAGTCATACTTTACTTATATTGATGCCAAGCTCCTAGGAATGGCTTTTCTTACAGGTTGTTACAGGTGTGTGTATAAATTTCTTCTTTTAGATTAAATTGAAGAAAATGAAGTTTACAAGTCAGAAACTTCTTTGTTTTCTTGTTAAATGTACCAAATGATTGATTACATTTTTGGAAGTAAATATTATATTCAGGTGTTGACCTCTAGGTGTTGAATTAAAAAACACATTATATTCAGGTGTTGTCAATAATTGCTCTAACTATGGGCACAATAAACAGGCACTACATGGGTTTACTTCGTAAAATAAACGATTGTTTATTAGAGTTGTTGGGATTCAAACCTCGTCGAGACAGCTTTTAGGTGAGTGGGCATACCTGTAAGTCTAGGCAATCCTACCAGCCCATATGAATGATGATGCTCTATCGTTATTTCATTTATGGTCACAAGTTACATTATCAGTTAGAATTATATAAAACATCTTTACGAGTAACTTGCTAACATAAAATCAATCAAAAGGAGCTCTGACGTGATCAGAAGTTAACATGTGACAGAACAAGGTAACTTCCCCTTGTTTCACGCATTATCCAAAGCATGCCTTTCGATTGCAGAAAACCAATATACCAGCAGCTTTGTAAAATATTTTGGCCTAATTGTACTTGTATGTAAACTAGCATATAAGAGCCGTCACTTCGCAGATAGGAACACCAATCGTTGCTGCGATGGATATCTATGGGGCAAGATCAAAAAAGGATTCCTGGGAGATCCTTCCCTCCATGCGGGGATAACCAGCGTCGCAAGTTGGCATTTGCAGTTTTGCCACTTGTACCTCTGTACCCACACACAAACCTTCCTTCCCTTCCTTTAGCATCATAAACTTTCCTGGGAATTTCCCGAATCCTCCATCATTGGTTTCATTGAAATCCATTAATCTGTTCTCAAGTTATAGCACGACAAACAGACAGATACACAGGTCCCTTTTATAATACAGATGTGTCATGCTGCAGAGTTGCGACCACCCCGAAGATGTACGCAGATTATCACACCCAAGGGCACGTTGTGATCTGGATTCAAAGTGCTTGTAGGAACTTGTAGTGCGGTACTGTATAAAACAGGCTGATTACCAAATAGTAACTACAAGGACACAGGAATTATTACACTCTTTAAACAAATTAACTCGATTATGTTAACAGTATCCTTAACAAAGCAAATACATAGAAGCACTGTTCAAACTAGAACAGTACTCCGTAGAGCACATACCTCCGCCAGGCTGAACAGGTTACGTTTTGTATCTCAGCGAATGTCCGGATCTGGATTAGGACAACAACAACAACAACAACAACATGCATTTTACGGCCATTTTCCCTGCTAGAGCGGGGGTTAGCCTTGCGGTCCCCATGACAATCTTCTCCATCTTGCCCTATTTTCTGCATCTCTCCTTGTTAACCCCCTTGCCCGCATTTCTTCTTCCACCATCTTTAGCCAAGTCTTTCTCGGTCTTCCCCATCCTCTACTTCCTTCTACATTCATTTCCATCACTCTTCTCAACCAGTCACTTTCATCCTTCCTCCTCACATGACCAAACCATCTCAACCTGTTCCTCTTCACAGCATCAATCACAGGCTCTATTCCCATCATTTTTCGCAATTCATCATTTGTCTTCCTCTCTCTCAACGATACTCCACACATCCATCGAACCATTCGCATTTCCACCCCTTCGTTGCTGCTCTAAGTTCATTACCTATGTCTCGCTCCCATAAATCATAACACTTCTCACACATGCAGCATACACCTTTCCCTTCAGCTTCAACGACACTCCCCTCATCATCAGCACGCCACTCAGTTCCCGAAACTTCTTCCATGCACATCTCACTCGAGCAGCCGTTGCCGAGTCTGATCCACCTTCTCCATTCAGCATGTCTCCAAGGCAGCAAAATGTTTTCACACCTTCCAGCTTCACGCCGTCTCCAAGATCCAACTCAACATATCCTCCATCTGCAGCTCCCTCTGTGCACACCTTACATTTGAATGTAGCTGCCACACTGGTTAATGACCCTCTCAGACCACTACAGTTTTTGATGAACCCACTCAGCGCACATTGTACATTGAATGGAGTTCACTCCGACACCCTTCCAACACACAGCACAGGGCCACTTCCCAGTTCTTTCCACCTCCCCACATGCTTTACCACTTGCCATCACCTTCGTCTTTCCGATATTCACCTTCAGACCTTTTGTCTCCATACATGCCTTCCACTTGTTCATCTTTTCCTTCAGTCCATCCATACTTTCCGCAATCAACACCAGATCATCTGCATACAACTCCCATGGTAAACCCTCCTTTACGTCCTGCACAAACACCTCCATCACAGCTACAAATACAGACTTGGCATTTAATATGGATTTTTTTTTTTTCTTGACTTGGGTTTACTTTCTTAACTCAGTATATCAATCTGGTGAGTTTCTTTTACACTTTGGTGATTTATTTGTTAAAAGAACCATGTCACCGATTGTCGCAGAAAGAAGTCAACAACAGGATTATATCACAGGTGGCGTGGCAAAATGTACGGACAGGTGCATTTGATGATTGGCTTCACAGTCGGGTATACAAGGGTTGTTGCGTTCTGTATTAGTGGAAAACAACTGCTGCACGTCTACAAAAGTTATTGCCGCATCCTCTGGAGATGGTCCATCAACTCGACAATGCTGTTTGTTATGGAGTGGTGGCTTTACGAAATTACGGCATGAAACAGCGTGCTATTGCTCGGCAGTATGGCATCACTCAAGGTCAGGTGTCAAAGATCCTGAAACGAAATGCTCAGAGGGGTGTCCCTACTCCAATACCGAGGCCAGGACGTCCGCGCAGAACCACAAGGAGGGATCATCGCCAGCTGCACCGGTTAGTCCGCAATGGCCGTACCAAGTCAGCTAATCGGCTTAGGGCTGAGTGGCAGCAACTGACAAATGTGCCTGTATCCAGAAGGCTCGTCAACCAACGACTGGTTCAAGCAGGCTATCGTGCCAGGCGTCCCATGAGAAAGCCACGCCTGACCAGACAACACCACCAGCGCCGATTGCAGTGGGCCAGAGAGCACCGTCAATGGCAGCCAGGGCACTGGAATCACGTGATCTTCAGTGACGAGTCTAGATTTCTGGTCTATCGTCAAGATGGCCGCGTCCGAGTGCGCAGACAAGTGCATGAAGCCCACAACAAAGATTGTATAGTGCCAAGAGTCCAAGCTGGAGGTGGTGGGGTGACCGTTTTGGCTGCTTTTCATGCAGGAGGCAAAACTGACCTGGTTGTTCTGAATGGAAACCTGAACCAGTTCAAGTACAGGGCCATTCTGGAAGAAACATTGCTTCCATTTGCTCATGCAGCCTTTCGAGGAAACTTTGTCTTCCAAGATGACAATGCACGGCCTCATCGTGATCGCATGATCCAACACTTTCTTGCTGACCGTGGTGTAGAGCATATGGAGTGGCCTGCCATGTCCCCGGATATGAATCCGATAGAGAACTTGTGGGCAGAATTAACGTGTCAAATCGACCACTTGGACCAGCAGCCGACCTCTGTGCGTGAACTGCAGCAGGCTATTGTCACTGCATGGCAAGCGATTCCTGTCCAAACCTTGGCAAATCTCGTGAACAGTATGCCTCAACGTGTACGTGCTCTCCTGAATGCTCGTGGGGGTTACACGAAGTACTGAACTGTAATTTTACTGTCCGTAATCCCAGTCGTAATTTAACTTTTGTTTTTGTTTAAAAAATTTTTGGCTAATGTGCAAAATAAAGAGATACTTCTGGAAAACGTACAGAAGTTTAACACAGTACTGTCTGTGAATTGAGTTCGATATCAGATAACATCACTTTCAAGGATCAATTTATTTGTTTCGAAATGTCAAATGTGGTTTTTGTTTCTTTTAAAGGTCACATTAACAAAATCTAGAATAATTTCAACATAATTCCAATGAACTTTTGGTTCTAAGACATCTTGAAAAGTAAGTTCACCCCCACAAAAAAAAAAATTCCATATTAAATGCCAAGTCTGTAGTCGTGGACTTAGTACCGACCCCTGATGCACTCCCACCTTCACCTCAAACTCACCACTGTCCTTTGTCCTTACAACTGTGCGCACTCTTTTGTACATTGCCATCACTACTCTGATCAACCATTCCTCCACTCCTAACTTCCTCATTGCCCATGTCAATACTTTGTGCAGAACCCTATCAAATTCGTTCTCCAGATCAACAAACCCAAGAAACAACTTCTTCCTCTTCTCCATGTACTGCTCCTGCAACTGCCTCACAATAAAAAGCGCGTCTGTCGTTCCTCTTCCTGGCATAAATCCAAACTGCATTTCGTCGATCTTCACTTTCTTCCTTATCCTCCTCTCCAACACCCTTTCCAACACCTTCATTCTATGCTCCAATAACTTTATCGCTCGGTAAGAGCCACACTCTAGAGGGTCACCTTCCCCTTGTATAGAGGGACGAGGGTACTCAGTTCCCAATCCACTGGAATGCGGCCTTGTTTCACCGCCAGATTACAGATCTGTGTCATTCTCTTCACACCCCCAACTTCCTGCTGCCTTCAACATATCTCCCACAACTCCCGTCGGCCCTCCCACTTTTCTACTCTTCATTGCTTTTATCGCTTCCTCAACTTCCTTCTCAGTTATCTTCTCTGCCGGTCCTAAAACTGGGTTACTCTCTATGTTGCCATCCCATTCATTCTCTGTATTAAACAGCATTTCCATATATCTTTTCCATCTTCCTTTAATTCCATCTGGGTCCACAACGATTTGTCCCACTTCATTCTTCAAGCAACTCACCCCCATCACATCACACCTCTCTTTCGCTATCTGCGTTGCAATCCTGAATACTGCTCTCTGATCCTCTTCCGAATCCAAGCGTTCTCCGAACATTTGCCTACATGCCTCTTGCGCCTTTGCTACCTCTTTCTTTGCAGCCTTCCTGGCTGCCTTATAACTTTCATGCTCTGCTGTTTCGGCTCCCGTACCCTTCGCCTTCTGCCACTCCTTGAACTTCTTCCTCTTCTCGTCAATCCTCTTTCCAACTTCATCATCCCACCACCATGTTTCCGAGTGCCTCGGTGGTCCTTTTGTCCATCCACATACCTCACCAACGGCTCCCAACAGACTAGCTTTCATTGACATCCAACCACTTTCAAGCTCAACCACATCATCCTCTACCCTACTCAGCCTCTCTTTTAATGCCTCCCTTACTGTCACCTCTTTCAACCTCCACACCTTCATTCTCGGTTGGTACTTCACCCACCGAGCTCTCCTCGCACCTTTCACCCTTATGTCGCAGACAACCAAGTGGTGCTGTGAAACAGCCTCCTCCCCCGGGATCACCTTTGTGTCCCGGAGGTGCCCCCTATCTCGCCTACGCACCATCAGGTAGTCAACGGTTGTCGTCGACCCACCTGACGTGTATGTAACAAGCTTATTATCCTCTTTCTGGAACTGAGTATTACAAATCAACAAATCAGCTCCATCAGCAAACTCCAAAATCCTTTCACCTTCTCCATTTCTCACACCATATCCGTAACCCCCATGAACTCCCTCAAAACCAGCCATACTCCTTCCCACATGTCCATTTAGGTCTCCTCCTACCACAACAACTTCCTTATCTTTCACGTTTTCCATCAGCTTCTCTATCGCACACCAGAACTTGTGCTTCTCTTCATCGCTCCGACCAACCTGCGGAGCATATCCCGAGATGACGTTCACCAAGAGCTTTCCAATCATCATTTTCACCATCATCAACCTATCACTCACTCTAGTCACACTCACCACACTGTCTACAAACTCCTCAGAAAACAGGACACCAAAACAAATCATGCCCTCCGGGCACCCTTGCCATACAAACTTGTATATCTGTCCCTGCCTACCCTTCACCATTCTCACACCACTTCCCTTCCATCTCGTCTCTTGCACACAACATATGTCTACTCTTCTTCTGACCAATACTTCCACCACTTCTCCTGATCTCCCTGTCATTGTCCCTCCATTCCATGTCCCAAACCTCAGAAACCGATCTCCACTTCGGGCTGTACCCTGCCCACATGTAGTTGTAATTGTCATGGTTCTCTTTTTGAGGCAATGTTTTTATGGCCGGATGTCCTTCCTGACGCCAACCCTCTTAGTCGTCTCTTACGACACGCAGGGATACGGTGTACCTATTCTAATCCAGGGTACACACTGGGAAACGTTTAAAACATGGAAATTCTGGGGGGGTGGGGGGGGCATCACGGCTGCGGATCTGGATTAGGACCTGAAACAAAAATCTAATCGGCTTGTTCTTGTCACTTACCCAACTCATCCACCTAGTTTTGCCATAATCGGTCCACAACGTTTTGAAATATCCTGCTCACAAACAGACAAACAAAATAGATAGACAGGGGTGCAAACATAACCTTCATCCACCTTCGGTGGCGGCGGTAAAATTGTGCTTCTGTGTATTTGCTTCGGCAGAATTCTGAAGCCAGGGCAACTGTAATGATATATTGAGTAAGAAATGATTGACATTACAGTACAGAAAACAGTCGAGGCAATTGTCACTGAAGTATAATGAAGCAGTGCATGGATGGCTTGGTGGTGTAGTGAGCAATAGGGGCAACCACAACTATTTCACCAAGAAGGCAATTATAATCGACAACAAAGCAGTAGCAGAAGTAGATGTTGAAGGTTCTGTGTATATCGCAGCAATGCTAAGAAACTGTTTTGTTTAGCATCACCGTGTGTGCATATCCGTTTCCATTTATGAAGTCAGCCTTGCCATGGACAACCACTGCTGCCTACTGCAGTGAGTCACCAGCGTGATGAATGGGCCTGACGTAAACTCACAAGTCTTGCAAAAACAGCCCAACTCGAACAAAGGATACTCCAAATAGCTGAGTCAGCCCCACTGAGGTTGGAACTCTAATGAATTGGAGTTGGAGCTCCGATGTTGGCTGGAGTTGTTTGGAGCTCCGATGAGAGGGTACTTCCTTGAAATTGGTTGGAGCCATGATGAAGTTGGATGGAGCTCCGATGAAACCTCCAAGAGGGTACTTGTTTCAAAGAGAGAACCCGACCAACACGACTCGATGCAATGTGATGTGATCTCAGCGAAGCAACTTCACCGTCGTTGATCTGCCTTCTATTTATCTGTCGCTGTCCTGCTCACCATGAGAGTGTGGTCCACCACTTTCTGTAAGACCTGGAGGGAAGAGTGCAATTGAACTGTCTCTAGAAGGCGGTTCCACAAAAGGGAGAAATTAGGAAAAGAGTGGAGATCGACAGAAAGCCGAGATTTTGAAAGTTGTGCATCTGGCTTAGATTTAGGAAGTTGTGAACCTGTGTATCCCATAGGAGTTGGGGAGGGTCATAGGGAAGCGAGAAGAGGCGGTTAAAAAAATAGAGGGACCACGAGCTTGTCTACGATGAGAAAAGAATACGCTTTGTGCTTTGGTCTCATCATGTGAGATTCAAATAATATTGAGAGTTTTCAACTTCACAGAATTTGGGACGAAGCAATCTAGCCATGGGGGAGAGTAGTACTCTGGTTATGTTGGGATGAACACATTGTAGCCTAAGTCATTCTGGTACATCAAGGAATGTCTTGGAATGACAGGATGGCAAATCTTTGACTGGCTTGGAGGGCCAGCTTTGCGATGTGGTCAGTCCATAAGGAGAGGTCATCGACGATCGAGGCCAAGAAGTTCAAGAGACTGAACCCTTTCCAGAGGCTGATGACAGAAGTATATCCATCAGTTCATTTGCCAATCCTTTCAGATTGACAGGGTGAGATTGAAATTTTCAGGGATTGAAATACATGTTACATTTATCAAAGCAGGTTTACAGCAAAATAGTTTACAAGGTTCTTAAAAACATTTTTCATAAGACGACTATATGACCAACATTCCAGCAGAATATTGCAGGGTTCAGCAAATTAATTGGTAAGTGGTAAAGCAACTTCAATATTTGGCTATGTCTGTCCATCCATCCAAAAATGAACAAAAATAACCTTTCCAACACACAGAGCTTAATTCTAAAGAGTAATTCTAATGGGTTCTAAAGGGTAACTCTAGAAGGTTCTAAAGGGTAATCTAAAGGATAATTCTAAAGGGTTATAAAGGGCAATTCTAAAGGGTAATTATAAGGGGTTCTGAAGGGTAATTCTAAAGGGTTCTAAAGGGTAATTCTGGAGGGCTCTAAAGGGTAATTCTGGAGGGCTCTAAAGGGTAATTCTGGAGGGCTCTAAAGGATAATTCTGGAGGGCTCTAAAGGGTAATTCTGGAAGGTTCTAAAGGGTAATTCTGGAGGGCTCCAAAGGGTAATTCTAGGTGGTTCTAAAGGGTAATTCTGGAGAGTTCTAAAGGGTAATTCTGGAGGGCTCTAAAGGGTAATTCTGGAGGGCTCTAAAGGGTAATTCTGGAAGGTTCTAAAGGGTAATTCTGGAGGGCTCTAAAGGGTAATTCTGGAGGGCTCTAAAGGGTAATTCTGGAGGGCTCCAAATGGTAATTCTGGAGGGCTCTAAAGGGTAATTCTGGAAGGTTCTAAAGGGTAATTCCGGAGGGCTCCAAATGGTAATTCTGGAGTGCTCTAAAGGGTAATTCTCGAGGGCTCTAAAGGGTAATTCTGGAGGACTCTAAAGGGTAATTCTGGAGGACTCCAAAGGGTAATTCTGGAGGGCTCTCAAGGGTAATTCTGGAGGACTCCAAAGGGTAATTCTGGAGTGCTCGAAAGGGTAATTCTGGAGGGCTCTAAAGGGTAATTCTGGAAGGTTCTAAAGGGTAATTCTGGAGGGCTCCAAATGGTAATTCTTGAGTGCTCTAAAGGGTAATTCTGGAGGACTCTAAAGGGTAATTCTCGAGGGCTCTAAAGGGTAATTCTGGAGGGCTCTAAAGGGTAATTCTGGAGGGTTCTAAAGGGTAATTCTGGAGGGCTCTCAAGGGTAATTCTGGAAGGTTCTAAAGGGTAATTCTGGAGGGCTCTAAAGGGTAATTCTGGAGGGCTCTAAAAGGTAATTCTGGAGGTAATTCTGGAGGGCTCTAAAGGGTAATTATGGGGGGTTCTAAAGGGTAATTCTGGAGGGCTCTAAAGGGTAATCCTGGAAGGTTCTAAAATCTAAAGGGTCATTCTGGAGGGCTCCAAATGGTAATTCTGGAGGGCTCTAAAGGGTAATTCTGGAGTGCTCTAAAGGGTCATTCTAGAGGACTCTAAAGGGTAATTCTGGAGGGCTCTAAAGGGTAATTTTGGAGGGTTCTAAAGGGTAATTCTGGAGGGTTCTAAAGGGTAATTCTGGAGGGTTCTAAAGGGTAATTCTGGAGGGTTCTAAAGGGTAATTCTGGAGGGCTCTAAAGGGAAATTCTGGAGGGCTCTAAAGGGAAATTCTGGAGGGTTCTAAAGGGTAATTCTGGAGGGTTCTAAAGGGTAATTCTGGAGGGTTCTAAAGGGTAATTCTGGAGGACTCTAAAGGGTAATTCTGGAGGGCTATAAAGGGTAATTCTGGAGGGCTCTAAAGGGTAATTCTGGAGGGTTCTAAAGGGTAATTCTGGAGGGCTCTAAAGGGTAATTCTGGAGGTAATTCTGGAGGACTCTAAAGGGTAATTCTGGAGGGCTCTAAAGGGTAATTCTGGAGGGTTCTAAAGGGTAATTCTGGAGGGTTCTAAAGGGTAATTCTGGAGGGCTCTAAAGGGTAATTCTGGAGGGTTCTAAAGGGTAATTCTGGAGGGCTCTAAAGGGTAATTCTGGAGGTAATTCTGGAGGGCTCTAAAGAGTAATTCTGGAGGGATCGAAACGGTAATTCTGGAGGGTTCTAAAGGGTAATTCTGGAGGGCTCTAAAGGGTAATTCTGGAGGGCTCTAAAGGGTAATTCTGGAGGGCTCTAAAGGGTAATTCTGGAGGGTTCTAAAGGGTAATTCTGGAGGGCTCTAAAGGGTAATTCTGGAGGTAATTCTGGAGGGCTCTAAAGAGTAATTCTGGAGGGATCGAAACGGTAATTCTGGAAGGCTCTAAAGGGTAATTCTGGAGGGCTCTAAAGAGTAATTCTGGAGGGATCGAAACGGTAATTCTGGAGGGCTCTAAACGGTAATTCTGGAGGGCTCTAAACGGTAATTCTAGGTGGTTCTAAAGGGTAATTCTGGAAGGCTCTAAATGGTTCTAGATGGTAATTCTAATGGGTGTCGTTCATTTCTCGGCTGTGCCTATTTCATATTAAAAGTGCCAAACCGAACCACTTTCTTCAGACATGGGTGAGATTTATTTTCCTCCACATTGAGGAATATATTTGTTACCTTCTATTTCGGAACATGAGTACTGAGCTAACGGTAATTGGAAAATGACCTACAAGGAATGCAGTGATTAATGTAAGCAACATTTAAGCTAAAATAGGCAGCAGCAACATCTATGAAGCAGTAAATGTGCTCGGCAATGGTTAAGGATATTACTGAGAATGCACTTGGTGGGGGCGGTGGCACAAGTCGGGTTTGGAAGACTGATCAAGAATGCCATTTCCCCTGCTGTGCCATGATTCACCAGCACAAGAGAATGGGGCAAACATTCATCACTTATAATGCCCAGAACTGCAAAGCCTTGGAAATGTGGTGTGCTGACCTTTTAGCAGAATGACTGGATAATTGTAATTCAATAGAAGGAATAATTGTGCACATCTAATCACGAAAAACTGGACAAGATCCACATGAAGGAAAGGAATGAAAATTAAATAAATGTACCTCGGTTGTGTTTACCATTAAGAATAACTGCAGGTATCCGTTTTAAAAAGGTGAGCAATGCGTATATGTAATAGACATACATTCCATATTTGGTTGAATCAGCGTTCTCGGTACAGGAGTCCAGCTGATAAATATAGGATAAGATGCACTTGGAATTATCCTGATTATATTGAATGAATGAATGCAGAGCTCTGAATGCAAGGCAAGCAGCAACGCAGCTTGTATTAGAAGCTGCCTCAGCAGTCGTTTGGGCTTTCACATTTGGCCAGGCTCTTTGTAATGGAAGGTGGACGATGCATTGTGTGCCATTTTGAATAATGCATCAGAGCTGATTTTGCAATCGCCTTACACCACTCCATTTGTTACTCATAATGTAGATCCTTCTTCAACAAGCAAATATGGCAGAATTTTATCCCTCTCCCATACATTCCCTTTCCTCCCTCTAAATGTCTCCTTTTCCCTACATCCCACTCCCCCAATTACCAATATCCACCTTCCTCCCTTCCCTGATTGCTCTTTCTCTTTCTTTACTCATTTTAATTTTTTCCCCTCCCCAAATCCTTCATCTCCCATATGTACATGTAATAATATCAAATGGTTTATAGGTGGACATAACCTGCAACAATACAGAAGAGTTGGCTTGCACCAAGTTGACTGCGCTGGGTCTTCTATGATTTTAGCTATGATATGAAAAGTATTCTATGATTTTATCTTGTTCGCATTTCTGCATAGTACATTGTCTACTCTACATTTAGTGTTTCCTGGTGTAAATAAAGACAGTATCAGTCAACTATAAACTTAACTTATCAAATAATCTGGAGGCCTACAAACAAATGTGTCATTTTGATGAATAATAGCCAAATGCGAACAGGATAAAATCATAGAATACTTTTTTTTTCTTTTTTTTTAATATACAGAATCGAGGCTCGTGAAAGAGCTAACATTTATCACACAAAAAAAAAATCCAACAGACACACAAAGTATATAATAAGGGGAGTGGTAGACAATATGGGGAGAGAAGGGGAAGCACACAAACACAACATTTGAGGGCAGGGACATCGGGAGATGTGTAGGAGGGAGAGGGCTTGGGGGGAGGAGGCGTGGGAAGGGGGGGGGGGGTGGGAGAAATATAAAACACAAGGACACTGCAAGGACTTCCAGGAAAGAAGTTGGTATTTCAAAAAAGTGGATCTGGGGTGAAATTAGCAGGGGTAGAAAAGATCAAGGTTTTGGATGGAGGAAGATAAGAGATGGTGGTGAACAGCTGTTTTAAAGACCTGGAGGGAGGAGTGGGATTGAAGAGAGTGAGGGAGTTTGTTCCAGAGGCAGGAGAAAAGAGGAATGAAGGAGTGAAGGTGAGCAGAGAGTCTTGATTTTGACAGTTTAACCATAAGAGGGTTGCTGGCAGATGTTGTGCGACCTGTAGGAATATTTGGGGGACAGAGCCCAGAGAGAGCTGGGGGAGCAAGGCCGGAGAGGAGTCGGTAGAAGACGGAAAGACCACCAACCTGCCTGCGGTAAGTAAGTGAAAGGCCCTCGGAGTTAGCTTCATCGCGGGAGATTCCAATGATTCTGAAAGCTTTGGTTTCTACAGCGTGAAGCCGAGCTAGGTGTGAGGCAGGAGCACCGGCCCAGAGGGGAGAACAGTATTCCATTGAGCTGCGGGTGAAAGCCTTGTATGTGGTGAGGAGCTCAGGTGTGCCAAGGAAGGACTTCGCACGACGGAGGATGCCCAGTCGGCGACTGTCTTTGGAGGCCAGATTTTAAATGTGATTTTCCCAGGAAAGATCATGGCAGATAGTGAGACCCAAAAGCTTGAGTGACAGAACTTCTTGGAGAGGATTATTCAGAAAGTGGATGGGAGGGTTGTCCAGTCGGTCTTATCGGAGAGACATAGTAAGAGTGTGAGATTTGTCAGAATTGAAAGACATGTTCCACTTGTTTGACCAGTCTGTGATTTTGTCCAGGTCTGCAGAGAGTGAGGAGGCTGCAGACTGCCGATCTGAGGGATGAGGAATGGAGTGGCAGAGAGTGGAGTCATCAGCAAAGAGATAGAGAGGATTTTCAAGAGAGTCAGAGAGATAATTGATAAAGACCAGAAAAAGCACAGGGCCCAGAACACTGCCTTGGGGAACTCCAGCCTGAACAGGAAGGGGAGATGAGAGAAACCCATTCAGGGCCACACGTTGACTATGACTAGAGAGGAAGTCCGCCAGCTGAGCGTGGAGATTTCCATGGATACCATAGGAGGAGAGTTTGGTGAGCAGAGCGGGGTGCCAGACCGTATCGAAGGCACGTGATATGTCGAGGGAGACAGCTCTAATTTCCTGTTTGGCATTGAGGACCTCCATCCATTGTTGAGACAGCAAAAGCAGCATGTCCAGAGTAGAGTGACCTGGTCTGAAACCAAATTGATGATCAGAGATCAAGCCATTGGAGAAGAGGAAAGATTTCATATCTGAAGCAATGATGGAATCCATGACTTTGCTGATAATTGGGAGAAGGCTGATTGGTCTGTAGTTGCTAGGATCTGTTTTTGCACATTTTTTGCATAAAGCGGTGATGTTGGCAGATTTCCAAGCTGATGGCAGATGACCTTGAGCAAACGAGAGGGTGAAGAGAACAGAGAGAAGGAGTGAAAGAGTGGAAGAACAGGATTTTAGGACCCGTGGGCTGATGCCGTCAGCTCCAGTTGCAGAATCAGAGTCGAGGGTTGACAGAAACTTTTCCACCTTGTCAGGAGGAAAGGACACAGAGTCCAGGAGCAGCTGGGTACGACTGGGTATGGTGGGTGCAGGGAGGGATGGGTTTGGGACACAAGATTTAGAGGCAAACACAGAGTTGAGGTTTCATGTCATAGATAAAATCATACCCTGCGCAGTCAACTTGGTGCAAGCCAACTCTTCTATATATATATATATATATTTTGATCCAATATGGCTGCCAGACCATGTGAGCGATGACATCATAAATTTATATTCTCGAATATAATTGTTGCATAGATCATGCTCAATCAATTTCAAACTGATCAGACTAAATGTTGTCCCTGTCGAATTATGACATCATAATTAAGGCATCAATGACGTCATCTTTAACAAAACCTATTCACCATATGGAGTTCTTTACAATAAACCACGTTTCAATTTTTTCCATGTTGTGGTTTTGGAGATAGAGGTGCAACGTTTTTCGGTTTTTCCAAGATGGCGCCTGTACCACATGACCTATGACGTCATGATTATCATTAAAATATTCCACAGGAGGAGGTGCTCCTATGGTGAAAATTTCGTGTCCATCAGACCAAGAGTTGCTGAGAAAAAAAAAATTCATAATGATCGGATAAGTGTTGTATTTGTCGAATTATGAAATTATAACGAAGGAACCGATGACATCATCATTACCATATCTTTTTCCCCATGGGGAGTAGCTGACAATGAGCCAGGTCTCAATTTATTTTTTCATGGAGTGGTTTCAGAGATATGTAGGTGCAAAGCTTTTCCAAGATGGCGCCTGTACCACATGACCTATGACGTCATGATTATCATTAAAATATTCCACAGGAGGAGGTGCTCCGATGGTGAAAATTTCATGTCAATCGGACCAAGAATTGCAGAGAGAAAAAAAATTATACTGATCTAATCAAGCATTATTCTTGTCGAATGATGACGTCATAATTAAAGTACCGATGACATCATCATTAACATATCTTATTCCCCAAGGGGAGTACTTGACAATGAGCCATGTTTCGATTTTTTCCATGGAGCGGTTTCGGAGATATAGTGGTGCACCTTTTTTGATTTTTCCAAGATGGCGCCTGTACTACATGACCTATGACGTCATAATTATCATTAAAATTTTTTTACAGGAGGAGCCGCCTCATATTCTGAAAATTTTGGGTCCATCGGACTAACAGTTGCAGAGGAATTTTTTTTTGATATACTGATCAGATCAAGCGTGTACTTGTCGAATTATGACGTCATAATGAAGGCACTGATAACATCATCATCGACATATCTTCTTCCCCATGTATCTTATTCCCCATGGGAGTAATTGACAATGAGCCATGTTTTAATTTTTTCCGTTGAGCGGTTTGGGAGATGTAGAGGTGCAACGTTTTCCCAAGATGGCGTCCGTACCACGTGACCTATGACGTCATAACTATGAGTAAAAAAATTATATAGGCGGAGGCACTCCTATGGTAAAATTTCGTGTCAATCGGACCAACGGTTGCTGAGAAAATGATTTTTAAAAATTCAGACACGTATGCCACACGTACGCATGCACCCGAATGCTTACCCCTAGCTTTCACTTCTCGAGAGCAGGGTAACTATGACAATCCATTAACATCATGCATAACTATAGCTGCAGGTGCACAGGTAGTGGAGAAACATAATTTTAACAAAAATCAATTATGCCCAGTTGGCTGATTTTGCATTATTCAAGGAATATAAGTGGATACTATGTCTGAAGCCATCCATACATTATGTATGTTATGTATGAGAAGAAATGGAAGGAGGTGAGGGCGTTGTGTAAGAAAAAAGGGAAAGCTCAGTCTTCTGACCCTCCATATGTACTCCGGGATGCACAATGCACATGTTGTTGCAGTTATCCCGTCCAGGTTAGGCTTGATAAATCCAGGTTGTCTGCACACCTCAACTCTTTTATTCTTCATTTCTCTCATCTATGGACCAACCTCCCAATGGCTGCTCTGTCTCACTCTTCCCTCTGGGACTTCAAAGTAAGCAATGTACTGTCATCTCTTGTCATTCCTAATTTTGACCCATGATCTTTATTATCCCCATTAGCCTTTCCTAACCCAACTACCTTACTTGCCAGTTTTGGTATTGCCTCCACTACTCCATCTCCTCTTTTCTGGTTTGTTTATTCCCTTGATGTTTGTCCACTATGAGTTCTACCTTGCTCTTCCATGAGCCTCTCTCCTGGAAAGAAAAAACAATGATTTGGATATGAGATATAGGAGAGGAGAGTCGAACTGCTCCCAAATCATAGCAGTTTGTGAATATCAAAGATCCACGGTACCACGTCGGCCATTGTATTTTACAAGCCTGGCCAAATTACATGCTCCTGCCATAGTTAAATGAGTGTTTCAGCAACATCCTGCAATGCAGTATTAACCTGTTTGGGGTAACTTCTAAGCTAAAACAACAACAAAAAACTTTCATGGCACCTAATAGGAGGTATGGGATTAATGGATGAAGTAGTGTTTCATCAACCATGTAAAATGTTTTTTTAAGAGGTGAAGGATAGCCAATATGTGATAAGAAAAGGTGGTTAGGGGTCAAAATTTCCATAATTTGTATTAACATGTCTCTTGTGCCATTTTCGCAAACAAAAAGGCTGTTTGCCAAGTCTGCTTGGGCCAAACTTCCCTCCATGCAAAATCGTAATATTGTTTGAAAAGAGTCTAATAGTGTGCTTGAACTGTGTTTGTTCATTACTTGCAAAAATCGAAGTTTTTTCAAGTATATTGGTTGGTCTTGTGCGTTATTCTGTCTGTCTGTCTGTCTGTCTGTCTGTTTGTGTGTCTGTCTCTATATCAGTCCCCTACAGGTCACAATTTTCAACTGATCTTCACGAAACTTCTCCAAATGGTGCAGTTGGTCATAAGCAGCAAGAAGCTTATTGTTGTTGGGGGCAAAAGGTCAATGGGTCAACATAGGCCAAAGGTCACCAACCTCGTCAAATTTCTAAAATCCTCAAATTTTCATCCAATTGACTTGAAATTTGAAGATGATTTGCATATCTGGTCACTAAATTCAACCCCCAACTATTTTGGAGGTCAACATAGGCAAAAAGATCACCACAGGCCAAAGGTCAACAACTTATTTTAGGGATTTCACAAGTATCGTGCTATGCACAACATATTTCTTGTTTGTTTGTTTGACCTCCATGCACTTTTGAACCGCTGGACTAAATAAGTTGAAAAATGGTTGTTGTACTTAGGGTGAGCAAGGCAAACGTTTAGCTGGTTAGAAAAAACTTTATTTCAGGGTCGGGGGAGAACCCCAAGTCTCTCTATGTAAATATTATGTTTTTGAGGTAGGGATGAGATACCTTAGTCGAGATAGAATCGTGTGTGTTTAGTATGATGCAAGTGTCACGAAGAAGAAGAACCCACCTCATTGTAAATTAAGTTAGGCCGACTGTCTGGGTAAGATCGTATATGTGTCTCCATACGAGGGGTTGAGCTATGCTAATTAGGTAGGGCTTAAGGATAAACCCCAGTGTGTAATTGCCCTGTGATTTTTCCATTTGTTGTTAATGCGTCACAATGGGCCGCCACAATAACGACAACAATCGCACTGTAAATGGGCTCATTTGCTCACAACGCCACCAGGGCTAATCCACACCCAGCACATTTGCCAATCGGCACGCAAGCCCCGCCTCACGGCCTTTGACATCATCCGAACATTCCCGAAGAGAGATTAAACTCTGCCACCCTCCCCTGACATATCGTAACGGGGAGGCCACGCTCCGGCCTTTGTGATTGAGTAGCGCTCGGCGATTGGACAGAGAGTGTGACGTGAGCGTGGAACATTCGGGAGAAGACAAAAAGATGTGTCTCGCCATCTTTCTCTCTCTCTCGTTCTGGTTCTCGTCGCGAATGGACGCTGTGGTTTCGGGTGCACTGGTGAGAAGACGTGTCTGGGCTTTGGGACTGTTTGCAACATGAAAGGAGGAGGTGTTCGTTGACGGTGGTGCCCTGCAGAGAAGGAGGGGGTCACGAGCGAAAAAAAGAGGGATCCTGCCTGCTTGCCTCATGCCAGCGGCGGGTTGCGGGCGCGATGCCGCGCCATTTTGTGCATTTCCCGCGTGGTGGTTCGAGGCAACAACCAGCCTTACCAGTCATTTGGGGACGCAAAGCTGAGTTTTGCCGATTATAAAAGGGATTTTATTTTTACTTTTGTTTTCCCCTTGTTCGTATATGAGTCTGAGTGGAGATATCTCAATTTAGGAATTTTAGTTTTACCTCACTTTGCATTGTTACTTGCATTTATTTTCATGAAATCATTGTTTGTCGAATCTTACTTTTCTTTTTTTTGGATTTTTCTGTCCCGTCTCTGTGTCCGTGGGGATCAGATAACCCCTGCTTGTCCTCCCGATGAGGTAAGACCTCGAACCTTCCTGCGCGTGTCACTACCGCCAAGTTGGGTATACGCCTGGGAGGTAAAGCTCGTTTTGGCCATTCGTCCTCTTGGGGTCTTAAACCCGGGGACACGACAATATGTATGACATAACACTGCTCCTGATGGGAGGGGTAATACAGGTACTGTTATACTAAAATAAGCCAATTCTTAGGGAATTACCCCATCTGTAAGGGCAGTTACTTTTGCAGCAAACACATAATCGTCCATTATTCCGCACTATACCAAACTTGTCAAAAGCAAATACGGATTATACCATGAAGCATAGTGCTCGAACATCATCTTGAAAGCATGTAGATGCTAAGCAAGATAAGGCAGATACAAGATTGTACGATTGAATGGCATTGCAAGTATAATTAGAACGGCACCAGGGAGAGTGCTTACCTCCGCCAGGCTGAACAGTTTACGTTTTCTATCCCACTGATGGGCCGGATCTGGATCTTGACCTGAACCAAAATCTATTCGGCTTGTTTTTGTCACCTAATCAACTGATCTACCAAGTTTCATTGGAATCCATCCACAACTTTTAAGGATCCATCCACAATGTGCTATATATCGTTTTGGACCTTATCAATGGTGAAAAATGACTTTAAAATTCGAGTACCGTAAAATGGGGGTGAATAGGGACAGCAAGGTGAATAGGGACACAAACTGAAAAAAAGTTCGGAAACTTTTTTCGCTGAGAATTGATAACCATACTGATTTGTTGATATTTGGGTTGAAAGTGTTCTCTTGTTTTTTAAAAAGCAACTTATAGTCCCTATTAACCCCATATATGGGTTAAATAGGAATGAATAGGATTTTTATGGCTGTCCCTATTCACCCCGTTTTACGGGTGAATAGGGACAGTCACTAATACAAAAAAATAATAATCAAGAAACAATCCTGAGTTTCCAACTTATTGCTAAATTGATAGCTCAGATGGATGCACATAATATGCACCCATAATATAAACCACGGTGCCAATGAAAAAAAAAATGGGATAAAAAGTTTCTCCAAACTGTCCCTATTTCTTGATTATTATTTTTTTGTATTAGTGACTGTCCCTCTTCACCCGTAAAACGGGGTGAATAGGGACAGCCATAAAAATCCTATTTAATCCTATTTAACCCATATATGGGGTTAATAGGGACTATAAGTTGCTTTTGGAAAAAACAAGAGAACACTTTCAACCCAAATATCAACAAATCAGTATGGTTATCAATTTTCAGCGAAAAGAGTTTCCGAACTTTTTTCAGCTTGTGTCCCTATTCACCTTGCTGTCCCTATTCACCTTGCTGTCCCTATTCACCTTGCTGTCCCTATTCACCTTGCTGTCCCTATTCACCTTGCTGTCCCCTATTCAACCCATTTTACGGTATCCAAATCTTCACGAAAATCTAATCACTTCATCCTTGTCACATGCCCAACCTGTCCACCAAGTTCCGTCCGAATCCATCCATAACGTTTTGAGACATCCTGCTTACAGACAGATAAATAAACAGGGGAGAAAACAACCTCTGTCTACTTTCGGTGGCCAAGGTAATGCAAAAATAAACAAACATATTGTCACATCAGAGAAGTCCACTAACACAGACCGCTCTGAACCAGAGGGTCTAAGACCATGCAAAGATCTCAAAAAAATGTGTATAATACTGAGTTCACTTAATACTGAGATTCCCAAAGGATCACCCAAACGAGGTTGTAGCTGGAGGAACAATGTGTGGGAGGCAAGAGGTGGGAAAATGCTTCTTATAGTCAAAAAATGGTGTTTATTTACAATGAAATATGGGGATAAGGGTAGACGGGACAATAAATAACGGCACAGATCTGTGGGTTGACAGACAGATTAGGGATGAGACACACGCGAATTTATATGCAGAAGAAAAATAAAGCCGAACCCAACTGTGGTGCCAATTACTAGACTTGCACATGCAACAATGGGACAGACGAGGGTTTGAAGCAAGCACGAAGCTAACCACGTAAACTTTGGGACAACCTTCATGCATGAGGGGCTCTTATCCTTGGCCGCCCACTGCTGTGGGTGTGCCATCTTCCAGGCTATGCCCCCCATAGGGCAGCTTCACTAAAAGCCTTTCGCCCCCTATCCAAGGCTCCTCAACCGACTTCGCCACCATGGCCTGCGGTGCGCCAGCCAAACACAATGTCTGGGCTGCAATGTTGAAGGCTTACAGAATGTTACTACAAGCAATGGAAGTCAACATGAAGCATCGAAATTACAGTGGAAAGCCAGCATACTCGCCATTTGCACTTAATGACAGTCAGTATGATGACTTTGCAAACTTTACCTCCTGAACAAATGACCATATACTCCAATAATGATAAACTTCGTGTCCGGTCACCTTTTCATCCAAACTGAAGATGCATGGCTTACGCAAAGCCACAGCTTAATGCAGTACTAGCTCAGTTAATCAATCAAGGCATTACAATAATCAATTCTAAAGATCTCTAAGTTTCTCGAATTCGAAAAAATTTCCATATGAGTATGACTCTTCAAATGACCCCAACTACATATAGAAACATTCTTCATTGCTAAATTCAGATTAAACTGCATGGATCCACAATTTTATAACAAAGGAACTTTCTTCCCCATACTTTATAATTGTTTTTGAGCTCTTCACAGTCGTTGTTTTGAGTTTTAAGATACAACTGCAGAGATCCTTTTTTGAATTCCAAATTTTGTGCAAATTTTATCGTTGATGTCATCCTTTGTTGTAGGTATATATAGACACACACAGATGTGAGTGAAAACAATTTATCTTTGTAAAAATATTCCACCTCGCTGATAACCTACCGGAAGTTATGTGCTGCACAACATTATCTCAAATATAGCTTGGACAAAGGACCCTTCAATAGAATTGTTAAAAAATCTTTCTAAGCAGGAACCAAGAAAACAAGAAATTACACAAAAGGATTTTGCATACTTCCCAAGCTATAGCCTGGTGTTGGCTTAGTCGTTAGGGTGCCAGCTTGGGATCCTAGGAACCTGGGTATCAAATCCCGGTTGATCGCTGAATTATAGCCTGGTGTTGGCTTAGTCGTTAGGGTGCCGGCTTGGGATCCAAGGATCCTGGGTATCAAATCCCAGTTGATCACTGAATTAACACCAGGGGGGTTGACTCAGCCTGTCATCCCTTCCGAGGTCGGCAAATTGAGGACCAGTTCACTGGTAATTCCCTGTGTGTCGCAAAAGGCAACTAACAGGGTTGGTGGCAGGAAGGGCATCCGGCCATAAAACATTGCTTCAAAAAGGGGACCATGGTGCCCGAAAAAGGCCAACCCCTGCTCTGCGAGGAAAAATGGCCTCTAAAGGTGGTTCCAAGCTATAACCAAAACTTGGACTTTAGAATAGAAAGATGTTGCATTTTTTGTAAGAAATGAGTTGCAAATTTTTGTGTCTGACAATGGAACAAAAATCACCGTATTTAGTGAAAGCAAGCAGAAGTTCACCTCCAGCTGTCTAGCCTGGGTTTGATTCTATAAACGGTCATTCCGGTGTTTCACAATCATGGTGATTCTTTTTTTTGGACCATTGGGGATATTCCTGGACCTATGCGTGGGCCGGCCCTCGGACAGACGTTAAATTTGGTGTCCCGTCTGCTGGCATTAGTTGGTGGACGTTTAAGACCCCACGGTGTCCTTTCTGAAGAGTATGCCAGCTATCACTGGCATCATTAACAAATTCCAAATTTCTGCCCTAACTATTGCTGGGAAAGCAATGGCAAGACACCCAGTATAACCCTTACTCAGGAAGGTGCATCGGAGGCACCAATGCTCTGTGAAGAGTATGGTACATCAGAGAGAGAGCTTTAGACAAATTATAGATGGGAATGGTCAAGTTCAATCTGCTTCAACACAGCAGAGATTTCACCTGAAGCCAACATATATATTTATTTTACATGTTTATTGCAATTATGATGTTTAATTTTTGGTTTCCGCCAACCTTCCTTTTTATTTTCTCGAAGCCGTAGAACTTAACCCCCTTATTCACATAGGAAATTGGTTTTAACTATGGCGGTTTTGAATATCGTGGCATTTTCCAGGAATGTAAACCCCGTGATATTTAAGGGTTTATTGTAAGATAATTTTTTTAATTTCTCAAGTAATTCTGAGATAGCGCCAAAAACGAAATAAAGCACGATATTTCACGAAAGCGAAATAAAGCACGACCAACTCATTCACAAAACTTGGTGGATGAGTTGGTCGGTGAGAAGAACAAGGCAATTATTTTTTTGGTTCAGGTCCGAATCCATATCCGGCCTATCAGTGGGATACAAAACGTAAACCGTTTAGTCTGGCAGAGGTATGTGCTCTACCGAATGTCGTTCCAGTTACAACTTGTAATACCGGCTCTTCCACCAGGTGGCGACATAGATAAATTGGGGTCCTCCTCAACCCCATCCTGAAGCCCCAAGAGTATTTTTTATTTTTTTCCCTAAATCCTTCTCGTGGGCCCAATTAATATAACCACCGGTTTTCAACTCATTCTGTCTGGGGGTTCAAGAGTGTATAGAAGTTAAACAAACACACAAACTATGATATTATAGTATAATAATTCCCCCCACTTCTTTGATTTGGGGGCAATTATTATTTCCACCGTAAAAACACAGTGAAGAGGGGCACATAAACTATGCTTTACATCTCGAAGTTCAGAAAGATCCAGTGAGTAAGATGTTTATGGTTTTCATATGGGGAAACAGCATAATTTACTCCCACCAGGAACTACACTATCCGATACACGTCTCTTTGTGTCGTCATCGTCCCCCACCTTGAATCCAGCCTGGGGGTGGTGGAGGTGATATTGGGGAGGTTGACATTTCTTCAAACGCTCTCATATTTTTGGAGAAAATGGGACAGAAGCTTTGGTTTCTTCACCGCTATATTATAACAACCTCGTACAATCTTTTGAATGCCCCTACGGCCGAGAGCATACAGTCCATTCAGAAAGTATTCAGACCCCTTCACTTTTTTCACATTTTGTTATGTTGCAGCCTTATGCTGAAATCGTTTAAATTCATTTTTTCCCTCATCAATCTACACTCAATACCCCATAACGACAAAGAGAAAACAGGATTTTAGAAAGTTTTGCAAATTTATTAAAAATAAAAAAAATAAAATATCACATTGACATAAGTATTCATACCCTTTGCTATGACACTTGGAATTTAGCTCAGGTGCCTCCCATTTCGCTTGATCATCTTTGAGATGTTTCTACACCTTGATTGGAGTCCACCTGTGGTAAATTCAATTGATTGGACATGATTGGGAAAGGCACACACCTGTCTATATAAGGTCTCCCAGCTGACAATGCATATCAGAGCAAAAACCAAGCCATGAGGTTGAAGGAACTGCCTGCAGAGCTCAGAGACAGGATTGTGTCGAGGCACAGATCTGGGGAAGCCTACATAAAACATTCTGCTGCATTGAAGGTTCCCAAGGGCACAGTGGCCTCCATAATTCTTAAATGGAAGAAGTTTGGAACAACCAGGACTCTTCCGAGAGCTGGCCGCCCAGCCAAACTGAGCAATCGGGGAGAAGGGCCTTGGTAATAGAGGTGACCAAGAACCCGATGGTCACTCTGGCTGAGCTCCCGAGATCCTGTGTGGAGATGGGAGAATCTTCCAGAAGGACAACCATCACTGCAACACTCCACCGATCTGGGCTTCATGGCAGAGTGGCCAGACGGAAGCCTCTCCTCAGTGAAAGACACATGAAAGCCCGCTTGGAGTTTGCAAAAAAGCACCGAAGGGACTCTCAGACTGTGAGAAACAAGATTCTGTGGTCTGATGAAACCAAGACTGAACTGTTTGGCTGTACAGGTGTACAGGCGTACTCCAATCAAGGTGTGGAAACATCTCAAAGATGATCAAGAGAAATGGGAGGCACCTGAGCTAAATTTCAAGTGTCATAGCAAAGGGTATGAATACTTATGTGAATGTGATATTTCAGTTTTTTCTTCTTAATAAATTTGCAAAACGTTCTAAAATCCTGTTTTCTCTTTGTCGTTATGGGGTATTGAGTGTAGATTGATGAGGGAAAAAATGAATTTAAACGATTTCAGCATAAGGCTACAACATAACAAAATGTGAAAAAAGTGAAGGGGTCTGAATACTTTCTGAATGCACTGTAGATTATATTTGCAGGGTAGATTATATTTGCAGGTAGAATCCCTGAAGGTTACTAGTAAGCCAATTGGATTTTCAATTAATAATTTGCATTCAATATAGTAATGCACTCAGTACTAGCTCAGTTTTCATGAGCCTAAATCAAATGAATGGCTAATACTGTTGCCTTCAGCTGAATTTAAACCCAGGGTATTAGGGATACTGGTCCAATAAGTCTCAATTCGCCCTCTCTTTCTCTTCTCTCTCTCTCTCTCTCTCTCTCTCTCTCTCTCTCTGTCCCCCCCCCCCTCTCTCTCTCTCTCTCTCTCTCTGTCCCCCCCCCCCCCTCTCTCTCTCTCTGTCCCCCCCCCTCTCTCTCTCTCTGTCCCCCCCCCCTCTCTCTCTCTCACTCTCTCTGCCCCCCCCCTCTCTCTCTCTCTCACCACTCCCTCTCTCTCCACTCTCTCCCACTCTCTCACCACTCACTCTCACTCTCTCACCACTTACTCTCTCACCACTTTCACTTTCATCACTCTCACAACTCTCAACTCTCACCACTCTCTGCACTCTCTCTCACTCTCACCACTCTCAGTCTCTCACTCTCTTAGCTCAATTCCAATTAGATTAAACAAAAAACTTTTTTTAGTTCACCTGGAACGAAGTTCAGGGGAGCTTATGCGATGTCCGTCAGTCCGTCCGCAAACACTTGAAACTTCTTCTCCGAAACAGCTGATGGGATTGCGACCAAATTTGGCACAAATTATATTTGATGTGTTGTGCCTAAAGTTTGTTCACGGCATTAAAAAAAAATCTGCCCTTTGGGGATCTATGGGGGTGTTGCCCCCCAAATTAGGTATTTGCTTTCTTCTCAGAAGCTCCAAATGCAATTCTGATGAAACTTAGCAACCCTAATCACCCGTGTTGTACCAAAGTTTGTTCCTGGCATTCAAAAAATCGGGGTCTAAGGTGGTATATGGGGGTGGAGGGGGAGGGAGGCTTGCCCCCCCAAAATAGGTATTTGATTTTTTCTCAGAACCTATATACACAATTTTGATGAAACTTCACCACAACCTTCATCATCATCCGTGATGTACCAATGTTTGTTCAAGGCATTGGGAAAATTGGGGTCTGAGGAGGTACACGGGTTAGGAGACGGCGGGGGGTTACCCCCCAAAATAGGTATTTTTTTGCTTGTTTGTTTAAAGTCTTATGATTATCTTAGTATGATTCTACGTGCTGCCCCGTCTTCTAGCAAGCATTGAAATTGGTTTAAAATACCTTCAGTCAGTGCAGTATTCTGTTTATTCTACCAGGTGAGCACCAGCGGGATTGCCCCGACAGTCACGTGAAAAAGTAAGTACACCCCATGTAAAGTTTTGACTTTTTCAACATATTTCAACATACAGCTACTTGATCTTCATTTCAACAATATTGATAGATAAAGGTGATATAATATGACAAATATCATGAAACATTTACATTTTGTAGTCCATTGTATAATTTAAATAAACATCAATGCAAATTTCGCATGTGGAAAAAGTAAGTACACCCTTGGCTCTAATAGGTGGTATTGCCCCCTTTGGCAGAAACAACCTCAAGTAGGCATTTCTTATAACTGTCTACCAGTCTCTGACATTGACTGGGAGAAATTTTTCCCCACTCCTCCATGCAGAATTCTTTCAGCTGTGCGATGTTTGAGGGGTTTCTTGCATGCACAGCTCGTTACAAATCCCCCCACAACATCTCGAAGGGATTTAGATCCGGGCTTTGACTTGGCCATTCCAGAACCCTCCATTTCTTTCTTTTCAGCCATTCCTTGGTCGATTTACTGGTATGTTTAGGGTCATTGTCATGTTGCAAGGTCCACCTTCGGTTGAGCTTCAACTTTCCGACAGATGGCCTCACATTATCCTCAAGCACCCTCTGGTACAACAAAGAATTCATAGTGGATTCTATGATGGTGAGCTGCCCAGGCCCTGATGCAGCAAATCTGCCCCAAAGCATAATATTTCCACCACCATGCTTTACAGTTGGTATCACGTTCTTGTGGTCAAATGCTGTCTTTGGTTTTCGCCAAACATGTCTTCTGGTACTGTGGCCAAATAGCTCTACCTTTGACTCATCTGTCCAGAGCACATTGTTCCAGAAGTGCTGGTCTTTGCCTAGGTGTTCATTGGCAAATTTTAGTCTTGCCTGATGTTCTTTCTGGACAGCAAAGGTTTCCTCCTGGCACACCTGCCATGCAGATCAAATTTGTGCAGCCTCTTTCTAATGGTAGACTCGTGCACTTTCACATCAACAGTGGCAAGAGCTACCTGTAGATCCCATGATGACATTCTGGGGTTCTTCGAGACTTCTTTCAGCATATTGCGGTCTGCTCTCAGGCTGAACTTGCTGGGGCGGCCTGGCCTGAACAAGTTGGCAGTTGTTTGGAATCTTCTCCACTTGTAGATGATCTTCCGGACAGTCGAATGATTGATTTCAAATTGTTTGGAGATCTTTTTACATCCCTTCCCCACACTCGTAGGCATCTATAACCTTCTTTCTGAAGGCCTCAGAGAGCTCTTTTGATCGAGGCATGGTGACGCTGCACACTTCAACAACAAAGAGCAAACGTAACTAAATGTCTGAGGTTTAAATAAGACAGGTTCCTCCAACATCCTCTCTGACGATGTTCTAATCATTTGCACCTGAGCTGGTGCACCTGATTCTAATTTTAGGTATTTGAAGGAGTGATAAATGTAGGGGTGTACTTACTTTTTCCACATGTGAAATTTGCATTTATGTTTATTTAAATTATACAATGGACTACAAAATGTAAATGTTTCATCATATTTGTTATATTATATCACCTTTATCTATCAATATTGTTCAAATGAAGATCAAATAGCTGTATGTTGAAATATGTTGAAAAAGTCAAAACTTTGCATGGGGTGTACTTACTTTTTCACGTGACTGTATGTTTTACAACAATGCCACTGTTCTTTTGTCTTTCTTCAAGCAAGCACAGTATTCTTGAAACAACAACAACACAACAACATGCATTTTAAGGCCATTTTCCCTGCTAGAGCAGGGGTTAGCCTTGCGGTCCCCATGACAATGTTCTCCATTTTGCCCTTTTTTCTGCATCTCCCCTTGTTAACCCCCTTGCCCGCATTTCTTCTTCCACCCTCTTTAGCCAAGTCTTTCTCGGTCTTCCCTGTCTTCTACTTCCTTCTACATTCATTTCCATCACTCTTCTCAACCAGTCACTTTCATCCTTCCTCAACACATGACCAAACCATCTCAACCTGTTCCTCTTCACAGCATCAATCACAGGCTCTATTCCCATCATCTTTCACAATTCATCATTTGTCTTCCTCTCTCTCAGCGACGCTCCGCACATCCACCGAACCATTCGCATTTCCACCCTTTCCAGCCTTCGTTGCTGCTCTACATTCATTACCCATGTCTCGCTCCCATAAATCATAACACTTCTCACACATGCAGCATACACCTTTCCCTTCAGCTTCAACGACACTCCCCTCCTCATCAGCACGCCACTCAGTTCCCGAAACTTCTTCCATGCACATCTCACTCCAGCAGCCGTTGCCGTGTCTGATCCATTCTTGAAAGTATTCTCGAAAATTCATCATAATATTTAAGCGTTGAAATAGGTCATGGAGTGCAATTCATTTTTCAAAGAAAGTGCAAAATACAAGTAACTGCTTTGTTCTCTAACCAAACTGTTTAACAAATTTGCATGACATACGCAGCCAGAATCCGCTCTGGTTGAACGATAAGTCACTATGTGACATTGTAGAAATGACACAGATATGTTTTAGTTTTTGACGATTTGCATGAATAAAGATTAGGAACAGTCAGCAATGCTATGCCAGCAATGTGCTTTGTTGTTGTTCAAGGCCTTAAATAACTTATATCATATCTACATGCACAGGAGGAAGACAAACATTTCCGGCGTAAAGAACAAGTAACAAGTACATTTCTCAGAACAATTTCATAAAATGTAAGGAAAACTGTCTGGTTTCCATTACAAGCCATAGTAACGCCTTCTATTTGTCACACATGATCAACAAAGGTCAACATGTTAAAATATGCAGTGGATAAACCTAAAATTGCCAGTAACCACATAAAGGGTATGAAGCCCCCCTGCAGCACCCTCTAGTTGAGCAAGGTATATACGTATATCGGTTTAAATGAGCAGCACTGTCACATCTCTCGATTTACACTGTTTTTAGATGATTTGTCTCAACATAGAAAAACATAAACCGATTTGAATGTTTTCAAATCAAGTGATCCAAAACTTTGAGCTCCACGTATGGGCAGGTGAGGAGAGCATGACAAAAAACCCTCGTAATGGCTGCTAGAGATGCATCTAAATCCTTCAAATCTTAGGGATATTTTTTGAAAAATATTAAAAGGAGAGGGGGAGGGGGTCAAACGTTTTTCTCTTTGAAGTCTCTTTGAAGTTTGACCTCAAGTTTGTTTTCCAGGACTTACTCTTCCAGAAAAACCTCGATAAATCGAGAATGTGTTGAGTCTGGACAATGACATTTTGGAAAGAGCATGAAAAACTCAGTTGATTCAGCCTGACTTATTTTTCTTTTTTTCCTTTGTTTTCTAAATTTCTATTTCCAAGGACTCACTTTAAGTAGTTAATGGATTCACATACCATGAGTCAAAACCTACGTAGGTGGTAAAGCAGCAGTTCTTAGTCCTGCTTTAGCTTAAGTAGATAAAGGCTGGTGCTCAGTCCTAATTTTGCTTACTGGGCCTATCCTAATTTTTATTCCCCTTTTTGGCGAAAGCAATCTGAAATGTAATTAGCGTATGTGTGGCGCCATTTATTTTAATTCTGAAAATCCAAAACGACTAAATAATTTAGATTCAACATAAGCATTGCGTATTCTCAAGCAAGATGTGGGCCCTTTCGAGGGTACGTTGGAAGATTATCATTAAGCATCCTGGATGTGGGGAGTGTTTCAATGTTTTGTCAAGTTATGGTGAAAGAAGCTCAACAGATCCAAATGCTGATCTCTGTGGCAGCTTCGGTGTTTATCGAGAACCAGGTCCACTTGGACATGGGAGCTTCTACACAAGCATGCCACAATTAATTACCTGTCCACCAAGTTTCATCCAAATCCGTCCATAACCTTTTGAGATATCGTGCTATATATCGGTTTTTTGCCCAATAACTCAATGGTGAAGATTCACATCAAAAATTCTCGAATCTAGATCTGGATCCAGATCTTCACCAAAATCTAATCATTTTGACCTTGTCACACACCCACCCTGGTGTTGGGCTAGCGGCTCGGGTGCCGGCTTAGGATCCTCGGATCCTGGGTTCGAATCTCGGTCGATCGCTGAATTAACGCCAGGGGGGTTGACTCAGCCTGTCATCCTTCCGAGGTCGGCTAATTGAGTACCAGTTCACTGGTAATTCCCTGCTTGTCGTTAAAGGCGGCAAAAAGGGTTGGCGTCAGGAAGGGCATCCGGCCGTAAAACATTGCTTCAAAAAGGGGACCGAAAAACAACAACAACCACGGTCCCCGAAAAAGGCCAACCCCCGCTTGCAGGGAAAAATGGCCTCTAAAGGTGTTTTTTTTTTTTTTTTACACACCCAACCTCTCCACCAAATTTCGTCCGATTCCGCTCACAACTTTTTGAGATATTCTGCTCACAGAAAAACAAACAGACAGACAAACATGAAAAATCGGTCAGAGACCGAGGACTTGTCGGAAACTAATTTATTCCTAGATTATGCTCAAGAAATTTCATCTTGATCGGATGAAGTTTTGTACCTGTCGAATTATGACGTCATAATGGAGGCACCTATGACATCATCATTAACATATTTTATTCCCCAGGGAGAGTTCTTTACAATGAGCCATGTCTCAATTTTTTCTATTCAGTACTTTCGGAGATATAGAGGTGCAAAGTTTTTCGGTGTTTCCAAGATGGCGGTCAAACCACGTGATCGATGACGTCATCATTTTTTTTTTTCTCCACCAGTTTATGCCGACATGGCGCTGAATAAATTACATCTTGATTGGATGAAGTTTTGTACTTGTCGAATTATCGAATTATGACGTCATAATGGAGGCCTTGGGCCAAGACAGTTAAAGATTGGGCACAGTCTATTCCAGGGCAACTAAATTATGCTCAAGAAATTTCATCTTGATCGGATGAAGTTTTGTACTTGTCGAATTATGACGTGATAATGGAGGCACCTATGACATCATCATTAACATATTTTATTCCCCATGGAGAGTTCTTTACAATGAGCCATGTCTCAATTTATTAGATTCAGCACTTTCGGAGATGTAGAGGTGCAAAGTTTTTCGGTTTTTCCAAGATGGCGGCCGAACCAAGTGACCGATGACGTCATCATTTTTTTTTTCCCCCACCAGTTTATGCTGACAAGGCGCTCAAGAAATTGCATCTTGATTGGATGAAGTTTTGTGCTTGTCGAATTATCGAATTATGACGTCATAATGGAGGCCTTGGGCCGAGAGAGTTAAAGATTGGGCACAGTCTATTCCAGGGCAAGACAAATATGTGTGTAAAGTATGGCGATTCTATATGCAACGGTGTAGACGTAGTGCTGTGCACAGACAGACAGACAAACAGACAGACAAACCAACCAACCAACATACTTGCCGGAATCTTTTCCGGCAAGTAACAAACAGGGGTAAAAACATAACCTCTGTCCAACTTCAGTGACGGAAGTAATAAATATTGTTTCTAAAGGCTTCTGCGCATGTGCGCCGAGCATTCTGCAGCGTATTACGTCATTTCGAAAGTCCCCTATTTTTTAATGGAGTACCGGTATTCTTCATCGAAAAAATTTGATCAGCCAAAGCTTTTGTACATGTGATGAAATATGTTGTATTGTCTCAAGCTGAGTGGAGAGACTATCCGCGTGGAGGGATGACCTTGAGGGAGCTTATATAGACCGTGTCCATTCGGTGCGCTAGAGGTGGCATACTGTATCCCAGCACTGTAGACTACCGAGATTTACCAGGTACGTAAAGGCTTGCTTGCAAGGAACTAGAAAGAGATGTATGCTTTGATTGCCTTTTTATGGGACTAATAAATTGTATTCTTGTGTTGTAGGATTGGTATGAGAAATAGTTCAATAAATCCTCAATTATTGCCAGAGGTCTGAGTTTGATTCCACAACACGTATCATGTGGTATTTTAGTCTTGGTAGCCAACACTGGATTTGCCTTACTGTTGAGCAAAGTGTGTCTGCCTGAACTTTTATACACTTTATACTGGGTGGAACTTTTTGATTTGTTAGGTGACAATAAACAATCCTGGCTGAGTCATTTAGATTTTGTCAAGTCCATTGTTGGTGGTTATGATAGTGTCATTCTTCAATCTCCTCCATTACCATTTCTCTGCTCCCTGGTGTACATTGGCTGGCTGTCTGCTGCCAATAATCATCTTCCATCATCGTAGCTCTTCCATAATATGAGGTGTCATTGTTTGCTGCTCACACATGTAGCTGTACCACAGTCTTATTGCACTGATGGAACAAGCACTGGAAGTCTGTTGTCATTCGTCTGGACAAGGTGACGAGCCCAACATGGTGACATGACAGTCAGAATCTGCTCATCTCCCAGTGCATTGCCCTCTGTAGAACCTCCTCATTAATGACGTGGTTATTCTATGAAATACTCACAACCTTACATAGGTGGCAGTGTTAGACAGGAGCAAGTTTGTGTATGTGGTGTTGGTACATAGTGTGCCAGTCTCAGCTGAGCACAGCAATTTCAGTACCAGCAACCTGTGTACTTTGAATTTTGTGCTCAACCGGATATCAAACTGGGACCACACTCTGTTCTGTTGTTGTCTGAAGGGCACTGCTGCTGACCAAATCTGGTTGGCAAAAACTCAATATTGATGTTGTTGCCATTGTAGCTTGTACTGTTAAGCTATTTGAAGTGCTTGACAACGATTAGCTGTTTGCCAGCCCTTTTACAAGTATTTTTTTTTTGTGCAGCACACATAAAACGGTCAGTCATATCGGTCTTCAAGGGAATGGGAATTTTAAGCTGATACATCAGGGACCTATAGTTCACGTATGTACACTCAACACACATTTGTCTTTACACATAATTAAGAGGTTCAATTGTTTCCCACCTGTACACTCCTACATTTATACACCAAATAGAGATTTAAAGGGTATCTATTCAATCTCTCTTTATATACATATATACATTTATTTGTTGTACACACCGTCCCTGCATGTACAGTCACGTGAAAAAGTAAGTACACTCCATGTAAAGTTTTGACTTTTTCAACATATTTCAACATACAGCTATTTGATCTTCATTTCAACAATATTGATAGATAAAGGTGATATAATATAACAAATATCATGAAATATTTACATTTTGTAGTCCATTGTATCATTTAAATAAACATAAATGCAAATTTCGCATGTGGAAAAAGTAAGTACACCCTTGGCTCTAATAGGTGGTATTGCCCCCTTTGGCAGAAACAACCTCAAGTAGGCGTTTCTTATAACTGTCTACCTGTCTCTGACATCGACTGGGAGAAATTTTTGTCCACTCCTCCATGCAGAATTCTTTCAGCTGTGCGATGTTTGAGGGGTTTCTTGCATGCACACCTCGTTTCAAATCCCCCCACAACATCTCGATGGGATTTAGATCCGGGCTTTGACTTGGCCATTCCAGAACCCTCCATTTCTTTCTTTTCAGCAATTCCTTGGTGGATTTACTGGTATGCTTAGGGTCATTGTCATGTTGCAAGGTCCACCTTCGGTTGAGCTTCAACTTTCCGACAGATGGCCTCACATTATCCTCAAGCACCCTTTGGTACAATGAAGAATTCATAGTGGATTCTATGATGGTGAGCTGCCCAGGCCCTGATGCAGCAAAGCTGCCCCAAACCATAATATTTCCACCACCATGCTTTACAGTTGGTATCAGGTACTTGTGGTCAAATGCTGTCTTTGGTTTTCGCCAAACATGTCTTCTGGTACTGTGGCCAAATAGCTCTACCTTTGACTCATCTGTCCAGAGCACGTTGTTCCAGAAGTGCTGGTCTTTGCCTAGGTGTTCATTGGCAAACTTTAGTCTTGCCCTGATGTTCTTTCTGGACAGCAAAGGTTTCCTCCTGGCACACCTCCCATGTAGATCAAATTTGTGCAGCCTCTTTCTAATGGTAGACTTGTGCACTTTGAGATCAACAGTGGCAAGAGCTACCTGTAGGTCCTGTGATGACATTCTGGGGTTCTTAGAGACTTCTTTCAGCATATTGCGGTCTGCTCTCGGGCTGAACTTGCTGGGGCGGCCTGGCCTGAACAAGTTGGCAGTTGTTTGGAATCTTCTCCACTTGAAGATGATCTTCCGGACAGTCGAATGATTGATTTCAAATTGTTTGGAGATCTTTTTAAATCCCTTCCCAGACTCGTAGGCATCTATAACCTTCTTTCTGAAGGTCTCGGAGAGCTCTTTTGATCTAGGCATGGTGACGCCGCACACTTCAACAACAAAGAGCAAACCAAACTAAATGTCTGAGGTTTAAATAAGACAGGTTCCTCCCAGATCCTCTCGAACGATGTTCTAATCATTTGCACCTGAGCTGGTGCACCTGATTCTAATTTTAGGTATTTGAAGTAGTGATAAATGTAGGGGTGTACTTACTTTTTCCACATGCGAAATTTGCATTTATGTTTATTTAAATTATACAATGGACTACAAAATGTAAATGTTTCATGATATTTGTTATATTATATCACCTTTATCTATCAATATTGTTGAAATGAAGATCAAATAACTGTATGTTGAAATATGTTGAAAAAGTCAAAACTTTACATGGGGTGTACTTACTTTTTCACGTGACTGTATGTGTGAATAAAAAGCTAAAAACTGTTAATTTTTCTTATAAATGACACGTATGGGTGGCTTTTTCCTTCTCTGCCTCCCAGACACTTGCTCACTTTTGAATGCAATCCTTTAAATCAAAAACATACCGGCTGCTTGAAAATTAGTTGTTTATCAAACGCTCCATATCTTGCAAGCTCTTCGATATTCTGATGCGGCAGCCAAGCACAGTTCAGCAAAATGGAACTCGAGATCTGTGATCACAAAGTGATTGCCAAGGGTAAGCCTTCCACGACTTACCCTTGGCCCGTGATCTAATCATGGCCATATTTTTGGACCACCACATTACCTTGACCTTGAACATTTAGGGAAAATGTGTGTAAATTAGGAAAATGTGTCCCCACCTACATGCAATCTATCTATAAAACTCAACATCATGAAAATCGGAGGAAAATTATTCAAGTTCTGACCAAAAAGGTGTTTTTTGTTAATTAGGTCACAATCCGGAAAAAAAAAGTAGATTAGTCAAGGACACTAATCAAATATCAAGGGCACAACTTCAAAGCAGGTCCACTTTTATGATGCAAGAACATCTTGGAAGACCAAGCGGTCGTTGAGATTCCGCATTGGAAAAATTGAGCAATGACAAAAAAACACATTTATATTTTCAGATCGCCATCTAACCTTGACCGCGTTATATTTTCAGACAGGCATTTGACTTGAGCTTTAACTCAGAGGGGAATGATGTAAATTGAGCCTACATGTACATTGATCTAGGCAATCCAGGGAGAGCAGTTTTGTTCCGATCGCAAAAACGTCAGTCGAGTTATGGTGAAAAATGTTCAAATGTCTATAATTAGGTCATGACCTTAAAAATTAGGTGGAGGGCAAAAAATTACGACATCCCACATACTTTATATCCATAGTATTGATGCAAAATTTCATTCCAAACGTCCTAGCCGGCTCTGAGATACAGCTTAGAAATTGGCAGTGAAGGAAGAAAAAAACACCTACAGTGCCTTCAGAAAGTATTCACACCCCTTGACATTTTTCACATTTTGTTTTTACAGCCTGAATTTAAAATGGATTAAATTGAGATTTTATTTTGTCACTGTTCTACACATAATACCCCATTAGTGTCAAAGTGGAATTTTGTTTTCAGAAATTTATACAAAATCAAAAAATGAAAAGCTGAAATGTCTTGAGTCATTAGGGATTCAACGCCTTTACTACGATACTCCAAACTGAGCTCAGGTGCATCCAATTTCTCTTGACCATCCTTCAGATGTGTCGACAACGTGATTGGAGTCCACCTGTGACCAATTCAATAGATTGGACATGAATTAGAAAGAAACACACCTTTCTATACAAGGTCCCACAGTTGACAGCGCATGTCAGAGCAGAAACTCTACCATGAAGTACAAGGAACTGACAGTAGAACTCCGAGATAGAATTGTGAAGAGGCATAGATCTGAGGAAGGGTATAAAAAAAATTCTAGAGTGTTGAAGTTCCCAAGAGCACAGTGAGCTCTATCATTAGGAAATGGAAATAATATGGAACGACCCACACTCTTCTTAGAGCTAGCCATCCGACCAAACTGAGCAACTGGGCAAGAAGGACCTTGGGCAGGGCAGTGACCAAGAACCCAATCACTACTCAGATAGAACTAAAGAATTCATTGCCTGAGAAGGGAGAACCTGACGGACAGACAACAGCCTCTGCAGCACTTCACAAATGTAGGCTTTATTGGAGAGTGGCCAGACTCAGAGCATGAGACAAAAGATTATGGGGTCTGATGAGAGGAAAATTGAATTTTTTGGCCTGAATGTAAAGCACTACGTCTGGCGGACACCGGGCACCGCTCATCACCCATAGAACACCACCCCTACCGTGAAGCATTATGTTATGGGGATGCTTTTCAGCAGCAGGGACTGGGAGACTTGTAAGGATAGAGGGAACAATGAATGGAGCCAAATACAGGCAAATCTTTGAGGAGAACCTGCTTCAGAGTGCAAAAGACCTTATACTGCGGCGAAGACTTGCATTCCAACAGGACAATGACCACAAGCATACAGCCAAAGCAACATTGGAATGGCTTCGGAACAAGAACGTGAAAGTCCTTGAATGGCCCAGGTAAAGCCCAGACTTGAATCCCATTAAGAATCTGTGGAAAGACAGACTTCAAGATTGCTGTTCACCACCACTACCATTCCAACTTAACAGAGTTTGAACAAATCTGTAAGGAAGAATGGGAGAAACTCCCCAAAACCAGATGTGCAAAGCTGATGTAGAAGACATACCCAAGAAGACTGAAAGCTGTAATCGCGGCCAAAGGCTGGGGGTGGTAAGAGATACACATGGTAAGCTAGTCAGTTATAGGTAAAGGTAACAGGGTTTTAGATTGTATTGGTAGGGGTATAATTTTTAAATCAAAGGAGGTAGTGTTCACTCTATACAAGAATTTAGTGGGGCCCCATCAGGAATATGTTCAGTTTTGGTCATCACGTTCAAGGAAGGACATGACCTATGCGCTGCTATTCCGAAAGATATACGAGAGATGCATATTCATACCAAGTAAGAGAGAGGTGGATATATTCGCTATATCCAAAGTGAGATATGCAATTAGGTCAAGCT
>NC_136268.1:36400559-36508059 GCF_964187855.1 Myxine glutinosa
CATGTGACATAACACAATATTGAGACAGAATGGATGCATTAGAAAGCATAAGGCACCTAGCTGTTCAAACTGAATTACAGAGTCAGAATGCGGATGTGCACGCACTATCTAATTTAGAGGCATTTCTTCAAAATTTTAATTTCTCACAACAATTTCATAAAATGTAAGAACACCTCTTGGCATTTGTAATGAATGATCAGAAGAGGCCAACCTGTTCAAATATGCAGTGAGCAAACCTAAAATTATCATTAAATGGATTAACATGCCATTCATCAAAACCATAAGTGGTAATGACAATGCTGCTCATTCCTTCTTCAGCTGAAGATGACTGTAGCCAAGTTAGTCTGTATCCTGCAACGCTGGTGAAGAAGAAGAAGCCACTGTCATCATCATGACTCCAGATGTACAGGAATTATATAGTGTCGGAAGAAGATTTGTCCTCCAAAGTCAAAATGACCAATGGAGATGATCATCACAAAGTGCGCTCTGGGGCTGAACAAAGTACCCAAAGCTCCGAGCATGAGACCTCAGAGTCAGCATGAGTGATGATACAGAATGGAGCCTCATCTGGTGTCATGCTAAAAAAGTGAGCAAAGGACCATGCCAAGGCTATCCCAGCTCACCATCCAGCATTCAAACCATCTATTGGCTCACTCAAATGAGACCAAGCATTGGTAACAAATAATGTTCTGCTTGCACAGGCTGACCCGGGCGTTTCTGCCTCCATGCCCATGTCTATGCCTCTCACCTCACTTCTCCCTCAAGTTTCTTCACAAACTCCAAAATAGAATGGAAAGGTTGTCTTAACTTTTAGATGCAGGCGTCAACAATCCTACATAAACACAGCCATTGGGCCTCGGAGGCCCAACGGATGTATTAGTCTAATATATATATATATATATATATTTTATCGATTTTTTTTCTTTCATATCCTTTTTCAATCCAAGTCGATGCTCAAGGATGTATATTTGCTCAGAAAATGTGAATCATTGATCCTATTAGTTGGAAGAATCACATACAAGTAATGAATCTTTTTTTTTTTTGCAAAAAAATTTTTAGTTCTTGGTTTTTCAACTTTTTTTTCTCTAAAAAGTTGAGGCTCATGGAGGAGTATTTGCTCAAAAAATATGATTCACTAATCCTTTTATTTAGAATGTATATGTCCACAACTGTCAAAAATCCTACACCTATGCAGCCATTGGGCCTCGGAGGCCCCACAAATGTATTCGTGTAAAGTTTTTTAATTTTCATATTTTTGTCACTGAATTATTTGTAACCAAGTTATAGGAGCATATAATGAGGCTCGTATCAAGAAAATAATGATGTAACAGTAGTACAACAACATTTATGCGGGGCCTCGAAGGCACCAGGCCTGAATTTGTGTCGTATTTTTGGGTTATAAGTGAAGAATGAAGATTTTCCCACGAACCTGAATGAATTTCTTTTTTTGTGTAACAACATGAAAGTCAGTAAAAATGAGCCTCATTCCAAAAAAAAATTGCACACTGCATCCACTCAAGATTTTGGGTCTCACTATCTGCCATGATCTTTCTTGGGAAAACCACATTTCCAAGCTGGCCTCCAAAGCCAGTCGCCGACTGGGCATCCTCCGTCGTGCGAAGTCCTTCCTCGGCACACCTGAGCTCCTCACCACATACAAGGCTTTCATCCGCAGCTCAATGGAATACTGTTCTCCCCTATGGGCCGGTGCTCCTGCCTCACACCTAACTCGGCTTCACGCTGTTGAAACCAAAGCTTTCAGAATTATTGGAATCTCCCGCGATGAAGCTATCTCTGAGGGCCTTTCACTCACTCACCGCAGGCAGGTAGGTGGTCTTTCTGTCTTCTACCGACTACTCTCCGGCCTTGCACCCCCAGCTCTCTCTGTGCTCTGTCCCCCAAATATTCCTACAGGTCGCACAAGATCTGCCAGCAACCCTCTGATGGTTAAACTGCCGAAATCTCGGCTCTCTGCTCACCTTCACTCTTTCATTCCTCTTTTCTCCCGCCTCTGGAACAAACTCCCTCACTCCCTTCAATCCCACTCCTCCCTCCAGGTCTTTAAAACAGCTGTTCACCACCATCTTTTATCTTCCCCCATCCAAAACCTTGATCTTTTCTACCCCCGCTAATTCACCCCAGATCCACATTGTTTGAAATTCCAACTTCTTTCCTGGAAGTCCTGGCAGTGTCCATATGTTTTATACCTCTCCCACCGCCCCCTTCCCATGCCCCCCCCCCCCAAAGCCCTCGCCCTCTCTCAGATCTCTCGATGTCTCCATGTCTCTCGGTCCCTGCTCTCAAATGTTGTGTTTGTGTCCTTCCCCCTCTCTCCCCATCTTGTCTACCGCTCCCGATGTTATATGTTTTATGTGTCGGTTTGTCTTTCTGTGTGATTAATGTTCGCTCTTTCACGAGCCTCGATCTTGTATACAAAAAAAAAAAAAAAAAAAAAAAAAAAAAAAAAGGGTTAATCATGAAGGCGAATGCCAATGTGTGTTGGCAGATCGGTAGAATGGATTGAATCAACAGAAGATTAATAGAAACATGTTAACGGCCGTAGGAAGCAAGGAGAAGGTGGCATTTCAAGCATTAACCCTTCTTCGGAGCAATTAAAGAGCTGTGATGAGTGATGAGCATCCACTTTTACTCAAATGAAGGGTTACCGCCCGAAACGCCGGCTTCTTGCTTCGCACAACAGTTGGCATTACGTTTTGTTGATTCCTCACCAACTATGGCTGCAGCTCTCATTGGTCTCCAGCCTCTTTAGGCCGAGGATATCTCACCCGGCAATCTCACCTCATCACGGGTGAACAAAGAAGTCCCACCTGGCTTCTTGCTGCTTTCCAGTTAACCAGTCAACCCCATGTCCATGATGAGATCACTGTGTGCCACAGGAATGTGATTGGCATCCCAGCAATAAGGTACAGTATGAGACCCTCTGGTCCATGCGCATAGATGTTTGGTATTGGATGACCAATCACTTCATATTCCAATCAGTATGACCACAATGTCTTAAGTCATCCATTGCTTTCGTCATGTACTTGCCGTGTCCCATATTTAATTTCCCAAAGATGAATCTAACGAACAAACTCATCTTCCTAATTTATGGCAACCAAATTATGAAGTGAATTAATTCTAAACAAAAGCACTATTATCCTCATCTTAAGATGGAACAGAATTCATCGATAAAGCAATTTTGCCAACTGCCAGCAATGTTCATCATCAATACCATGGCAATTTGTAAATTAAATGAAAATTTCAATATTTCTAACAACATAGTAAACAATGAGGAATCTTCAATAAAACTTGCTCAATAATAGAGAATATTTTCGTAAAAAATATTTTTAAAAATTCAAAATTGTGCTTATAATAATTGTATTAAACAAAGCTGAAAACATTAATCATGTTTTAATCAAATATAGTGCCCAAAACATTTTAGGGAATGAAATTATGCCAAAAAAAGAATAAATGAATGATCGTTTTTAAGGCCATTTTTCCCCGCGAGAGCAGGGGTTTGCCTTGCGGTCCCCATGACAATCATGGTTCCCTGTTTGCGGCAATGTTTTTATGGCCGGATGCCCTTCCTGACACCAACCCATAATCACCTCTTGCGATGCGCAGGGATACGGTGTACCTATTCTAAGCCGGGGTACACACCCGGATCATTCATCCCAGCAAGCTGGTGCTCAATTTGCCGACCTCGGAAGGATGACAGGCTGAGTCAACCCCCCTGGTGTTAATTCAGTGATCGACCGGGATTCAAACTCAGGATCTTAGGATCCCAAGCCGGCACCCTAACCGCTAAGCCAACATCAGGCTCAAAAAAAGAATAAATGTGGAATAAAATTAGTTTTGTACAATAATTTCAATGATTTGTTTGCTGCAAGTTGAAAACTGGCTTCCACTAACCCGTCCCCAAACTCCATTTTTATTTACAGGAGTAATGGTCATAGAAGAGCAACTGGCAGTGGGACAAATGTCAAGGTAATGAAAAGAGGCGAGTCTGGCAGGAAGCACTGAAAATAGCAAATAAGATAGTTGGTTGGGAAAGGTTAATGGGAGTAATAAATATTATGGGTCAGAATTGGGGATGACAAGAGAGGACAAGAGTCGGATGACGGTGCACTGCTTTCTTGAAGCCCGGAAGAATTCTCTTTCCTCGTTCACAAAAAAATCCTACATACATTCCTGTAAAACTCCGGTCATACGCATCGTCAATGAAAAGATACAGAAAGCTTGAAGGTTGAAAAAACATCTGGGGAATGTTTGCACCTCTCTCCATTTCCAACCACAACTTACAGATGATAATGATGCAATTACTCTGGGACCCTGGCCTGGATCTGGCCTTGCAGAACCCATTAGCTTGAAAAATTATATTAATACCAGTTTGCACATGTGACCCTTCGGGGTTATCCGTAAGGTGGATGTAGGATTCAAATTGTGTGCCCTATTTTCTATACGAATTGTACAGATGATGATGATGATGATGCAATTAGTCTGGTACCAGGCCGGGTTCTGGCATTGCACAACCTATTAGTTTGAAAAATTCTAATAACACGAGGACATGTGTGACCCATAGGGGTTATTGCCTTCAAATGTGGTGCCCTTTTTTCCTATTAGAATGTTGTCAAGATGGTACCCATATTATATAATTTTCATTTCATGCACTTACGCAATCCAGTCTCATAATTTCAATGACATTTCACAATATATTACTATATACGAATGCTTTATAGGACTTTATTGCCAGTTTTTATTTCTTACTCTATGGATTATGAAATAAATATTTAAAGTGGATAAAATTACATAAGTACACAGTTGGTCTCTTATAGGTATGGATGAAGTTTAACAGTGCCATTTGGAACCTCCCCAGAACGCCATACTATGTACAACAGCGGGTAACCAATTACACTGTGCAGTCCCATGATGGAGTAAATTCCACTGATATTCAAACTTCTAGCAAAAAGAAGGGAAACGGTTTGTCCTACCAACAGAAGAGAAGTGATAAATATAATAATAACTAGAACGGCACTCAGTAGAGAGCATACCTCCGCTAGGTGAACAGTTTACGTTTTGTATCCTCGAGTAGACCAGAAAATCCCAATACAGAATCACATTTAATCAAAATCATCCGTCCACAACTTTTTGAGATACCCTGATATGTATAGTTTTTGGCCCTATCTCCCAAAGTTGAAAAATCACTTAAAAATTAAATAATTCTCATATCAGAATCCATATTCAGATCTTCACCAAAATCGAATCGAACCGTCCTTGTCAGACACACAATCTGTCCACCAAGTTTGGTGCGAATCCGTCCCAAACTTTTTGAGATATCCTACTTTGTGTCATTTTTGGCCCTATCTCCCAAAGGTGAAAAATCACTTAAAAAATTAAATAATTCTCATATCAGAATCCATATTCAGATCTTCACCAAAATCGAACCGTCCTTGTCAGACACAATCTGTCCACCAAGTTTGGTGCGAATCCGTCCACAACTTTTTGGGATATTTTGTTCACAAACAAACGGACAGACAAACAGACAGGGGTGAAAACATAACCTCCATCCATCTTTGGTGGCAGAGGTAAACATAGCCAGGTCTTTTTCTTATGAGAACTAATATCGAGACACGAGGCCAGACCGTGTGCTCAATGTGACAGCATGGAAAACCTCATAATTAGCGACCGTAGCAAGGATGCTGAACTGCTCTGGCAGAAAAATTTCAGAATCATTGGAATCTCCCGCGATGAAGCTAACTCCAAGGGCCTCTCACTCACTCACCGCAGGCAGGTTGGTGGTCTTTCCGTCTTCTACCGACTCCTCTCTGGCTTTGCCCCCCCAGCTCTCTCTGGGCTCTGTCCCGCAAATATTCCTACAGGTCGCACAAGATCTGCCTGCAACCCTCTTACGGTTAAACTGCCAAAATAAAGACTCTCTGCTCACCTTCACTCCTTCATTCCTCTTTTCTTCCGCCTCTGGAACAAACTCCCTCACTCTCTTCAATCCCACTCCTCCCTCCAGGTCTTTAAAACAGCTGTTCACCACCATCTCTTATCTTCCCCCATCCAAAACCTTGATCTTTTCTATCCCCGCTAATTTCACCCCAATTCCACTTTTTTGAAATACCAACTTCTGTCCTGGAAGTCCTTGGTGCCCTTGTGTTTTATACTTCTCCCACCCCCCCCCCCGCCCCCCCTTCCCACGCCTCCTCCCCCCAAGCCCTCTCCCTCCCACACATCTCCCTGCTCTTAAATGTTGTGTGCTCTCAAATGTTTGTGTGCTTCCCCTTCTCTTGTCTTCCGCTCCCTCTTTTTAGATATTTTGTTTGTCTGGTTGATTTGTTTGTGAAGTAAATGTTAGCTCTTTCACGAGCCTCGATTCAGTATACAAAAAAAAAAAAAAAAAAGTTTCTTCTCCTTCACAAGCACAAATAACCTTGCTGCTGTACAGTAAACAGTGGTTGGAGATGTTCTCTTCTACACATCCTACCAGGCTTCAAAGACAATCTTTCAACTTTGAAATGTTGCGAGTTTTGTGAAAACCAGGACAGGAAAAGGATAAGGACATCATTTGGGTTGCTAATCATGAACACCGTACTGTAATGTATATATTAAAGTATTGTAGCGGCTACCGCTGGGTTTTCACAATCGCCTTGCACCTATCAAGGACGCGGAGCGATCACCATGCTGGGCTCGTCCAGGACGCCCGGGCAGGCCCGCGCTCAACTTGCCAGGCCTCGGTCGGGACGCCCGGGCAGGCTCGCCCTCAACTTGCCAGGCCGCAGCCAGGACGCTCGGCCACGCCCCCTCTCGCCTTTCCTGGGCAAACGCTCCGGGATAATGTGTGTATATATATTGCTGCCCGATAAACGGGCTTTTCAGAGTACCTGAGTGTTTTGTTTGAATAAAGCAACTCGGACGAATTCCAGCTTTTTGTCGCGTCCATTCTTCCGATCGACGTGGGAGCCCGAGCTCCTTCATTGGTGACCTACCGACATGGACACGGCAGTGGCCCTTAAACTGCCTACCTTCTGGGAGGCTCACGCGGCGGTTTGGTTCGCACAGGCGGACTCCCTGTTCGCCCTGCGAGGCATCACGGCCGACGACACCGGCTTCCACCATGTGGTAGCAGCACTCGGTTCAGCCACCGCGGCCCGCGCCCTGAGCCTCCTCGAGAGCCCGCCAGCCGCTGACAAATACGGCGCGATTAAAAAGCTTCTCCTCGACGCTTTCGCCCTCCCATCGGCGGAACGCGCACGGCGCCTGCTCGACCTGCCCGAGCTCGGCGACACGCGCCCTTCCGAGCGAATGGACTACATGCTTTTGCTGCTCGGCGAGCACTCTCCGGCATTCCTGTTCCGGGAGCTGTTCCTCCGTCAGCTGCCTAGCCCGGTACGCCTCGCCCTGGCAAGCACGACGATCACGGATCCCCGTGCCCTTGCCAGGGAAGCCGACAAGACCTCCACCTGACCAAGCGTGGTGTTACTATCATGCCAGGTTCGGACAGAAGGCCCGGACATGCCGACCCCCGTGCACCTTCGGCAGGCCGGGAAACGGCCGGGCCGGCGTTCATTACCAGCCATGAGCGCCGGCCACACGGGCAACTTACTGTTCATCACTGATAAAGCGTCCGGACGGCGCTTCCTGTGCGACAGCGGCGCCCAACTGAGCGTCATACCCGCCTCTGACCAGGACAGGCAGTCCGTGGTTTGCGGCCCCTCCTTGGTTGCGGCCAACGGATCGGCCATCCGCACCTTCGGCCCGCGCAATGTCACCCTCTGCTTCGGCGGCCAACGCTTTGCTTGGACGTTTGTAACCGCAAACGTGCCCATGGCTCTGCTAGGCGCCGACTTCCTCTGCGCACACGGACTGCTGGTGGACGTCCAACGGCGTCGTTTAATCAACGCCGAAACCTTCAGCTCCCTGGTATGCACATTGAGCAGCTCCACGCCGACCGAGCTGGCATGCGCCCTCCCGGCGGCGAACGAGTTTGCTCGCCTGCACACGGAGTTCCCGGCCCTCACGCGGCCGACGTTTTCGGCCGTCGCAGTACGGCATGGGATCGAGCACCACATACCAACCACGGGCCCGCCGGTCTACGCCAGAGCCCGCCGCCTCGACCCAGCCAAGCTCGCCGTGGCCAAAGCCGAGTTCGACGCTTTAGAACACCTCGGCATCGTGCGGCGCTCCGATAGCGCGTGGGCTTCGCCACTACACATCGTCCCAAAGCCAGGGGGCGGCTGGCGCCCATGTGGCGACTACCGCCGCCTTAACGACGCTACCACCCCCGACAGGTATCCGATCCCGCACATCCAAGACTTCTCCGCCCGTCTGGCGGGACGGGGCATTTTTTCGAAAATTGATCTCATACGGGGATATCACCAGGTACCTGTCAGGGCGGCCGACGTCCCTAAAATGGCAGTCATCACGCAGTTCGGCTTATTCGAATTCTTACGGATGCCGTTTGGTCTCAAGAACGCGGCTCAGGCGTTCCAGCGCTTGATGGACGGCGTGCTGCGTGACCTGCCGTTCCTTTTCGTTTACCTGGACGACATCCTCGTCGCCAGCACGTCCCGGGCCGAGCACCTCCTCCACCTCCGAACACTGTTCGGGCGCCTCAGCGAGCACGGCCTCATCGTCAACCCGGCCAAATGCCACTTCGGCACGACGCCCGTTGATTTTTTGGGCCACCACATCACCAAGAACGGGGCCGTGCCGCTGCCAACCAAGGTCGAGGCCATCACCACGTTCCCGTGTCCCCGCACCATAAAGGCCCTGCAGGAATTCCTGGGAATGGTGAATTTTTATCACCGCTTCGTGCGCCATGCTGCTCAACTCATGCGGCCCCTCTACGAAGCCCTCCGGGGCAAGCCGGCCAAGCACGACATCGCCTGGTCCGCAGCAATGGACGCGGCCTTCCAAAGCTCAAAGCGGGCCCTCGCCGACGCAACACTGCTCGCTCACCCGGTGCTCAACGCTCCCATCGCCATCACCACGGATGCCTCCGACTACGCGGTGGGCGCCGTACATGAGCAATGGGTGAACGGGGTTTGGCAGCCACTCGCTTTTTTCAGCCGGCAGCTCCGGCCGAACGAGCTAAAATACAGCACGTTTGACCGTGAGCTCCTCGGTCTACACCTGGCCGTCCGCCATTTCCGCCACCTCCTGGAGGGCCGACCTTTCATGGCGTTCGTCGACCACAAGCCGTTGGTTTACGCAATGGCCAAGGTCATGGAGCCGTGGTCGGCCCGCCAACAGCGCCACCTCTCCGCCGTGTCGGAGTTTACCACGGACATCCGGCACGTCGCCGGCAAAAACAATGCCGTGGCCGACTGTCTTTCCCGGGCAGCGCCAACGCGGTCCACCTGGGCGTGGACTTCGCGCTTATGGCGGCGGACCAAACCACCGACACCACGGTGCAAGCCCTCCGGGCGGCGGACATGGGCCTCCGCCTGGCCGACATCCCCTTCGCGGACACTGTCCTGCTCTGCGACGTCTCCCAAGGCCAGCCTCGCCCCATCGTGCCCGTCACCTGGCAACGCCGCATCTTCGCCTCCCTCCACGGCCTTTCCCACCCGGGCCGGAAAGCTTCCCAGAAGCTGGTGTCAGCGCGATTCGTCTGGCACGGCCTTCGTCGGGACGTCCGCGATTGGACCAGCACCTGCACAGCCTGCCAACGGGCCAAGGTCCACCGACACACCCAGGCCCCGCTGGCACCTTTCACCGTGCCCGAACGACGTTTCGACCACGTCAACGTGGATCTGGTGGGCCCCCTCCCCCCATCACGGGGGTTCACACACCTGCTCACCATGGTGGACAGGACCACCAGGTGGCCGGAGGCCGTTCCCCTCGTCTCCACCACCACCGCCGATGTGGCGCAGGCTTTCATCGCCACCTGGGTCGCCCGCTTCGGCGCACCGGCGGACATCTCATCAGACCGCAGACCACAGTTCACCTCCGAGCTGTGGGGCGCGGTCGCCCGCAACCTGGGGGTCAAGCTCCACCGTACTACGGCCTACCACCCCCAAGCAAACGGGTTGTGCGAGCGATTCCACCGCTCCATGAAGGCCGCGCTCATGGCCGGCCTTCAAGACGGCGGTTGGGCCGACCGGCTGCCGTGGGTCCTTTTGGGCCTCCGCACGGCCCCCAAGGAGGACCTCCAGGCATCCACCGCCGAGCTTGTCTACGGCCAGGCGCTACGCGACCCGGGCGAATTCGTGCCCGGCGCTACCAGTCCCTGGTCCGCAGCTCACCAGCGCTCGGACCTCCAGGAGGCCGCCTGATGGTTTGCCCCCGTGCCAACATCCCACCACGGTGACCCCCAGTCCTACGTCCCCCCAGCACTTCGCACAGCGGAGTATGTTTTTGTGCGTCACGACGCACATCGGGGGCCACTCCGGCCGCCGTACGACGGGCCCTTCCGGGTCCTGCGACGGGACGACAAGTCGTTCGTCATCGACATCGGCGGCAGGTCGGACCGGATTGCGGTGGACCGCCTCAAGCCAGCGCACGTGGACGTCGACCAACCACCACGGGTGGCCCTTCCGCCGCGGCGAGGCCGCCCCCCGTCCACGGTGCCCCCCACTCGACCGCCCACCACCACACCGGACCCCCCCCCCCCCCCACGACCCGCCAGGGGTCGCTTCGGCCGGGTCATCAGGACCTCCCTCAAATTGACCCTGCCGGTGCAAGTCCATTCTGGTGGGACGTGTGTAGCGGCTACCGCTGGGTTTTCACAATCGCCTTGCACCTATCAAGGACGCGGAGCGATCACCATGCCGGGCTCGTCCAGGACGCCCGGGCAGGCCCGCGCTCAACTTGCCAGGCCTCGGTCGGGATGCTCGGCCACGCCCCCTCTCGCCTTTCCTGGGCAAACGCTTCGGGATAATGTGTATATATATTGCTGCCCGATAAACGGGCTTTTTAGAGTACCTGAGTGTTTTGTTTGAATAAAGCAACTCGGACGAATTCCAGCTTTTTGTCGCGTCCATTCTTCCGATCGACGTGGGAGCCCGAGCTCCTTCAGTATCTCGATTTCTCCGCCCACCCATTAATCTGTCTGTCTCGCTCTTTTCGCTGAGACGTAATTATAGCGTTACATCTGGGACATTATTACGGCAATAGGCAAGGCCTCGACAGATGTGTACGTCATCCAGCATCCAACCAGTCGTGTCACTTCAGTTGAACACCAAAACCCATATATCTGACGTCCATAGGCAACGGGCTGAATGCCAGATGCTAGGCGTCGGGATGACGGAGTTAGTAAGATGTGGTGTAATAAAACGGCATTACATTGGGACATCATTACGGCATCACGTCTAGTGCTAGGCTAGGCCTCTATGGTGGTGTATTATTCATGGCAAGAGAAGTGGTGCATTATTTCAGAAACAACTTCTGATAACTGCAAGCAAGCTGCAACTAATGAACCTATGTTTTTTTTTAACCTAATTCACCTATGTTTTTTTAACTTACTTTTTAACCAAATTAACCAACGTTTCTTTTTAACCTACTTAATAACCAAGTGAACCTATGTTTCTTTTTAACCAAATTCACCTACGTTTTTTTTTTACCTACTTTTAAATCTAATTAACCCACGTTTCCTTTTAACCTCCTTTTAACCTAATAAACCTACGCTTCTTTTTAACTTACTTTTTAACCAAATTAACCAACGTTTCTTTTTAACCTACTTAATAACCAAATGAACCTATGTTTCTTTTTAACCTACTTTTTAACCTAATTCACCTACGTTTCTTTTTAACCTACTTTTAACCTAATAAACCTATGCTTCTTTTTAACATACTTTTTTTTTAACCTAATTAACCTCTTTCTTTTTAACTTACTTTTTAACCTAATTAACCCACATTTCTTTTTAACTTACTTTTTAACCTACGTTTATTTTTAACCTACTTTTTAACCTAATTAACCTATGTTTCTTTTAAACTTACTTTTTAACCTAATTAACCTACGTTTCTTTTTAACTTACTTTTTAACCTAATTAACTTGCATTTCTTTTTAACCTACTTTTTAACGTAATTAACCGATGTTTCTTTTAAACTTACTTTTTAACTTAATTAACTTGCATTTCTTTTTAACCTACTTTTTAACCTAATTAACCGATGTTTCTTTTAAACTTACTTTTTAATCAAATTAACCTCCGTTTCTTTCTAACCTACTTTTTAACCTAATTAACCTACATTTCTTTTTAACTTGCTTTTTAACATAATTAACCTACGGAGTAATAATAATAATAACGTAACATAGTGAGATGTATAAACAACCCGTTTTTTTTCCTGATTGTCACTTTTGTTCACCATCAAAAAGCATAAATGATGACAATGGAAACAAAGGTGATGCCCCAAGAATGCTGACTCACAACGCTTGTTTAGGTGAGCTGTATTAAGTTGTTCTCCGACCTAAGACAAATGTCGTGATGTTCATATACAGTCACATGAAAAAGTAAGTAAACCCCATGTAAAATTTTGACTTTTTCAACATATTTCAACATACAGCTATTTGATCTTCATTTCAACAATATTGACAGATAAAGGTGATAAAATATAACAAATATCATGAAACATTTACATGGAACAAATTCCCTCACTCTCTTCAATCCCACTCCTCCCTCCAGGTCTTTAAAACGGCTGTTCATCACCATCTCTTATCTTCCCCAATCCAAAACCTTGATCTTTTCTACCCCCGCTAATTTCACCCCAAATCCACTTTTTTGAGGTCACTTTTGTCTTCTTTCCTGGAAGTCCTTGGTGTCCTTGTGTTTTATACCTATCCTGCCTCCCCCCAAGCCCTCTCCCTCCCACACATCTCCCGATGTCCCTGCTCTCAAATGTTGTGTTTGTATGCTTCCTCCCCTTCTCTCCCCATCTTGTCGACCGCTCCCCTTTTTATATACTTTGTTTGCTTGTTTGTTTGATTTGTTTGTTTGATAAATGTTAGCTCTTTCACGAGCCTCGACTCTGTATACAAAAAATAAAATTTAAAAAAATTGTATAATTTAAACAAACATAAATGCAAATTTCGCATGTGGAAAAAGTAAGTCCACCCCAACATTTATCACTACTTCAAATACCTAAAATTAGAATCAGGTGCACCAGCTCAGGTGCAAATGATTAGAACATTGTTAGATAGGATCTTGGAAGAACCTGTCTCATTTAAACCTCAGACATTTTGTTTGGTTTGCTCTTTGTTGTTGAAGTGTGCGGCATCACCTTGCCTAGATCAAAAGAGCTCTCTGAGGCCTTCAGAAAGAAGGTTATAGATGCCTACGAGTCTGGGAAGGGATTTATAAAGATATCCAAACAATTTGAAATCAATCATTCGACTGTCCGGAAGATCATCTACAAGTGGAGAAGATTCCAAACAACTGCCAACTTGTTCAGGCCAGGCCGCCCCAACAAGTTCAGCCCGAGAGCAGACCGCCAGATGCTGAAAGAAGTCTTTAAGTACCCCAGAATGTTATCACGGGACCTGCAGGTAGCTCTTGCCACTGTTGATGTCAAAGTGCACATGTCTACCATTAGAAAGAGGCTGCACAAATTTGATCTACATGGGAGGTGTGCCAGGAGGAAACCTTTGCTGTCCAGAAAGAACATCAGGGCAAGACTAAAGTTTGCCAATGAACACCTTGGTAAAGACCAGCACTTCTGGAACAATGTGCTCTGGACAGATGAGTCAAAGGTAGAGCTATTTGGCCACAGTACCAGAAGACATGTTTGGCGAAAACCAAAGACAGCATTTGACCACAAGAACCTGATACCAACTGTAAAGCATGGTGGTGGAAATGTTATGGTTTGAGGCAGCTCTGCTGCATCAGGGCCTGGGCAGCTCACTATCATAGAATCCACTATGAATTCTTCATTGTACCAGAGGGTGCTTGAGGATAATGTGAGGCCATCTGTTGGAAAGTTGAAGCTCAACTGAAGGTGGACCTTGCAACATGACAATGACCCTAAACATACCAGTAAATCCACCAAGGAATGGCTGAAAAGAAAGAAATGGAGGGTTCTGGAATGGCCAAGTCAAAGCCCAGATCTGAATCCCATCGAGATGTTGTGGGGTGATTTGAAACGAGCTGTGCATGCAAGAAACCCCTCAAACATCGCACAGCTGAAAGAATTCTGCATGGAGGAGTGGGCAAAAATTTCTCCCAGTCGATGTCAGAGACTGGTAGACAGTTATAAGAAACGCCTACTTGGGGTTGTTTCTGCCAATGGGGGCAATACCACCTATTAGAGCCAAGGGTATACTTACTTTTTCCACATGCGAAATTTGCATTTATGTTTATTAAAATTATACAATGGACTACAAAATGTAAATGTTTCATGATATTTATTATATTATATCACCTTTATCTATCAATATTGTTGAAATGAAGATCAAATAGCTGTATGTTGAAATATGTAGAAAAATTCTAAACTTTACATGGGGTGTCCTTACTTTTTCATGTGACTGTCCATATACAATATACATACATTTACAGGGCTTCAAAATAAAATCGCCACCATTTTGTTTGCTCCATAAAGGTATGAGGCCTCATAAGCCTCTTTTGTAAGGGTCACACTTTCTGACTCTCTCGCAGCTTTATCTCAACTCTAATTTGATATCCGATTTCATTTTTCAATGAAAGAGTTTGAGAGAGTAGGGGGAGAAGGGGGTAGGGGGGAAGGGGAGGGGAGAGGAGAGGAGGAAGGGGGAGAGGAGAGTGGGTGGAGGGGAGAGAGTGGGGTAGAAATAGGGGGAGTGGGGAGAGAAAAGGGAAGGAGAGGGAGAGTTGAGGGGTTGAAGTCACATTTTACATTATGTGGAATTTCCATGGATCCCTGCTGTATTACTGTAGGGGAAGGCGGGGCAAGTTGAGCATAGGGGTAAGTTGAGCCACCACCTCCCAGCCAGTTATGAATGAGTCAGACTTTGTGGTGGCGCCATCTATAGATGCCCCATTGCATAACTCCAAATTCTGCCATATTGTTTTCTAAATTGAAACAGAAACCAGTGTTGCAGAGGGAAAAATCCAATTTTCAGCCATAAAAGTAAAAAGGTGTAAAACAGGTAAGTTCACGTTTCTTCCATATACAGCATAGATATAATATGGATATCAGATGACAATTGTTAGTCCAGGTATGTGTCTCCATTCTTGTCATAGACTTTAATACGATGGATGCATAGAATATGTGTGTATGTGGAGACATCTCAGAAAGTTCAGACTGGGGTAAGTTGAGCCAGACCCTACAGGGCAAGTTGAGCCATGGCTCAACTTGCCCCATAGGGTCTGGCTCAACTTGCCAACTCATGTTGGTGGAGATAATAATAATTAGCATTTATAATGCGCTTTCCCCCAAAGGCTCAAAGCGCTTACAGAATACCATATTATTACCCCGGTCATTGGATACATTGCGAGCCTGCACCACACTGGGTGTACCATCTCCACTCCCCGGGGAGCATTCCTTGCCGTGCTGCCATTTCAAGCGCTCCGAGCAAAGCTCGGGCAAATGTGCTGGCAAATCAAGATTTGTGCATTACATTGCTCGGGTTGATGTACTGAATGGAGAGGAATTTCAGTTTGAAGGTGTCTTCCTGCAGAAGGTTGCTGGAAAAGTTGGATCTGACAACCCAGTGTTTGTTCCAAACCCAAAGGATGAAGCAGGATTTGAACTGGAAGACATCGTGCGTAAGCTGCCACAGCCTAAGTGCGTTGTCAGTTCTGCCCGTTGTTCTGGACAGCTTGTGTTCAATTGTGACTTGTCAGTTTGGCAGCTTAATTGACTTGATTTCTGACATGTTTTAGTTTTAGTTCCAGATCCAAATGATGAAGCTGGCATTGATGAGCAAGATATTGTGCCTTAATTGCCACAGTCTGACTGTTGGCCTTTCTGGGTGTATTTGGGACACTTTTGTTTTATTGTGACTTAAAACTGTGGCAGCTGTTTTCAACTCAATCCAGCTGCCACATTGAATTATAACCATGAACACAAGGCACATGTAAATATTTCGTTCAGTGTTGTAACAAGTACATTCAATATTTTTCAGGCAGACCAATTTTTGTACTTCAGTTATCTTTATTTGGGGCAATGATCAACTATTTGGGATACTTTTTGTTTCATTGTGACTTGAAACTGTGACAGGTGGATTGAGTTGACTTTTCTTACCACAGTTGACAATCTTGTTTTTCTATGAGAGTGACTCAATTTGTTCGTAACTGATTACTATAACCATGAACACAAGGTAATCATTTCGTTCAGTGTTGTAGAACTTTACAACATTAAATATTTTTCTGGCAAAACAATGGTTTTCTACTTTAGTTATCTTTATTTGGGGCAATGATCAACTTACCCCTATGTGGTACAACTTACCCCAGAGGTTGGATCAACTTACCCCTCAGGCGGGGCAAGTTGAGCCATTTGGCCTCCGTTTTTTCAAAGGTCACAGTGACTTTCAGTGTGGGGATAGAAAGTAAGAACTAGCTACAAAATGTTTCCCAAGGATTAAATTAGAAGGCAAGATACTCCTTTGTGCAAGATCATCAGTAAGTTCAGTCCTAACATTCCAAGAACAAAAACTGGCTCAACTTGCCCCACCTTCCCCTACTGTACCATGTATAAGTTATATTGTTAAACTACCTTCAGTGATGACAGGTTCAATTCTCATACTTTAGAAAGGAGAGAAAAAGAAAAACATGAGGATGAAATGAAAGTTTGTGTTTCAAAAGTTCATTAAGCTTCTCGTTTTAGAAGCAAGATACGATAATGCATGCCACAGCAGATACATCACCTCCCAAAACATACAATCCAGGATGCCAATCCTCATCATATTGCCTTACAGGAACTCACAGATGCTATATCTTGTTAAGAGCTACAATCCGGCCATGCATTGGACATGAAACATATCTGGGCAACGTACCAGAATTTGCTCAAGTTTACCCCATGGGAGGAGGCTTTAAGTTTCACTGGGCAGAAGCTGAAGCCAAAATTGGATTCACAGTGTTGCATTCATCATGATTCATTCAGAAGACCTGACATAGTAACGAGTATATAACTTCAGCTGCAAGACATCATTAATCATGCCTGAAGGAAAGCATTGCAGATTCAGGGAGGATGTTTCAATTTGAAATGTGAGAACCTGAGTCCCCATGTCATCTTACTCCATATTGCAGCTCTTCTTAATTGCTCACTTAATCCATCTGCAGGCAGAATTTCAATCCAGCCATTAAATCCATCCAATATTTTCCAATAGTCCAGCCAATCTTTGTTTTAACCTCAAAAAAGTCACAAAATAATATTATATTTGCATAAGATTTGGTGTGTAAAATATTCAACAAACATTGCAAAATCCTTTCGAAAGAACATCCAGATGTGTACAAGGCCTTTGAAGCTGGACAACATGTACTTCGCTTTTGGGTTGGCTTGTCTCCTAATCTCGTCATTACCTTCGCCACGAAAGATGGGTGGAGGTTATGTTTTTACCTGTGTCTGTTTGTTTGTCTGTGAACAGGATATCTCAAAAACTTTAGGATGGATTCGGACGAAACTTGGTTGATAGGCTGGGTGTGTGACAAGGACAAATCTATTCGATTTTGGTGAAGATCCGAATACAGATCTGGATTCAATTATTATTTATTTTTTTAGGTCGATCGATCTTCTTCTCTCTTGGGTGATAGAGCCTAAAACGATACATTGCATATTTCAAAAAGTTGTGGACGACCTATGAAAAAACATGGTGGATGAGTTGAGTTGTTGGGCAACAAGATCAAGCTGATTAGATTTTGGTTCAGGTCCGGATGTGGTGGAGGTATGCGATCCGCAGGTGTGCGCTCCACCGAATGCTGTTCTAGTTGAGAAAGTTTTGATGAGGGGGATTAAAACAGGTGGTTTGACAAGAGGGTATGGAATGTCAGAATCCAAACGAGCTCAATGGCTACTTGTTAGACCAGCTTGTGCAGACATCGACAATGCTATGCAACACTTTACCGACACTACAACAACAACAACAACAACAACAACAACAACAACAACAACAACATGCATTTTAAGGCCATTTACCCTGCTAGAGCGGGGGTTAGCCTTGCGGTCCCCATGACAATCTTCTCCATTTTGCCCTATTTTCTGCATCTCTCCTTGTTAACCCCCTTGCCCGCATTTCTTCTTCCACCACCTTTAGCCAAGTCTTTCTCGGTCTTCCCCGTCCTCTACTTCCTTCTACATTCATTTCCATCACTCTTCTCAACCAGTCACTTTCATCCTTCTTCAACACATGACCAAACCATCTCAACCAGATTCTCTTCACAGCATCAATCACAAGCTCTATTCCCAACATCTTTCACAATTCATCATTTGTCTTCCTCTCTCTCAACGATACTCCGCACATCCGTCGAACCATTCGCATTTCCACCCTTTCCAAGCTTCGTTGCTGCTCTACGTTCATTACCCATGTCTCACTCCCATAAATCATAACACTTCTCACACATGCAGCATACACCTTTCCCTTCAGCTTCAACGACACTCCCCTCCTCATCAGCACGCCACTCAGTTCCCAAAACTTCTTCCATGCACATCTCACTCGAGCAGCCGTTGCCGAGTCTGATTCACCTTCTCCATTCAGCATGTCTCCAAGGTAGCAAAAGGTTTTCACACCTTCCAGCTTCATGCCGTCTCCAAGATCCAACTTAACATTTCCTCCATCTGCAGCTCCCTCTGTGCACACCTTACATTTGAATGTAGCTGCCACACTGGTTAATGACCCTCAGACCACTACATTTTTGATGAACCCACTCAGCGCACATTGTACATTGAATGGAGTTCACTCCGACACCCTTCCTGCACACAGCACACGGCCACTTCCCAGTTCTTTCCACCTCACCACATGCTTTACCACTTGCCATCACCTTTGTCTTTCCGATATTCACCTTCAGATCTTTTGCCTCCATGCATTCCTTCCACTTGTTCATCTTCTCCTTCAGTCCATCCATACTCTCCGCAATCAACACCAGATCTTCTGCATACAACAACTCCCACGGTAAACCCTCCTTTACGTTCTAGCCAGCACCTCCATCACAGCTACAAATAGTAGTGGACTTACTACCGACCCCTGATGCACTCCCACCTTCACCTCAAACTCACCACTGTTCCCGTCCTTCGTCCTTACAGCTGTGCACGCTCTCTCGTACATTGCCATCACTACTCTGATCAACCATTCCTCCACTCCTAACTTCCTCAATGCCCATGTCACTAATTCACGTGGAACCCTATCGAATGCTTTCTCCAGATCAACAAACCCAAGAAACAACTTCTTCCTCTTCTCCATGTACTTCTCCTGCAACTGCCTGTTCACTTGTTTACCGACAGAGTTCTACAAAAATGACCAACATAAAGAAGATACACAAGCAAAGAAAATCAAGAGATCAAGAGGACATATCAACATTAATGTCTTTCCTCCAGGATGGAAATCCATTTTCAGAAGATACAGTCCTATGGAACATCGCAACTGGAGTGGCAGTAGATAAAAGTATAAATGTTGACAAGTCAAAAAAAGATCTTCTCAAAATGTACTGAACTCTACATTTAAGAAAGCAAGCCAGGCAATGACTCTCAGTACCAAGACAAAGATGAAGATACAGTAGATGGGGACTCCGTGCAGGTTGAACCCCAACTCTTGTTCCAACGTCTGATAACAGCAGTTAATGGACTATTTGATGACATCACTGAGATTTTCTCATATGAACTCTAGTTTTATCTATTCGCTGATTGACACAGCTGGTCTCTCCAGGGAGCCAAACAAGCCAGCACTTGTGGATGCAACCTGGGCTCTAAGAGGTTTGGAGATGCCACTGCCATCAGAAGAGGATGCACAACATGTGCTGGATGTTGGTTCTCTGTTTCAGTGCATATCACGGCCACATGGATCCAGTTTTACATCGATCTGTAATATGTATATTATGGAGAATGTCACCAAGAAGTGCTCAAACTCTGCAGTTTAGAGACACACCCGATAGAGGCACACCTCATTGAGACACAACTGATTGAGACTCCCCTGACCGAGATGCACCCGATTGAGATGTACCCGATTGCGACACATCCGATAGAGGCACACCCGATTGAGACACAACTGATCAAGACTCCTCTGAACAAGACGCATCCCATCGAGATGCACCAGATCGGGAAGCAACCAATCAAGATGCATCTTCAATTTGGTTCCTTTACCTCTCCAGACACCATTGAGACATAAGCGATCCTTGTACGGTACTCCTTATAAATTCACTATCTACAATTCCCCTGATAGCCCGTATTTACACCACACACAGACACCTTTATTAAATACCAGCACTCATACAAACCATGCACCACAAGGAAGGACGTTTGAACGGACCTTGTTGGGAATACTGGCAAGCGGGAAGAGCTGTTTAGGAGAGGGTACATAGCCTGGTATGACTGCAATACATTGTGTCTGGCACCAGTGATTGGCAGGGGCGCGGGGCGGATCATCTGGAGGCTCTCAAATCCAAATGCTCTGTGTGGGGTCAGAGGCGAGTCTGAACTTTGAACAGACCAGACTCCGCCCCGCTTAAGCAAGATAAAAGTTGCAATGTGGGCACTACTCAACACCTTCTGACTGAACCGGAGATCTGCTGCCAAGAAAAAGAAGAACCTGCCTACTCCTGGAGAAAGTCCCATTGTGCTGGAAAGAGACCCATCGCACTGTACCGAGTTGCACGTGGTGTGAAAATCCGTGTTACACTGAGCCCGAAGCTCTGTTTGGTAGAGGTGAGGCAGGCAGACCAGCTGAGATCTCTGGCGAAGTGCGAGGCTGCAATACTGATGTACACATTATGTCTCTTGCTATCCTCTTTATTAACTTTCTCTACCTCATTTCCCTTGTCACACAAATAGCCTGCCTACCACAGAGCTAAAGAGCGATCAACATCCCGAGCAAAAAACAACTTTCCTCCCTCTTGGTCTGGGTGAGCATACTGATTCGCACCTCACACTTTTCCTCTACCCACGCCGCACCCACCGCACTACAATACAACACTGACCTTCCCTCCCTCTTTAACCGGAAACAGTATCAGGACCGTTACTCATCCGTCGACGGTGCCTGGGTGAGTTCAAGGGCCGAATCCATGCCCTGAACTCCACTCACCCTCTCTTTTCTTCTTCCTATCTAATTCCCTCAGAGTCTGATTCTGCTGTACCCATGTGATACGTGTTAGACAACCAAGTAAGATTGTAGAAGGGGTTAAATGCCAAGAGGGATAAGACATTTGGGTTGTGATTACGTATAACTGTTTAATTGTGCCTTTCTTTTTGCAACTGTGTAGTTGTTATTGTCCTTTGTAAATACCTTCTCTTGCAATTCTTGACAAACAGTTGTTTCCAACCTGCCCATTTTGCCTCTTTTTTATTAAATCGATTACGGTGTGCTAGTGATAGACTGGACGTTCTACCCCACCCAATTGGCTCCATAATTTAGCCGATACTTATCTGGCTGCACCTGATCTAGTAGATAAACAGATACAGTATCGAGGATGTGAGCCCCCTCGATAGTGCCAAGCCACCAGAAAGGTAACATGTGAAGTAGCTAGAACCCTGCTAGGTTGAACTGTAACAATTGACGTTTGTGGTTGCCTGGCAAACAATGTGCCGGCCCGCGGAGTTATCCATGACCGGTGACCTCAGGGCCCAGAGTTCGGGAGGAGTCAAAAGTCCCCTCATGATAAACACCGAAACCCGGATCTGCAACGATACGATACCAAGCCCTCTCCTCTCCTGCCAAGTTCTCCCCCCAAGCCCTCTCCCTCCAACCAAAGCCCTCTCCTCTCCTACCAAGTCCTCCCCCCAAGCCCTCTCCCTCGCACAGATCTCCCGATGTCCCTGCTCTCAATCTTGTTCTCCCGCTCCCTTTATCATATGTTTTATGTGTCAGTTTGTCTTTTTGTGATGAATGTTAGCTCTTACACGAGCCTCGTTCTTGCATACAAAAAATAATAATAATAATAATAAATAAATAAACGTACTTATGCCAAAATATATCAATTATGACGATGATTGGACAGGCCCATCAAACTATTTTAAGTAATACAATGAAATAGCTATACTTATTGTCATTTCAAATCCTCAGCACCCCCCCCCCACCCCCATAATGACAACCGGTGCATGAATATGAATTTGCAGAAGTTTCCATTTCCAGGTGAAACATGCATGACTGCGATACCCCTTCAAGAAATAAGGAAATGTCTGCAAGCAACATCAATACATCCACCACATATACATTTACCCTGGTGCTGAGACCTGCACGGAGATAGCGCCAATGGCTAACGCTAACAGCAATGACCATTTTGTAGCTTAAAGGTTGTGCTCACTCCAAAAATATGACTATTTCCAGATTTGGATCCGAGACTCACTACCTATTAAAGGTAAAATATTTACAACTTCCTTCAAAGACCGGACGTGCTCTGCAATTAGCAGGGATGAGGGCAACATATTCAAGAAAAGGATGGGGGTAAAGGGGCATCCAACATGCTTTCGTATTGTGAGCTTATCTCTCCCTCATCCTTCTGTATTAACAAGTTTGCTTGGGAGTCGGTGCAGCACAAGGGGCGGGGCGAGCCTGCTTAGCGACAGCCAATCAGATGGATCTAGGCTACAGAGTATGCCGCCCACACGAATCCGTCCGTCTACCGAAATGAGATCATCATTGCACCAAGATCAAGAATAAACTCGGATAAACTTTACATTGTGTCAAGTCGATGAACTGGGAAATTTATCATGGTCTTTGCGAAAAACCACGATCAACATTCTGAACTACAAATGGAAATACCTGTTAAATTTGAAAAGCAACTAGCAGTCACTGGGATGAGAATCGCCTGTTTGATTTGTCATTTCTTATGCAGCCAGTGACTGCTGGTTGCATCATTTCTGGAAGCGCATCTGTGTTTGCAGTAAGCTGCCACTGATTTTGCCGATCTTGGAAAATGACAGGCTGAGTCAACCCACCTGGTGTTATTTGAACATCACGACGAGGGGCGCAAACTCAAGATCCTAAGATCTCAAACCAGCTACTTTGACGGTAAAGCCAACAACACCGGTCGAGTCAGCAGGTAAATAACGTATATTTGTCGTCGGTGAGGAAATTTAAAATCAAATTACACCAGCAAATGCATTTCCGTTTGTTTGGTTGCCGGACTTGTAATGCTGCTTCAGTCAATCTGTCGATGGCATTTCGTCTTGGATGCAAGAAAGAAAAAATAATCAAAACATGCTTTTGTGGTTTTTAGAACCCTCCACTTTGTAAATATCTGTAATATTCCCTTATAAATAATCCCCTGTAAATATTCCCATTTTTGGAGTAAAAGGTCAAAGGTCGCACCCTAGTTAGGCCACGAGCAACACGTAGCACACCAAGGGCTTCTCCTTTAGTTATTTCATTAGTATGTGTTTAAGGTAAGGATCTGTTTCCAATAGTTGAATCTCCGTTGCATTAATCAAATAACCTAGGCCCCTTCAATTATCCCCAATCTCTCTCTCTCCAAAGTGCCAGTAGCACCTTCAACGGGGCTTGTCCTTCCCAATGCCGCCACATAATCTTATTGCCGTCGTCGCTGCCTTAGCGCTCGCTCCAAACTCCATTGAACATGCGGTCGGCTCGAGGAAAGAAGGGGCGGAGCCACGGGAAGAGGTGTGGCCTCGCCCACGAGCCGTGGAGCCAGTGAGCCCTCGCTGACCAACCAGGGCTGAGGTGAGCTCGTTAATAGGCGTGGCTCGATGAAGCGCGGCTTGATTTCTAAGCGGGTTATAAAAGCGCAAGCGCCAAGCCCTCTGGAAGAGATGCGCCAGGGAGAGAGAAGGAGTCAAACTTGAGAGAACAGCGCAGAGACGGCGGATGATAAGAACACTGCGCAGAGGATCGCTTGGAACGAGATCGTTTGATACGAACTGCTGTTTGGTTTTGAGAGCGTTCGGCACGCTATACGCACGCAGCATCCCCGCCCCTCGCATATGTAAGGTCCGGTCGCGCGCCAACAACACCAGCTGCCTGCCATTCTTCGCGGCGGACCCGGAGCCTGGAACCATCTGCTTGGACCCTTCTCTTCCTTCCCACCACCACCACCCCATTCGTGTAAGTGTGTTTGTATTGTCCTAGGCATGTTATATAAGAGTGTGTAAGGTTGCCCTATGTCCTTTTATTTCCTTCTTTTGTATATTCTTGCCTTTCGTTTCCTCTTTTAGTGTAGTTAATAAATCATATTTGTTCTTCCTTCACCCTTCTTATTCTTTGGGTTTTCCTCTCATCCGGTCGCTTTAGTCTTTTCCCAGCACTCATAGATGTATCTATCTATCAGCAGCTACTGCTATTGTAGCACTCACAGATGTATCTATCTATCAGCAGCTACTGCTATTAAAGCACTCATAGATATATCTATCTATCAGCAGCTACTGCTATTATAGCACTCACAGATGTATCTATCTATCAGCAGCTACTGCTATTATAGCACTCATAGATATATCTATCTATCAGCAGCTACTGCTATTATAGCACTCACAGATGTATCTATCTATCAGCAGCTACTGCTATTATAGCACTCATAGATATATCTATCTATCAGCAGCTACTGCTATTATAGCACTCATAGATATATCTATCTATCAGCAGCTACTGCTATTATAGCACTCACAGATGTATCTATCTATCAGCAGCTACTGCTATTATAGCACTCACAGATGTATCTATCTATCAGCAGCTACTGCTATTATAGCACTCATAGATATATCTATCTATCAGCAGCTACTGCTATTATAGCACTCATAGATATATCTATCTATTAGCAGCTACTGCTATTATAGCACTCACAGATATATCTATCTATTAGCAGCTACTGCTATTATAGCACTCACAGATGTATCTATCTATCAGCAGCTACTGCTATTATAGCACTCATAGATATATCTATCTATCAGCAGCTACTGCTATTATAGCACTCACAGATGTATCTATCTATCAGCAGCTACTGCTATTATAGCACTCACAGATGTATCTATCTATCAGCAGCTACTGCTATTATAGCACTCATAGATATATCTATCTATCAGCAGCTACTGCTATTATAGCACTCATAGATGTATCTATCTATCAGCAGCTACTGCTATTATAGCACTCACAGATGTATCTATCTATCAGCAGCTACTGCTATTATAGCACTCATAGATATATCTATCTATCAGCAGCTACTGCTATTATAGCACTCACAGATGTATCTATCTATCAGCAGCTACTGCTATTATAGCACTCACAGATGTATCTATCTATCAGCAGCTACTGCTATTATAGCACTCATAGATATATCTATCTATTAGCAGCTACTGCTATTATAGCACTCATAGACATATCTATCTATTAGCAGCTACTGCTATTATAGCACTCATAGATATATCTATCTATTAGCAGCTACTGCTATTATAGCACTCACAGATGTATCTATCAATCAGCAGCTACTGCTATTATAGCACTCACAGATATATCTATCTATTAGCAGCTACTGCTATTATAGCACTCACAGATATATCTATCTATTAGCAGCTACTGCTATTATAGCACTCATAGATATATCTATCTATTAGCAGCTACTGCTATTATAGCACTCACAGATATATCTATCTATTAGCAGCTACTGCTATTATAGCACTCACAGATACTGTATATCTATCTATTAGCAGCTACTGCTATTATAGCACTCACATATATATCTATCTATTAGCAGCTACTGCTATTATAGCACTCACAGATATATCTATCTATTAGCAGCTACTGCTATTATAGCACTCATAGATATATCTATCTATTAGCAGCTACTGCTATTATAGCACTCACAGATATATCTATCTATTAGCAGCTACTGCTATTATAGCACTCACAGATATATCTATCTATTAGCAGCTACTGCTATTATAGCACTCACAGATATATCTATCTATTAGCAGCTACTGCTATTATAGCACTCATAGATGTTGAGTAGAGTTCAACACCAAGAGAATGTTGGTTGCCGTTTATTCATGTATCTATCATCACCTACGACTACATGTAGTGTAGCGCTCGTTTAATTTTTGACTAGAAATCCACAGCAATAATTATCACGTTAGGCTCTCCCGTTTGCCGATGATATTTGGCTTCTCCTTCAGAATACCAACTACTTCTTGAACTTCCGATTGGGCCTCTTCTCGGCAGTACGACTCTTACTGCATGTACTGCATATAGGATATGACTCATCTGTGGTACCTCAGCTCCTCAACACAGGGAACGGATTTTACTGACTTCGCGAGCAAAAAAAAAGGAGATTTTTTAGGGGCGGACGACTTTTATGGGGCGGGCGGCGATGATAAACAGGATTTCTTTTTTTAACCAGCCGAAGGGAAGGGAATTTATTTACTGTGTGCTAAAGGGCCTATCTAAGTGTTTACAGGTGTGCGTTGCCATAATGGACAAAGGTTTGATTACCAGGTGGGACACACAAGGGCTGTTATCTTTAATCTCTACAACTACCTAGCACACGAACATCCTGGTATGTTCACAGGTATACTCCTTAACCGACAAACCGCCTACACACAGAACTGATTACAGGTAGATTCCCTATCGCGACAGTTGAACACCTACCGATACAGATCTACCTGGCTCTAGATATTCCTCTACTCCACCAACATAACAATAATATATATATATATATACACACACTTACATTTTGTATATATACACACACACACACACATCAATGCATTATAATTTATTTTTCTTCATGCTCTTCCTTTTACTGTTGTACAGAGTATGAAAATTTAAATAATTTAAAAAAGATCCTGTTGCCTGCTTCGACGCCATTGCCTCGGTCTCTCATCAGGTCTGCCGCGAATGCCTATAAATAAATTGTCACATTATATTCCACGGCGTGTGCATTATTTACATGGCATTATTGTGTACAATGCTGTTTGTGGTAATTACTGGCGCTCACGCTTCTAAACGCGAGAAATCATAGAACTGTGAGGTGAAGAGAAACGGGGATATTAAAGGGAATGTCCGCGCTGCACAGAGCCCGAGGAAATGCTGCTTCCAACCCCCCTTGGGGCCCTCGGATTCACGCCAACCCAGCGCCTCGTTTCCCTTTCGCACGGGTGGGATCTTCACGTCCTCCCTCCCTTTTGCCGCCCCCACCACCCACGACAGCACACGGCTCCTTTCACGGCATTCCAGGCAACACCACCCCAAACCCCAAACCCACCCTACGCCTTCTCCCTCATTTCGCACTCGGAGCACGCAGTCGCAAGAGCGAAAAGCCGAGGTCTGTACTTCACCTGCCACGGCTTGCTGCGGCGGCGCTGCCTCCGACACCTTTTCTTCCTTTTGCACGAACTCCATGGTTTCTCTTCGGTTGAACGGTTTTCGGAAGCACAGAGTCAAGTTCACTCGCAAACTGATAACATTCAATTCCCTCACACTTCCTTATCAGTGATTCCCCGCCCAGTTCGTCTTGGGAAAGCCCGAGCAATCACACCGACACACACGTGCAAATACACAGAGTGGGAGGGGGACCTGAGAAAAATGAGGACTCGTGGATCGTGATTTGCACAAACACACATAAACACACACACACACACACACACACATACACACACACACACACACACACACACACACACACACACACACACACACATCGGCCGTGATTTGCACATGCACACACACACACACACACACACACACACACACACACACACATATATATATACACACACGCACACACAAACACACGTACACACACATGTACACTCACACACATGCACACACATATACACATACACACACACATACACACACACACACACACAAACACAAACACACATGTACACACACACACACGTACACACATGTATACACACACACACACACACACACATACACACACACACATACACACACACACACACAGACGTGCATCATTCGTGATTTACACACACACACACACACACACACACACACACACACACACACACACACACACACACACACAAACACACTCACAGACACAAACAAACACACAGACACCACTTATCGTCTCCCATTGCTCATTCACCTTAAGCGCAGATACAGATCCAGGTTCTTGCCACTGAAGGTGGATGGAGGTTATGTTTTCACTCCTGTTTGATATTACAAAACGATTCAATTTTCGTCAGATGTCGGTCTGTCTCGGATGTTTATTTTTGGTTTGTCTGTGAGCAGGATAACTCGTCAATGCTTTCAACTATCTTTGTCAAACTTTACCAGAAGATTCTGAATGACAAAAGTGACGCCATCAACGTTTTTTGCCCATATAAGTCAAAGGTCAAGATCAAAGTTCTCTCATAGATGTGTGTGTGTGTGTGTGTGTGTGTGTGTGTGTGTGTGTGTGTGTGTGTGTGTGTGTGTGTATATGTATGTGTGTATGTGTATATGTGTGCGCATGTGTGTGGGTGTGTGTGTGTGTGTATATGTGTGTGCATGTGTGTGGGTGTACATGTGTGTTTGTGTGTGTGTGTGTGTGTGTGTGTGTGTGTGTCTCAGCTCTATTACGAGCGTAAGCAGAAGTATTTTTAAAATGTGGAAATGTGATTCACAACAAAGATTAGGCCAAATATTCAAAATGTCCACCATTGCCACGCATACATAAACATCACTGGCACAGTGTTTATACATTATTTCGATTCGCCAATTAACAAAGCAATATAAAATGAGATAGGCGATGTATCACTCAGGTGTAATTGAATTATTCACCGGGTCCACTTTAAATATAACAAGATACGATCTGAAATATCCAATCACAACATCCCAGGGGAAAGACTTAATGGAGACCTGATTAGGGATAATAATGCACTGTTTGTAGGTGTGCATATTTATTGGAGACTACTTCAACCATCCAAGCCATTCCCAACCAACCATGGGGGACATCATCATGAAGGAAAAGACTACGGGCAACATCAACCCCAATTATCAATCCAACAAAGCATCAAAAGTCATCTCAAGAGAGAAGAGAACCCCGCACCTCACACCTCACACCTCACACCTGCTGTTTAACATATGGTGCTAACCTCAAGGTTTCAATTGGGATTCGCTAATGGCTCATAACCACCCTTTTTGTTTTGTTTTTGAAAAATACCTTGGGATGTTTAACTTCCAGTCTTCCACGACACAAATGGAGATGGAACAGCCGGCTTTATGTCCTTATGGTCGTCAGTTCTCACCGACTCCGATATCAACAGCAGCATTTAGTTATTTCTGGCCCTGGTGGAGTCAAACCGAGCCAGACTCTCACAATACGCACCAAGGCACGCCATGCATGTTAAACACAAGGGAGTGTGTGTGTGAGTGTATGTGTGTGTGTGTGTATGTGTATATGTGTGTGTGTGAGTGTATGTGTGTGAGTGTATGTATGTGTGTATGTGTGTGCGTGTGCGTGTGTGTGTGTGTGTGTGTGTGCTTGTGTGTGTGTATGTGTATGTGAGTGTATGTATGTGTGTTTGTGTGTGTGTGTATATTTTGTGTGTGTGTATGTGTGTGTATTATGCATGTTTGTGTGTGTGTGTGCATGTGTGTGTATTATGTGTGTGTGTGTGTGTGTGTATGTGTATGTGTTTGTGTGTGTGTATGTGTATGTGTGTGCATGTGTGTGTATTTTGTGTGTGTATGTGTATGTGTGTGTATTATCCATGTTTGTGTATGTGTGTATGTGTGTGTGTTTGTTTGTATGTGTATGTGTATGTGTGTGCATGTGTGTGTATTCTGTGTGTGTGTGTGTATTTTGTGTGTGTGTGTGTGTATGTGTGTGTATTATGCATGTTTGTGTGTGTGTGCATGTGTGTGTATTGTGTGTGTGTGTGTGTGTGTGTGTGTGTATGTGTGTGTATGTGTGTGAGTGTGTGTGTGTGTATGTGTGTGCATGTGTGTGTATGTGTGTGTGGGTGTGTGTGTATTTTGTGTGTGTGTGTGTATGTGTGTGTATTATGCATGTTTGTGTGTGTGTGTGCATGTGTGTGTAGTGTGTGTGTGTGTGTGTGTGTGTGTGTGTGTGTGTGTGTGTGTGTGTGTGTGTGTGTGTGTGTGTGTGTGTGTTAACGTTTGGAAGATTATTGTACTTATCTCTCTGCATTACATAACACATTCTGAATCAGTGCCGCAAACCGCAGACTCACTTTAAAAACCTTGAGATTTGTGCAGATCACATGACTGTACCTCTTTATGCTTTGTCAAGTAATAGTTTCACCACTTCATATATCAAGAAATATCTTCCTTTTAAAGAGGAAATGTGAAATTGTCAGAAAGGGAAGAAAATGAAAAATGATGGTATGTGAAAAAATATTAATACACTGTTGCGCTTGTTTGCAACGCAGCCTTTTCGGTTCCGGTAAATACATGTCATGCAATGCGTGAGAGTGAGCAGACTGAGCTCATTCGTCTTGCCAAATGAAAGAATCGGTTTTCCCTTCCCCCATTTAAATCCATTACGACCACGACCTGGTGGTTCCTTGCCCTTTCCAGGAAACTATTTGCACCTGGGCCATTTGAACTTGCAGCATGGGGACAATTTTTGATACTCATTTGCACAAATAGAAAGAAAACTTTCCCAGACTTGTTGGGTAATGGTTGGAGCGTCTGCTATGAGTATTTCCTTTTTTAGTCGAAGATGTACAGAGAACACAGAATTTAATTCCCAGATGCTGATGAAATATATATCGATTCTTTTTTCAAAAGACGCTGATAAATGGTGAGGACATCATCATCCCGTCATGACAGTGTTCAAAAGTTGAGGGCAATTTTGAACAAGCCTCTGTTAAAACTCTTCGTCCACGTGGCAATGGGGGTGGAAATGAGCTGATAGGAAAAAGTGTTAAGCAAAAAAAAAAAAAAAAAAAGTGGGGGGGGGGGAGGGGGGGGAAGGAAACAAGTGCACAAGCATTCAAAGTACACCGCCCCCATGACAAATAATTAAATATCCTCCAGCACGGCATTGCCGGGGCGCCTCTGGCAAATACTGTCGTGCAGAACATAGAGACTGCATTGGGAGGGAGAGGTGCACAATATTTGATTGATTAATTGCATAACTAAAATCAATAAAAGATTGTCATAATATATTTTCTTAATCAATTGGCTAATAGCATAACTAAACCACTAGTGCTTCATCCGAATATGTAACTTTTAGAAATTTAATTAAATGTCATTAATAAAATAATAAAAATAAAATTATTATTCAATATATAATTAATCGATTAATCAATAAATCAAAAATACCCTTGACAGACAAATCACTTGGTAATTGTCATGTCCAAATATCAGCTTCCTAGCTCAAAAGGTGCCTGAGATATTGCCCAGGTGAGAAATAAAATAAATAAATAATTAATAATGAAAATAAGTAAATAATAATCATTAAAAATTAAATAATTAATCAATTCGCTAATAGAACACGTAAACCACCACCATTTCATCAGAATCTAACTTTAACAAAAAATTAGTCATTAATCGAATAATTAAATAATAAATCGATTAATTGATTAATTGATCAATCAATAAATCAAAAGTAGCCTTTGCAGCCAAATCACTTGGTCATTGGCATGTCCAAATATCAGCTTCCTAATTCAAAAGGTGCCTGAGAAAATGCCTAGAAGAGAAAGGAAATGTATAAGTACTTAATTAATCGCTAATAATTAAATAACTAATCAATTAATTGATTAATCAATAAATCAAAAATATCTCTTACAGACAAATCACTTGGTCATTGGGATGTCCAAATATCAGCTTCCTAACTCAAAAGGTGCCTGAGTTAATGGTCAGAAGAGAAAGGAAATGTATCAGTACTTAATTAATCGCTAATAATTAAATAACTCATCAATTAATTGATTAATCAAAAAATAGCGTTTTTGACAAAGGACTTGCTCACTATCATGCCGAAATTTCAGCTTCCTGGCTCAAAGGATGGCTAAGATATCGCCCGGACAAACATACAAACAAGAAAACAAGCAAACAAACAACCAGAGTGAAAACCGAATACTCCCTTTCAGCGTGCGTCATTGCCGAGCCCCCTTCGGTGCCCGGCAATGACGTTACGCAGTGCCTGGAGATGGCATAGGAAAGGAGCGGTGTACAACAAACAACCATAGTGAAAACCGAATACTCCCTTTCAGCGTGCGTCATTGCCGAGCCCCCTTCGGTGCCCGGCAATGACGTTACGCAGTGCCTGGAGATGGCATAGGAAAGGAGCGGTGTACAACAAACAACCATAGTGAAAACCGAATACTCCCTTTCAGCGTGCGTCATTGCCGAGCCCCCTTCGGTGCCCGGCAATGACGTTACGCAGCGCCTGGAGATGGCATAGGAAAGGTGCGGCGTACAAAAAAGAAAAGAAAAAAAATGCTGACAGCAAAAAACAAACAACCTTCCTAAAGCAAAAATGTAAGTCCCATAAATTGATGAAAGCAATCAATTACAACGAAAGAAGGCAAGCAATTTGGTTTTCAGCTTCATAAAGCAAAGAGCGCATCGAATTCATACATCATGAATTACCATCAGGACAAGATCCAACGAAAAAGCAAAACTAAAATTTGAAGAAATTCACATATTGGATAAAGGGCACAACATCCCAATGATAAATTCTTAATATTGGGTTTCAGTAACTGGTCCAATCAAAGACTTGTGAAGAATTTATTTTAAGGATACTATTTCAAACTGCAATGTAATTTGTCATGTAAAATCATGTTATTCAAGCAAACTGTAACACGGAGCAAACTAGAAAGTCACTCGGCAGAGCGCATACCTCCACCAGGTTGAACAGTTTACGTTTTGTATCCCACTGAGAGGCCATATCTGGATTTGGATCTGAACCAAAATCCAATCGGCTTGTTCTTGTCACCGAACCAACCAGTCCACCAAGTTTCTTCCGAATCCGCCGATAACCTCTTGAGATATCCTGTTCGCAAACAAACAGACAGACAGGGGTGAAAACATAACCTGCGTCCACCTTGGGCGGCGGAGGTAAACGTACAAGGAAAACTCCGGAAGTGATAACATTTCCTTCTGCTGGCATTATTTGATGGAGGATAAAGATCATAGAGTCCTTCATAAAGAGTAGTTGAGTTATTGCCACAACCTGGCTAAATTAGAAATTCCGATAAGTGGAGGAACAGCTAAACTCCCAAACAGCAAAAGGAACAGCAAAAACTGGTGTAACCCGCATCCTAGGCCTACATATGAAATAATGAGAAGACTAATTGGTAGGCTTATTCACCGAAGGAAAAGGCATCAGGGAGGCGCAGGAGACATGGATTATGTCTAATCTAAAGCTTTCAACATTATCGGCTTCTCCCACGACGAGGAGGAAGTGTTGCGGATTTGCGGACGCACATTGCGGACAAGTTGGTGGCCTCTGTCTTCCAGCAAATCTTGTCTGGTCTTTCTCCTCCTGTTCTATTAGCCGTCTACAGCACCTCTGGTGTAACCATATTATTCCAGGAACTTCCTCGAGTTTCGTCACAAAATCCAGCTTACTGCCCACCTCCACACTTTTGTTCCTCTGTTCTATGGTTTGTGAAAATTCCTTTAAACCAAGGGCCGTTCAATCCCACAATTCCCTCCAGGGCTTAAAGTTGCCTACACATTAGCATCTAATGTGATCTCCCGTGTCTATCCACAATCTTTTCTAGCTCCAGTAATTGTATCTAACCGAACCGTCTTTTCTAGCTCCAGTAATTGTATCTAACCGAACCGTCTTTTCTACCTCCAGGAATTGGATCTAACCGAACCGTCTTTTCTACCTCCAGTAACTGTATCTAACCGAACCGTCTTTTCTACCTCCAGTAATTGTATCTAACCAAACCCTTTTTTCTACCTCCAGTAATTTTATCTAACCAAACCCTCTCTTCTACCTTCAGTAACTGTATCTAACCGAACCGTCTTTTCTACCTCCAGTAATTGTATCTAACCGAACCGTCTTTTCTACCTCCAGTAATTGTATCTAACCGAACCGTCTTTTCTACCTCCAGTAATTGTATCTAACCGAACCCTCTCTTCTACCTCCAGTAATTGTATCTAACCAAACCGTCTTTTCTAGCTCCAGTAATTGTATCTAACCGAACCGTCTTTTCTACCTCCAGTAACTGTATCTAACTGAACCGTCTTTTCTACCTCCAGTAATTGTATCTAACCGAACCGTCGTTTCTACCTCCAGTAACTGTATCTAACCGAATCGTCTTTTCTACCTCCAGGAATTGTATCTAACCGAACCGTCTTTTCTACCTCCAGTAACTGTATCTAACCGAACCGTCTTTTCTACCTCCAGTAATTGTATCTAACCGAACCGTCTTTTCTACCTCCAGTAATTGTATCTAACCGAACCCTCTCTTCTACCTCCAGTAATTGTATCTAACCAAACCCTCTCTTCTACCTCCAGTAACTGTATCTAACCGAACCCTCTTTTCTACCTCCAGTAATTGTATCTAACCGAACCGTCTTTTCTACCTCCAGTAATTGTATCTAACCGAACCGTCTTTTCTACCTCCAGTAACTGTATCTAACCGAACCCTCTTTTCTACCTCCAGTAATTGTATCTAACCAAACCGTCTTTTGTACCTCCAGTAATTTTATCTAACCAAACCCTTTTTTCTACCTCCAGTAATTTTTATCTAACCAAACCCTCTCTTCTACCTCCAGTAACTGTATCTAACCGAACCGTCTTTTCTACCTCCAGTAATTGTATCTAACCGAACCGTCTTTTCTACCTCCAGTAATTGTATCTAACCGAACCGTCTTTTCTACCTCCAGTAATTGTATCTAACCGAACCCTCTTTTCTACCTCCAGTAATTGTATCTAACCGAACCGTCTTTTCTACCTCCAGTAATTGTATCTAACCAAACCCTCTATTCTACCTCCAGTAACTGTATCTAACCGAACCCGCTTTTCTAGCTCCAGTAATTGTATCTAACCAAACCCTCTATTCTACCTCCAGTAATTGTATCTAACCAAACCCTCTTTTCTACCTCCAGTAATTGTATCTAACCGAACCGTCTTTTCTACCTCCAGTAATTGTATCTAACCGAACCGTCTTTTCTACCTCCAGTAATTTTATCTAACCAAACCGTCTTTTCTACCTCCAGTAATTGTATCCAACCGAACCGTCTTTTCTACCTCCAGTAATTTTATCTCACCAAACCCTCTCTTCTACCTCCAGTAATTGTATCTAACCGAACCGTCTTTTCTACCTCCAGTAATTGTATCTAACCGAACCGTCTTTTCTACCTCCAGTAATTGTATCTAACCGAACCGTCTTTTCTACCTCCAGTAATTTTATCTAACCAAACCCTCTCTTCTACCTCCAGTAACTGTATCTAACCGAACCGTCTTTTCTACCTCCAGTAATTGTATCTAACTGAACCCTCTTTTCTCGCTCCAGTAATTGTATCCAACCGAATCCTCTTTTCTAGCTCCAGTAATTGTATCTAACCGAACCCTTTTTTCTACCTCCAGTAATTGTATCCAACCGAATCCTCTTTTCTAGCTCCAGTAATTTTATCGAACCAAACCCTTTTTTCTACCTCCAGTAATTTTATCTAACCAAACCCTCTCTTCTACCTTCAGTAACTGTATCTAACCGAACCGTCTTTTCTATCTCCAGTAATTGTATCTAACCGAACCGTCTTTTCTACCTCCAGCAATTTTATCTAACCAAACCCTCTCTTCTACCTTCAGTAACTGTATCTAACCGAACCGTCTTTTCTATCTCCAGTAATTGTATCTAACCAAACCCTCTTTTCTACCTCCAGTAATTGTATCTAACCAAACCGTCTCTTCTACCTTCAGTAACTGTATCTAACCGAACCGTCTTTTCTATCTCCAGTAATTGTATCTAACCGAACCGTCTTTTCTACCTCCAGTAACTGTATCTAACCGAACCGTCTTTTCTATCTCCAGTAATTTTATCTAACCAAACCCTCCCTTCTACCTGCAGTAACTGTATCTAACCGAACCGTCTTTTCTACCTCCAGTAATTTTATCTAACCAAACCCTCCCTTCTACCTCCAGTAATTTTATCTAACCAAACCCTCTCTTCTACCTTCAGTAACTGTATCTAACCGAACCGTCTTTTCTATCTCCAGTAATTGTGTCTAACCGAACCGTCTTTTCTACCTCCAGTAACTGTATCTAACCGAACCCTCTTTTCTACCTCCAGTAATTGTATCTAACCGAACCGTCTTTTCTACCTCCAGTAACTGTATCTAACTGAACCCTCCTTTCTACGTCCAGTAATTGTATCTAACCGAACCCTCTTTTCTACCTCCAGTAACTGTATCTAACCGAACCGTCTTTTCTACCTCCAGTAATTGTATCTAACTGAACCCTCTTTTCTACCTCCAGTAATTGTATCTAACCAAACCATCTTTTCTACCTCCAGTAATTGTATCTAACCGAACCGTCTTTTCTACCTCCAGTAATTTTATCTAACCAAACCCTCCCTTCTACCTCCAGTAACTGTATCTAACCGAACCGTCTTTTCTACCTCCAGTAATTCTATCTAACTGAACCCTCTTTTCTTGCTCCAGTAATTGTACAGTCGTGGCCAAAAATATTGGCACCCTTGCACTTTTTTCAAATAACTCACAATTTTCTCCAAGAATAAGTTGAAATTGACAAAAGTATTTGGTCTCCACAATTATTTATTTCACTGTTAATAATACAGAACCTTTGTTTTTGATTCAGAACTTAATACATCCTTTTAAATCAGAAAATTAAAAGAAATGGCATTGACAAAATTATAGACACCCTACACTTAATATTTGGTAGCACAACCTTTGGACAAAATAACTGCAGTGAAGCGCTTCTTATAGACATGAATGAGCTTCCTACACCTCTCTACTGGCAGTTTGGCCCACTCTTGTTGTGCAAACTGCTCCAGTTCTCCCATATTTGAAGGGTGCCTTCTTTCAACTGCTGTTTTCAGATCTCCCCACATGGTCCGAGAGCTAGGTGGATTTTATTTGACATGGAAACTACAAAAGCTTTGTCATGCTGGTGTGGTACAGGTAGCTTACCTGACCCCAGAAAGCCAATTCTTAAGTGCAGCTAGCGGTGGGTGGGGTAGGGGGCGCCACTCAAAGTACCCCCCAGATTGGTTTTATTTGACATAGAGACTACAAGACCAACTCATATGCCAAGTGGTAGGGTGATCTCCACCGACTACAAATCTGCAACTTAAGAAGAAAATTTCTGGTGGGGAGGTCACTTAAGAACAACATTAATTAGTGCTAATTAGGCCTTTATTTGACATATAAGCTACAAAACTGAAATCACATACAACATGTAGAGAATGGTCCCCTCATCAATAAACAACAACTTAAGAACAGAATATGTGGTGGTAAGGTCACTTAAGAAGAGGTCAAAGGTCACGGAATAGGGGTTTCCAGCTCTTCATTACTGTTTGATTACAACATGCCACATGATACACACATGGCGTTGTCATTGAAACCTATATCAGTGGAGCCTGAAGTGAGATACATGAGAAGCAGAAATTTTCCAATACCATTTCCTTTGATTTCAATCAGCGAAAACATTTTAAAATGCACCTATTTGACCCCCATGGCTAATAACACTGTTATTTGACATGTAAGCTACAAAACTGAAATCACATACAAAATGTAGAGAATGGTCCCCTCATCAATAAACCACAACTTAAGAACAGAATATGTGGTGGTAAGGTTACTTAAGAAGAGGTCAAAGGTCACAGAATAGGGGTTTTCTGCACTTAATTACATGAGAAACTTGTAAACTGTGAAGACAATGTAAAAGCTGTAACATTTATTATAACAATTTCTGCTAAATTAGTACAGGTAAAATTTCTTCTAAATTACTACAAGTAATTTCTTAGAATTGCCTGTACAAACTATACTTCAACAATTTCCGAGAAATTATATTTGAGGAATTCCCTGTCCAGCAATTTCCTGTAAATTATAAACTCCAAGGATTCCTCATCTAACATACTCGAAAATAATTCACCAAATTCCGAGAAATAATATTTGAAGGACCCCACCCACTGCTAGCTGCACTTAAGAATTGGCTTTCTGGGGTCAGGTAAGCTGCTGTACTACACCAGCATGACTAAGCTTTTGTAGTTTCCATGCCAAATAAAATCCACCCAGATCTTGGACTATTAGACCTGTCAGACATGTCAACGATTAACGACATACCTAATCTAATTTACATTATAATGCCCTTAAAGAGAGGTTTTGCGTTTCTGATTTCCACACAATCTGATAATAGGAGCATTATAATCGACACATGCAAAAACCTTCAGAGATCCATGTTTCATTTTCTCCATAAGAAACAACATGCCCCCAACTTTTGTTGATTTTCGAACCCACTAACATATGTCATTTTTTTATTTCAGGTGAGGCCTATGCTTGATTATGGAGCATGCTAGTGGGGTAGCTCCTGACCCTGGCAGGAAGTGTATCCTCCATGTGGGAAAAGCAGATGAGACCACTGGCAACATCGCACCCATCACTGAAGACCATTGGTCATCCATCATCAATGTAGCAGCAAGGAGGAGACAAAAACGAAATTTTGTCACATCCAAGTACTATACGATAATTCAGTCGCTGCCAGATGAATCCGACAGTAGCCATGGCTATCACGTGAACTGTTACAAAAACTTTACTGCCGTGCCACGTGATGATACAACAGAAAAAACCCAGACACATGCATCAAGTGAGAAGACCCTGCATTCATCATGTGATTTTGCCCCGTCAACGTCTACCTCGGGTATTTTCCCACGCATTTGCCTGTTTTGCAAGAAAGCTAGGAAGAAGAAGGGTGGTAGAGAAGAACATCTTGGTGAATGTGAAACTCTCGAAGCTGAGATAAAAATAAAAACTGCTGCAGCTGATAAAAAGGACAACAGCCTTCTTGGACTGATCTCTGGTGTAGACTTTCGATGTAAAGAGGTTCGGTACCATCACAGTTGCAGAAGTACTTACCTTTCCAATGCACAGTCTCTCCATAGGCCTACTGCTATTGCAGGTAGCATTTATTTGTTAGGTTTATATGCTTACATCGAGAAATCAGTTATATTTGGCAAAAGGCCTGAACTTCTTACATCCATCTTCACTCGGTACCAAGAGCTTTGTGAAGACGCCGGTGAGACTCCAATTTCTACAGCCAGAAATTTGGCAACAAACTTACAGAATAAATTTGGTGACATAATTAGGGTAGAGTGTAAAGATAGGGCTAGAAAGGCAGGGGCCATTGTTTATCCCACAGGTTTAGGTGAGCACCTTATCCATACAGCCTATGATTATGCAGCATCGCCTGAAGCTGTCATTCATAAGGCTGCCTTACTCTTGCGTAAAGCAATCAAACATGCACAAATCACACCTCTACCTGAACCTCCCACTCTGCAAAACCTGTATGAGGGTGAAGTTACTGTCCCAGATATGTTGATAGATTTCTTTCAGGTCTTGTACGGGGGCCCCAATCAAAACTTGTACACTCCAAAACTCAAACGTCGTGCCTTGTCCTCAAGCCAGGATGCCTTATTCGTTACTCAAAGGGGGAAAGTAAAACCAGCCAAACAGATAATTCTCGGAATGGCAATCAAGTCTATGAATGGTAGCAGGAAGCTGATTGAAATGTTGAACAGATTTGGCCATGTTGTCAATTACCACACCATTGAGACACTGGAGACATCCTTAGGAGATGCCATTCAGAGTACGGAGCAGACCTGTCCGGAGGGAACCCTTCTTGATCAGGTGTTTGGTTTGGCATTCGACAATTTTGATGAACTGTCTGAGACATTGTCAGGAGCCGACACTCTTCACGATACAATGGGTATCTTGTATCAAAATAAAGATGTGGTAGGGACAAGCAGACCCGTTAATCAAGTTGCGCCAACAACATCACGGCCAGAAAAAGTATCAAGAAAGAGAAAACTGCATGTTCGGGAACAGCCCCTTGAGCCATACCGTAAAAAACCCCGAATGGGCACATTTGATTATGAAACCACCGATGTTGACAACCGGCCTGCTAATCGGAAGCTAGCTCTAGACAAGGACCTTGCATGGATGATATGTCATGCCTTGCAGATGGCTAACATTCCCATGTGGGTAGGATTCAATGCTTTGATATGCCCAGACACAACTCCAGAACAAAATGTCTTGTATATGAAAAACTTGAACAAGCCGATAACGTCGCTTGATGTTATACAGGATACCCTAATCACCACACAGAATTGTGCGCAAGAGTGCGGTCAGCAGTATGGTGTTGTAACCTATGACCTCAATGCTGCCAAACCTGCCATGCAGATTCAGGTTACCGAGTCGCCCAGGTTCGACAAGGTCTTCATCATGCTTGGTCCATTCCACATAGAAATGGCTTTCTTTAAAGCCCAAGGGAAACTGATCGATGCATCTGGTGGCCCAGAAATGCTGCGAGACACAGATGTCCTAGCTGCTGGATCCCTGAATGGTTTTCTGAGTGGCAAGCACTTCAACAGATGCAAACGGTTGCACCCGATACTGGCCTTGGCATTTGAACTGATACACTTCCAAGCATTCCTTGAGACATTTGAAGGCAATGATGAAGTTGAAGATTTACTTTCAAGGTTACAAACAAAACAGGATGAAGAGACATGGACACAAATAGAATCATCTTCTGCGTTCACAAGATGTGTCACGTTATACAAGGAGTATGCTGTCCAAACCCGATCAGGGACACATGGACCAACTGCCCAATTCTGGATGATTTACATCGACTTTATCCACGACTTCCACCTTCTGGAGCGAGCAATTCGAACAAACGACGTGGACCTCTTCACTCATGCACTAACACCAATCATACACTTGTTCTTCACCACAAACCATGTCAATTACTCACGGTGGCTCACGAAGTTTCAGTTGGACTTGGTAAACATGGACAGTACTCACCCAGGACTTCGTTCTATCTTGGAAAACGGTGTCTTTACGGTTAAAAGGACTGACAAGGCATTCAGTAGATGCCCAGTAGATCTTACACTGGAACAGACAGTAAATGCCGATTCTGCATCCAGACGGACTGGTATATCATCCATGACAAACAACTTCAGTGCACGTCTTCGCTGGATGTTAACCAAGTCCACCAGAGCAGCAATTATATCAAGGGCATTAGCAATGACCGGACTTTCTCAAACGGAAGACATCACAGCTGAACTCCGCCCAGCCCGCATCAGAAGGGACACAAGCGATTTGCATAAGGTTGTAAACCAGATAAAAGACTCATGCAATCCATTTAAGTACACTGAAATATCGGATAGGCTGTACAACATCAGCACTGGTAAGGCAGCGACAGATTCCATCAAGACATGTTTGCTGGCCATCCGGGAGAAAGGACAAGCCAGATACAACGAATTTGTTGATGCCTGCATTGAAGATCCAAATCGGTTTGAACGGCCAATCAAAAGGGAGAAGCTCAGAACCTTCACGGAAAATGGCACAGTAAATAAGCGTAACAGAGACAAACGTGTTGCATCACTTGTGTGCACTCGTGACCTTATGGGACGCCTGGTTGCCATTGCTTGTCAGAGAAAACTTGATTTGAAACATATCTTTTCATATCCACTGACACCGGTTCCACTGTCCATGTGCAGCACAGACGGTTGTATGGTCAAGACGGAAAAGAGTGGACTTCTGGAGCTGTTAGAGAGCAAAGTTCCCTCTGTCACACCAAGCTCAGTTGATGCCTATATGGTTGATGGTATGTTCCTGCTACATGTTCTTCCACCCCACATTCCAGGAACGTATGGAGCCCTGGCAGCCGGCATTTTAAGACAAGTCACCGCTCTCTCCCGTGGAAGAGTGCATCTCATCTTTGACGCATATCCAGTCCTATCAATAAAAGACTGTGAAAGAGCAAGAAGAGGTCTGGATGACACAGACAAGAAAGAATACGCCATATCTGGACCTGAACAGCACCGCCCGAGAAATATCTTGCATTGTCTAAAGTCAAGATCATTCAAAGAGCAGCTACCAAAATTCCTGGCAATGGAATGGGAGGCCCAGCAATATGCAGACATAATTCAAGGACGACTTGTGTATCTCTCGTATCTTGGAGCATGCTACCTTTTCTACGTGAAAGATGGGAAAGTCATGAAGGAAGAAGTAGAGACCTTGAAAACCAATCATGAAGAAGCTGACACCTTGATCTGCACTCATGTTAGTCACATTGACAAGGAAAATGCGAAGAACATAGCAGTCAGGGCATCAGATACAGATGTCGCCGTCATTCTGCTGTATCACTGCAGGCAGTTCAAAGCACATATTTGGATGGATGTTGGGACATCGGGAAGGAATGACAGGCGATTCATAGACATCACTGCAATTAGAAAAGTCTTGGAAACCCCACTCTGTCAAGCACTAGCTGGCTTCCATGCATTTACGGGATCAGATTACACATCTGCCTTCTTCAAAAAAGGAAAGAAACGTCCCTTCAAAATTCTTGAGGGTGAAAAGGATGCTCAAGACGCATTTGCAGAGATGGCAACGGACAACTTGGGATTGGATTCAGTGGAAGTAATCATGTCTTTCACTGCAAGAATGTATGGAGCCAAGCCAATTCAAGCACTTTCACTCAATGCACACCGCTATAAAGTGTTTCAGAAGACATATGCACCAAAGGCCACAGCGAAGAATCCTCTTGAGAACCTTCGGGGCATCGATGCAACCATGATACCACCGTGTGAAGCCGAGGTCTCCCAGCAAATCAAGCGTGCATCATTTGTTGCCAAAATGTGGGCGGATGCCAACAAAAAGATGATATGTCAACAGCCAACTGCAGAAAATGGCTGGGAGGTTCAAGGGCAAGCCTACGACGTCATATGGTTTGATGGACCACAGATACCTGGATCTCTTGTTCCTGATGAAGGAGAAACTGAAACTGATGCCGAGGATAATGACAACTTTGAACCCTGCTCTTCTGATGAGGACATTTTGCAATCCGATGAAGATGACGAACAGTAACTCTTAATTTCAAATCTCAGATACAATGTATGTTACACTTACAGGAGGACAAGGCACTGCAAACAGTTTCCAATACGTTTTCTAACATTCTAAACACTAGGAATTCGTCGAAGGATGCATTCAGTGTTTGGTTCTTGTGCAGGAGTGTTTTGTGCTCGAGTTTTAGGCCTACTTAATTATCCAGGTGTTATCGATGTACAGTGTACAGTAGTTGCCATTTAACTTTCCAATCAGATTGAGAGGGTTAAATGCCCTGTTCTTAAGTGACCTCCGCACCACAATTTTTTTTCTTAACTTGTTGTTTATTGATGAGGGGGCCATTCTCTATACATTTTGAATATGGTTTCAGTTTTGTAGCTTACATGTCAAATAAAACTAGTTCAAAGGTCAATCAGTCAAAATTGGCATTTTTGACCTGTTCTTAAGTGACCTCCCAAGCACAAATTTTATTCTTAAGGTGGTGCTCGTTGATTAGGGGACCGTACTCTACATTTTCCATGTGGTTTCAGTTTTGTAGCTTACATGTCAAATAACAGTGTAAATAGCCATGGGGGCCAAATAGGTACATTTTAAAATGTTTTCGCTGATTGAAATCAAAGGAAGTGGTAAGATTGCAAAAATTTCTGCTTCTCATGTATCTCACTTCAGGCTCCACTGATATAGGTTTCATTGACAACACCATGTGTGTATCATGTGGCATGTTGTAATCAAACAGTAATTAAGAGCTGGAAACCCCTATTCCGTGACCTTTGACCTCTTCTTAAGTGACCTTACCACCACATATTCTGTTCTTAAGTTGTTGTTTATTGATGAGGGGACCATTCTCTACATGTTGTATGTGATTTCAGTTTTGTAGCTTATATGTCAAATAAAGGCCTAATTAGCACTAATTAATGTTGTTCTTAAGTGACCTCCCCACCAGAAATTTTCTTCTTAAGTTGCAGATTTGTAGTCAGTGGAGATCACCCTACCACTTGGCATATGAGTTGGTCTTGTAGTCTCTATGTCAAATAAAACCAATCTGGGGGGTACTTTGAGTGGCGCCCCCTACCCCACCCACCGCTAGCTGCACTTAATAATTGGCTTTCTGGGGTCAGGTAAGCTACCTGTACCACACCAGCATGACAAAGCTTTTGTAGTTTCCATGTCAAATAAAATCCACCTAGCTCTCGGACCAACAAGTGTTGAATGGGATTTAGATCTGGACTCATTGCTGGCCACTTCAGAACAGTCCAGCGTTACATCTTGAACCATACCTGGGTGCATTTTGAAGTGTGCTTGGGGTCATTATCCTGCTGCAAGACCCATAACCTTCAACAGAGACCCAGCTTTCTGACACTGGGTTGAACATGGTGCTCCAAAATGCCTTGGTAATCTCCTGATTTCATGATGCCATGCACACATTCAAGGCACCCAGTACAAGGGCAGCACAGCAACCCTAAAACATCACTGAACCTCCTCCATGTTTGACTGTAGGGAAGGTGTTATTTTCTTTGAAGGTTTAATTTTGATTTTTGTAAACATAGAGATGATGTGCTTTACCAAAAACCTCTAATTTGGTTTCATCTGTCCACAGGACATTCTCCCAGAAGGTTTTTGGCTTGTTCAGGTGTGTTTTGTTGCAAAGTTCGATCAAGTTTTCTCTTGCGGCCACGTCCGGGGAAGTTGGCTGCAGTGCCATGGGCCTTAAACTTCCTGATAACATTGTGTACGGTGGACACAGGAACATCAAGGTCTCTGGAGATGGACTTGTGGCCTTGAGATTGTCCGTCCTCAGCTAAAATCTTGTGTCTGACCTCCTCAGACAATTCTCTGGTTTTCTTTCGTTTCTCCATGCTCATTACACACAGTGACACAAAACAGCAGAATGACACCTTTCTCTATTCAAGCTGGTTCAATGGGTGATTTTTATATTGAAAGCACCTGCAACTCACCAAGGGTGAGTTCAATTCCAAAGTAAAGGAGAATCACCTGCTTGACATCTAATTATTTCTAACAACTTCTAAAAGGTGCCAATAATATTGTCCGGGCCATTTTAAGATTTCTGTGTGGACTAAGCTAATATTGAGTAATATTTTCACCCTTTTTTGTTTTGTTCCACTGCAAACAGGAAGGAAGGGCATCCGGCCATAAAAACATTGCCTCAAACAGGGAACCATGATTGTCATGGGGCCCGCAGGGCTAACCCCTGCTCTAGCGGGGAAAATGGCCTTAAAACGATCATTCATATTCCACTGCAAACAAAAGAAATACATATGTGGATACCAAAATATTTTTTAATTTATACAATTTTCTGGAAGAAATGGTGCATTATTTGAAAAAAGTGCAAGGGTGCCAATATTTTTGGCCACGACTGTATCTAACCGAACCCTCTGACTTGCAGGTTTTCTCTCCTTTCTCTCTCTCTCTCTCTCTCTCTCTCTCTCTCTTCTTTAGCTGTCTTTTCTTTCATGTTGTGTCCACTGTGGCCTCACTGCTCCACAGTATGTTGCCTTTTTACCCTCTGTCAGCTATCTCACTCTCTCATGAGCCCAGCTTGATCTTGTATATAAAATATTGACAACCCAAATAAATCACAATTACGCTTTTCAAATGTGGAATTGACAGCAGAGTTCAAATTGAATCTAATGATGATGCAGGTTCTTTGCCTGCCTGAAGTATGATTTAATTTGCTCTGGAAATGTTTGGAATATAAAATGTTTCCAGCAGAAGGATACGAAAATCATATTGAAAAGCCATTTTTTGTTATAGCTACAGTGATTCTATTACGTGCATTGAGCCAGCAGTAAGCCTCCGCTTTGAGATAGATAACGTTTGCTTTTAGCAGCTGCTTGTCTTGATTATGACTGTCACAAACTTTTTTTATCCTCGTGTTAAAAACTCTTGCTCCAAAACTTTGTTATCCACAACACTAATTAAAATATACTGGCGTGGTGAGGCGAACGTAGCTGAAGAGGCACAGGTTTGTTTTAACTGAGGATAATGATCTGACTGAATTTGAGTTGCTGTGTTGTCATGATTTACAACAATCGTAATACAAACATTTCTTTTGAACAAATTTATTTGTAATACTGGTGATATTATTTATTTGTAATACTGGTGATATTATTTATTTGTAATACTGGTGATATTATTTATTTGTAATACTGGTGATATTATTTATTTGTAATACTGGTGATATTATTTATTTGTAATACTGGTAATATTATTTATTTGTAATACTGGTGATATTATTTATTTGTAATACTGGTAATATTATTTATTTGTAATACTGGTGATATTATTTATTTGTAATTTATTTGTAATAAAAAAGGTCCAAGTGGTGTAAAGTCTTAAATGGGCAAGGTTCCAAGCTGATCTAATGGGTCGAAAGCATCTTACAAGTCTTTGGGGTCTTAAGGGTCTTCATGATGTTTAAGGGTCTTTGTGGGTCTTCGTGTCTTCAGGGTATTTTGTGTCCTCTGGTTATTTTGGGTACTTGGGTAATTTTGGGTCCTCGAAGTCTTTCGGGTCTTCTCAGACTTTTGGGTAGTCAGGGTCTTTTGTGTCTACTGTGTCTTACAGGTCTTCAGGGTGTTTTGGGTGTTCCCAGTTGTTTTGGGTCATTGTGGTCTTTTCGGTCTTCAGAGTCTTTTGAGTGTTGGGATCTTTTGGGTCTTCGGGGTTTTTTGGAGTCTTTAAGGATCTTTGGAGTCTTCTGGGTCTTCGGGGTCATTAACCTCAGTTAAAACTAGAGGTTTTTCGAAATATTATGAAGGTGATTTGTGTTCCACAGTGTTTAAGTACAGGGTGTTCCAAAAATACCTGGACAACATTGGTTGTTAATATATTTAGTACCTCAAATAATACAATGATACCCTTTGTGTTGTATGATACAAAAACTCATGAAGTTTTCTTTATTTTTGTTACAACAACAGTAAAAACAACAACCATCCACGACAAGCAGGCAGAGCCATTCGGCAAGTGAGCCACGCCTTAATGACGCTTACGCCGGGCAAAGACGACAGGCCACGCCCCGAAGTCCGTCATTGGTCGAGCACGACCATGGGGTAATCCAATAGCGCTCGGCGATTGGTCGGTGCGACGTCACGCAGAAGGTGCTGGTAAAAAACGACCGTTGGAAAAAGAATGTTGGAAAAAGAATCGCCGCTCTCGGTGTTTTTGGCTGGAAGAGGAAGGTCGCGCTCTCTCAGTCTCTGAGATTTTTGGTGTGTTTGGTGTGCTGGTGGTTGTGGTGCACTATTGGAGAGTGAGGAGCTCAAATTTAGGTTCTCCCTTCCCCATTTCGGATGTGAATGACAGATTCCACTGCATTCTTTTAATAAAAGCCGATTGTTAACCGAGTACTTTTCTCAAATTTAATGCCCAATCTCAGCATTATCTGCATCGTCAGTAGGTGGGAATGTTGGTACATATAGATACGGCATAGAGTGATGAGGGGCTAAAATATAGACCGATCCGACGGAGGGTTCAATGGACGGGCGCCCTCTATAGACGCCGCCATAGTTGGGAGGCGTCCGCTTCATTCGGCTTGCTCTCCAGCGTTCAGATTACATGCAGTTACCGGTCTCGGTTAACTTTGCCGAAAGAATATCGATACAAAATATATTTGTTTGTTAGATTCATCGGAGAAGATGGAATCGTGGACGATACGACCGGTCCACTGAGCTATACGACCGGTGAGGAGCCGGTGTGGCGGCCCGCGCGGAGGTGGACTCTGAGGGAAGAATCCATGCGGGGCGGGAATGATACACCCACCGTGACCTGGCCATATGGAAGAGTTGATGAAGTGATAAGGAGCCGGTGAGGCGGCCCGCGCGAAGAGACAGAGGCCCAGTCGGGTCTGCCAGACGAGTCGCGACCCGAGTGATCAAGGAACTTGGGGCTCGGCAGCGGCCACTCGGGGCCTAGCTGTAGTTGCCAGAGGTGGCCGGCCCGGGCAGAGGTGGACTCTGAGGGAAGAATCCATGTGGGGCGGCTGTGGTATGGCCGCCAAGACCTGGCCGTATGGAGGAGTCGATGAAGGGACGGGCACCTAGTCGGGTCGGTCAGAGGAGTCGTTATCGTAGTGGTCGAGAAACTCGGGGCTAAGGCGGAAGGGGGCTCGGCATGGCGTAGCATAGGGTACGCGGTTGCTAACAAAATAGGTTTGGTGCAGGTGGAAGTGGAAACCGGGTACCCCCAGGTGCCAGGTGCCTTCAGGGCGGCATGGCCGTGCGTCTTCGGCACCCGGCGATATCGCCGAAAACGGGGTGTGCTTTCAGGTGCCAGGTGTCCACGACCGCTCCACACGTATAGAGAAACACTTGAGAACGATTATCACGGACACTTTTCATGTATGATCGCGATGATAGTTGTGCTGGCGCAGCCAGCTGGAGTTAAGTTTGGATCGGGACGCCTCCCAATAATGGCGGACGCAAGAGCGCCGCCTATCGGCGAAGGGGGCATGATCGTCCTTATCGGATTGGTCTATACGAACAACTGTACAGTATGTAAACATGTTACACGCTTGTGGAATATAGATCGAGTATCATACTAAATACACAATTTGGTGTCTCTCTGTCTGTCTGTCTGACGATTTTTGACTGCGATACATTCAGTCGTTCTTATCCAATCTCAACCAAACTTAACCGGACGACTAAGGGTCATATGATGGAGGTTGTAGCGAATTCATTTGCCCCCCCCCCCTCCCCAAGGCGGTTTTCTCTGCCAAGGGGGTTTCCCCGCCAATTGGGAGGCGTGTTGAAATGTATATCTGTGTCAAGATAGCTTTATCGCGGCATTTTCCCAAGGCCGCTTCTAAAAACAAAACTAATGACAATAGCGTAGCATTAAAGTTATTACAAAACAATATTTATACTAATAATATCTCGTCTACTCAAAGGATGTCTCCTCCTTGAACAAACACCGTGTTAACATGTACAAGTAGCTCATTGTGCCATTTTGGTGGGATCACCCTACCAGAAGTAAAAAAAATATTATAAACCACAAACATGTATGATTACCTTTTTAAACAGTCGCTACTGCTGTTTAACACTGAACTGAAAGGGAGAAAACCCGGGTTGTGTTCATTTACTAAGCAGCTATGGCTAGCGCTTGCCAAGCCAGCCGTTCCTTATCAACGGTTTTGAATGGAGTGCTTGCTTGAATCCTTAAGCCACTTGGGGAGCGCTCGACAGGAAACCCTGTAAATAAGCACCATAATCCTCCTGCTAAACCACCATAATGCTGGACCATAATTCCCCCCCCCCCCACCCCACCCCACCCCCGCCGACAATGTTATTGAGGACTGACAATAAATCTATTGAAATCTACATATCCCAGAGAAGAATGACCCTTCCCGCCACCCACATAAGGAACGGGTGTGCTAGTATATATAAATCGATGGTCAAAACATTCGGCATACATGACCTTGATACACCGTGGCACCTGTTTGTTATACAGTCATGTGAAAAAGTAAGTACACCCCATGTAAAGTTTTGACTTTTTCAACATATTTCAACATACACCTATTTGATCTTCATTTCAACAATGTGATAGATAAAGGTGATATAATACAACAAATATCATGAAACATTTACATTTTGTAGTCCATTGTATAATTTAAATAAACATAAATGCAAATTTTGCATGTGGAAAAAGTAAGTACACCCCGACATTTATCACTACTTTAAATACCTAAAATTCGAATCAGGTGCACCAGCTCAGGTGCAAATTATTAGAACATTGTTAGAGAGGATCTCGGAGGAACCTGTCTTATTTAAACCTCAGACATTTAGTTAGGTTTGCTCTTTGTTGTTGAAGTGTGCGGCGTCACCATGCCTAGATCAAAAGAGCTCTCTGAGGCCTTCAGCAAGAAGGTTATAGATGCCTACGAGTCTGGGAAGGGATTTAAAAAGATCTCCAAACAATTTGAAATCAATCATTCGACTGTCTGGAAGATCATCTACAAGTGGAGAAGATTCCAAACAACTGCCAACTTGTTCAGGCCAGGCCGCCCCAGCAAGTTCAGCCTGAGAGCAGACCGCAAGATGCTGAAAGAAGTCTCTAAGAACCCCAGAATGTCATCACGGGACCTACAGGTAGCTCTTGCCACTGTTGATGTCAAAGTGCACGAGTCTACCATTAGAAAGAGGCTGCACAAATTTGATATACATGGGAGGTGTGCCAGGAGGAAACCTTTGCTGTCCAGGAGGAAACCTTTGCTGTCCAGAAAGAACATCAGGGCAAGACTAAAGTTTGCCAAAGAACACCGAGGCAAAGACCAGCACTTCTGGAACAACGTGCTCTGGACAGATGAGTCAAAGGTAGAGCTATTTGGCCACAGTACCAGAAGACATGCTTGGCGAAACCCAAAGACAGCATTTGACCACAAGAACCTGATACCAACAGTAAAGCATGGTGCTGGAAATATTATGGTTTGGGACAGCTTTGCTGCATCAGGGCCTGGGCAGCTCACCATCATAGAATCCACTATGAATTATTAATTGTACCAGAGGGTGCTTGAGGATAATGTGAGGTCATCTGTCGGGAAGTTGAAGCTCAACCGAGGGTGGGCCTTGCAACATGACAATGACCCTAAACATACCAGTAACTCCACCAAGGAATGGCTGAAAAGAAAGAAACGGAGGGTTCTGGAATGGCCAGGTCAAAGCTTGGATCTAAATCCCATCGATGTTGTGGGGGGATTTGAAACGAGCTGTGCATGCAAGAAACCCCTCAAACATCGCACAGCTGAAAGAATTCTGCATGGAGGAGTGGGCAAAAATTTCTCCCAGTCGATGTCAGAGACTGGTAGACAGTTATAAGAAATGCCTACTTGAGGTTGTTTCTGCCAAAGGCGGCAATACCACCAATTAGAGCCAAGGGTGTACTTACTTTTTCCACATGCGAAATTTGCATTTATGTTGATTAAAATTATACAATGGACTACAAAATGTAAATGTTTCATGATATTTGTTAAATTATATCACCTTTATCTATCAATATTGTTGAAATGAAGATCAAATAGCTGTATGTTGAAATATGTTGAAAAAGTCAAAACTTTACATGGGGTGTACTTACTTTTTCTCGTGACTACATATATATATATATATATATATATATATATATATATATATATATATATATATATATATATATATATATATATATATATATATATACACAGTGAAACCTTGACTTACGAGTGCACCAACTTACGAGTTTTCCGAGATACGAGCCGTCGCTCGGGCGGTTTATTGCTTTGAGATGCGAGCCGAGATCTGAGTTACGAGCTTACGTTACGAGTTACACCAAATTTAGCCGCGGCCGTGGTCGCGGTAGCCGAACCCGAGATGCCAATGAATTGGAACCTGTTTATGAAACAGATGATGGCCTTTATGGTAAAAACAGACGATAATTTCAAAGGGATGGAAAACAGGATGGGAAACCAAATGGGGGTAATGAGGGACGAAGCGAGGGGTACCAGTGAGGGGTTAGACAATAATTTTGAGGAGTTAGACAAGAAATTTGGGAGGTTAGACAATAATTTTGAGGGGTTAGACAACGGGATAAAAGAGGTGAGAAATGGGTTAATGGGGGTAGAAAACAGAATGGCCGCTCAAGAGAATCAGATAGAGGGAGTGAAACATGGGTTAATGGGGGTAGAAAACAGAATGGCCGCTCAAGAGAATCAGATAGAGGGAGTGAAACATGGGTTAACGGGGGTAGAAAACAGAATGGCCGCTCAAGAGAATCAAATGGAAGGGATGCAAAAAGGGTTAGAGGGGTTAGAAAACACCATGGAAGGCAAATTGAGGGACATGAGGGACCAAGCGGAAAGGGAAGTTAACCAAATGGGGCAGCAGATAGAGGGGGTCAGAATGGGGGTAGAAGCCAAACTGGATGCTCACAGGGAGGAAATGGAGCAGATGAGGGTGGCATCTGGGCAGGAGATGCAAGTGATGGGGGAGGAGATCAGAGGAGGAGTCAGTGAGGAGGTCGGAGGAGTGCGCGAGGAGGTGAGGCACTGTAAGGAGCACATGGAGAAGGAGGTGAGAAAGGGGACTGTAAAGTTACAAGGGGGCATAGAGGACCTGACGCAGGAGGTGGAGCAGCTGACGGTGGGACAGACGGAGTTAGTGGAGCAGGTTCAAAGGAACACTGCGGTATTAGGAGGATTAAAAGCGACACAGAAAGAACTAAAAGACGACTTGATAGCGACGAAGAGGGAATGTCAGATGGTACGTGAGGGACTGACAACGAGGTTGGACGAGGTGATAGAGGTAATGGAGACGAAGGACCGGCAGGTGAGGACGCACCTGGAAACGGTCAAGGTAGCCTTAGAGGATGAGCTTGAGGAGACGTACCGGGGAATGAAAGAGGTGAAGCAGAAACTAGAAGAAGTGGAAGAAGGGATGAGCGAAATTAAGAAGCGACGGAGAGGGGATAAGAAAGAAATAAAAGAGGAGATAAAAGAATTGGTCCAAAGTCTGTGTTCGGATCGTAATGATGTGCTCATTAACCGGATGAGGGATTCGCAGGTGATGGAGGAGAAGCGAAGAGGAAGAGGACCCGGTGTAAGTGGTGACCAATATGGTCGTGCGTATGATGCGCCAGGGGATTTAAGAAGCTTGGGGGTCGAGATGGACCCGGGTGTTCGTGAGAGGCCGTTGGTGTAGTGTGCGACAGGTCTGGTGTGCAGAAGAGGAGGTGTGCGAGAAAGTCCGACTCTGAGGTGTGTGAGGAAAAAGTGCGTGCCAAGGAGTGAGGGTGTTGGCGAGAATGAGTCGGTCGTAGCGCGTGTGCGAGGGGGCACATGGAAGCGCGGTGTGGTAAGTGTTACAGAGGGTGTGACGGGAGAGTGTGCGCAGGAGTGTGCGCGAGAAAGGTGTGTGACGGACAGGTGCATGGGGAAAGAGTGCGTTGTCAAAGGCAAGGAAGAATGCACACCTGTGGTGAGTGTTACAGAGGGTGTAACGGGAGAGTGTGCGCGAGAAAGGTGTGTGGCGGACAGGTGCATGAGGAAAGAGTGCGCTGTCAAGAGTAAGGGTGAGTGCGCTGTCAGGAATGGAGGTGAAAGTAGTGAGAGTGACATGGAGCGTGAGTTAGTTGTGACAGGTGAGCGAGGATGTACGCCTGGGATGGAAGGATGCACACCTGGAATGGTAGAGCGTGAGTGGGAATGCACGCTGGAGTTGGTGGTGAGGCACGTGGTTGGGTGTGCGAATGAGGGCACACCTGTGATTGTCACAGAGGAGGTGACTGAGGAGGGGGCGCGAAGAGGTGTTTTGGTGAGGTGTGCGACCAACGAATGTGTGCCAAAGTGTTCGGTGGTCAGGTGTGTGACCAAGGCTGTGAGTGGAATGGGTGTACCTGGGTGTGTAAGGAAAGGTACGAGGGGCACGGCTGGATGTGTGAGCAAGGAACGGGCTGCGGGGTGTAAGCGTCCAGGTGAAGCATCGACGTTAGACGGGGTAGAGTTTAGAACGACTTATAGCCGAATCGGGCCCTCGGTGCGTGCTGGGCCTCGCTTTGAACGGCCGCGTCCGTGCTCCACCAGGCGGAGCGGGCGGCAGGATAGGAAGGGTCGTCATGGCGACCACTTTTTGGTGAGGCATTCCGGCAGGCCGAGATCGAGCCATGGGATGGCTCCGTGCCGAGATGGTGCGTGGGATCTCGGCCCGGGTAAACCTCCTTCCCTGCACCGAGTGCTGGACGCATCCAGCCGCTGGCACAGAACAACCCGCATTCATGGCTTGGCTTTACGAAGCCGGGCTTTGGACAGGGATTGGCGCACCGAGAGGTATTAGTGAGTAGACTGGGTGATGAGGTTAGTGTTTTGGACCCAAAATTGGAGAAAAACAAAATTTGATGATTGGCAAGGGATTGGCAGTAGTGATTGGCAGATGATGGGCAGTGATTGGCAAATTTTTGATTTATTGAAATTTGATGTGCAAAATTGGTAGTGAGAGACCCCCGATGTGGTGGGATGGCAAATCCACCATCCTTCCCATGTGGGGGCAAAGGAGCAATAGCTTATGGGGTTGATGGCAGTGGAAACTAGCCCGGGTGGGTTAGGTTATATTGTAGGGATCTAGAAGAGATTGACATTAGGTAACGTTAAGTTTAGTTAGTGACTGATACCTGTAGTGGGGACGCAGGTAGATTAGTATGGATGATAATGACGTGGGAGCGCAATAGTTTAAAGGGACGACTGGGAAGCGCAAGTTTCAGAAGGGAGTAGTTAGCTGAGATGATGCCGTGTGTGTGAGAATTGAACAGGTGTGATTGCACAGGTGTGCAACTGGACAGGTGTGTGGAGCAGTGTGTGAGTAGTGAGTGTGGTAGATCAGCGCGAATGCGCTTGGGGAGAGAAGGGTGCAGGTGGCACCAGGTGTGAGAGCACAGGTGTGCAAGTACAGGTGTGTGGAGAGAGTTGGAGTAAGTGGTACGGAGTGGTGTGCATGGTGCGAAGGTGTGGATGGGGGAAGAGTGGACCCCTTTCACGAGTACCCGGGGCGGGTAGTGTAAGTGTTAGGTAGAGGGTACAGGTAAATTGTGGTTGGATATTGGCATTTGTGGTGCGGTTGCAGAATGGTGTTGTGGATGGGTGCATTAGTGTTGTGGAAATGGCTGGGCGTGTAGCCTGTTAGTGTGTGTAGTTGGTTGGGCACTCCACCACTGTGAGGATGTCGGCCAGGTGAGGCCGCAGGTGGGCTCTGGGAGCCGGTAGAGTTGTGGATGGGGCCCGAGGATCCGGAGGACGGACCCGGGTAGCCCAGTGCCAGAGAGGGCACCGAGTGGGGAGAGAGCCAGAGGGCCTTCCCCAGGTAGTTAGGTTAGGGTGAGGAGCAGGTAAGCTCGGAGGCAACTGCAGTGGTGGAGGTGTGCAGGTGGGTAGACCCGCTGGGAGAGGTACACGCCACAGCCCAGAAATTGTGCGAGGGCACCGGGAGATGAATCGGGGGAGTGAGACCCCAAATTGAAAAGCACCACAGTTGGCCAATGGGAATTGGTTTTTAGAACCCATAGTGTAAGAGGGCCAATGGTTTGGCCGGAGAAAGACCCCGGGTAGTGTAAAGTTGTTAAAGTCATTTAGGAAATAGTTAGGATTGATGAACCTGTCGCACCATACGCAGCCACTTACCTGTGGTGATGATGATGACTCCACACCTGTGTTTTCTTTGTTTTGTTGCAGGAAATGAAATTGCTGTGTGGATTGTGAGACGCATCACGACGTGGATGAGACATTGGAGTGATTCCATCTCTCCCTCCCTAGGAGGGACTGATGATGAATTGGTGATGGCAAATTATGATGTTGAGTTGGAGATGGCAAATTTTGATGAAAGTTGAAAATGGCAAATTTGATTGGTTAGGAGGGAGAGAAGACGAATTTGGTTTATGGGAGGAACGGGGAAGACAGTAGGGATGTTTGTTGATTTGTAAAGTAGATGTTTATGGGTAGTGTTGTGTTGTGTGGATACAGTAAGGGGTAAGGGAGGGGCCATGTAGGTTACCTGGTGGGGGGGGGGGGGGCGTACGATAGAAACGTACCTGTCTCACCTGGTTCCCATGTGCCCCCAGTGTGCATCATCTTGTATTGCGTGCACTTTTGCGCCCTTACCACCTTACTCACTTGTCTGCTTCTTTTGTCTCCCACCTCCGAGGATCTGGCTTTGGGGTAGAGAGAGAGGAGAGAGAGGTGCTGGCTACGCAGTTGTGGGCCTGCACTTTCGCTGCTTGCTGCTTGGATCGATACACCATATGGACCGCAATGTTTGTGGCCACCCACAATGGACCGCAGCTCTTTTGCGGCCAAGCACCACCCGTGGAAGGACCTATGGGTCAACGTGGCACCTATGCCAAACAGGTGAACCACTAACAGTTGACACCACTGAAGGCCACAATATAGAAATGGACGCGGTTGGCGCCTTTCTTTATTTTTTGAAAGAGGCAAGAAGGCCAAGTGCACCACACGAAGGCAAGACCAGCGGCAGAACATCGGCCGGCTGCGACACCACCGGTGATTTATAGACACTTTATTGGTGCACCGGATGGTGCTCACTGTGTGATGGGGTGGTGCTTGATGCTTGGAAGGTCCTGGATGATGCGTGCTCTCTCTATGCATAACATCTGCATGTGTTCCTCCAAAAACAGGTCCTGGATCGTAGTGTAAATATCAGCGTAGTCTTGTAAATAATGCCCCCTACCGGCTGTATGTTTAGTTTGAGGATTCTTTCCGGATTCGGTTATCCTGTGGGTGTGTTTCTGTGAGGAGAAGGGTGCAACGTCGCAGGGGGACATATTTACTCATTTGTGAATATCTGTAAAACTGTCGCACTCAGGGTAGAGTTAATAGTAGAGGGAACTACATTGCGTGCCACACTAAAGTAGGTAAAAATTTATCGGGTCGGGACGCCCCGAGGGTAGAGAAGGGTGCAATGTTGCGAATATGGAATTTGGCCTCCATATCCGCTTGTAAATATTCCCCTATTTCCCCAATACTCCCCAACTATCCCCAATCCCCCATTCCCTAGTCCCATTGTCTGTAAACAACAATCAGTAGAGCCGACCTTCCCCTTTTTCCCCCATTAAATGTCGTGCCCAGGTCCACCGCATCACACGTAGACAACTTTCGGACATCTTGCTAGTTATTCTTAGTCTATGTCAGTTAAGGACTCGTTTCCATTAATTATGACTCTTCGTTGCACCAGAATGTGATTATATGGCACCAGTAGTGAGTTTAGGACCTTTCCCATACCTCCTTCCATCTTCTTCCCCAAACAACAACAACAACAACAACTACAACTACAACTACAATAACAACAACAACAACTACAACTACAATTACAACTACAACAACAATTACAACAACAACGACGCTCCGGACCATGCGCTCCACGGGGTTACCACGAAGGGGCTCCTTGTCAGCTCCTCGTCAAGGGCGGAGCCGGTAACCCCCCCGCACGCACCCAATGAGAAGCAACGTGCCGATTCCACGAGGCGGAGCTAACGAGCCGAGGGCGTGTCACTCCCCGCCGGATATACGCGGCCACGTAGCGGACGTGACGTCAGATGCGCCCCCAGCTTGAGCAGACAAGACGCCATCCGAGCGCTGCGACCTCCCGCATCTCTGGACCGGACCGGGTCGATTCTGCCCTGAGCCCAGGTGCACCTGGAGCCATCGCTACCCGCCTGTCCTTTCCATCAATCCCTGTGTGAGTCAGCTTTGTCCCGTTTATCTGTCGTCTGTTGGGAATAATATAAGATTGTGTCTAAGTGCTTGTCTTTCTATGTTGTACCTCTCGTCCCTGTAATCTGACCTTCCGAACGAATATAATCTCCTCCGGAGGTCTTGAGAACTGAACCCTGGGTGTCGTGTCATTTTAATCCCAGCCGGGTGTCCTTTTCCTTTATTGACCTAGCGCAGCGCGATTAGTCAACGTTCGGGTATAATCGGGTAACTTGTGCAGACGTGGTCATACCAAAACCGCTCGGTAAATAACATCTAAGCCACGTCTGTAACAATATATATATATATATATATATATATATATATATATATATATATATATATACATACATACATACATATATATATATATATATATATATATATATATATATATATATATATATATATATATATATATATATATATATATATATATATATATACACAGTGAAACCTTGACTTACGAGTGCACCAACTTACGAGTTTTCCGAGATACGAGCCGTCGCTCGGGCGGTTTATTGCTTTGAGATGCGAGCCGAGATCTGAGTTACGAGCTTACGCCACCCGCCACCAGGTGGGTTCCGGTCACGTGGTTATCTTGCCGTGCAAGCATCTCTGCCGTATATCGCTGCTGCTTTGTTTTCGCATTTTGGTTATTTTGTAAAATTTCTTAGTTTTAACCATGGGTCCTAAGAAATTGAGTGTCAAGGGCAGTGCTGAGAAGAAGAAGAGGATGATGTGCTTGGATATAAAACACGCAATCGTCGAAAAACATGAGCGAGGTGTGCGTGTTGTCGACTTGGCGAGGCAGTACGATCGTAGTACTTCTACGATATGTACGATTTTGAAGCAGAAGGAGTCGATAAAGGCTATAACGCCAGCCAAGGGCGTTACGATTATTTCAAAGCTCCGGACCTCTGTCCATGAAGAGATGGAGAAGTTGTTGTTTGTGTGGTTGACGGAGAAGCAGCTCGCAGGAGATACCGTGACCGAGAGCATCATGTGTGAGAAGGCACGAGACATTTACGGGGATTTGGTGCAGCAGACGGCGGGAACATCAACGGACGAGGCATCGGAAGTCATTCAAAGGCAGTCGGGGATTGTTTGATAATTTTAAGAAGAGGACCAGCATTCACTCCGTCGTCAGGCATGGTGAGGCAGCAAGCTCGGATGTGAAGGCAGCTGACGATTTTATTATAACTTTTGCCGAACTGATAGAAGCCGAACGATACATCCCCCAGCAAATCTTCAACTGTGACGAGACAGGGCTCTTCTGGAAAAAGATGCCGAGGAGGACGTAGAAAACGGCAGAGGAGAAGAGCATGCCAGGCCACAACTTGTTCAGAGTGCCGGCGATAGCTCACCTTCTCTTTGTGGGACACGGATTTTTTTTTTTTTTTTTGTATACAAGATCGAGGCTCGTGAAAGAGCTAACATTGATCACACAAAAAGACAAACCGACACACAAAACACAAAAAACAAGGGGAGCGGCAGACAATATGGGGAGAGAGGGGGAAGGACACAAACACAACATTTGAGAGCAGGGACATCGGGAGGACTTGGGGGGAGGTGGGAGAGGAATAAAACATATGAACACTGCAAGGACTCTGGGGTGAATTACCGGGGGTAGAAAATATCAAGGTTTTCGATGGGTCATTGATGAGGTCATTTCGATGAGGTCATTGATGAAGACCAAAAATAGCACAGGGCCCAGAACACTACCAGAACACTACACAGATCCTCATTTCGATGAGGTCATTGATGAAGACCAGAAATAGCACAGGGCCCAGAACACTACACAGATCCTTAACATCCAACAACTAATGGGACGCAAACGGGGCGCCCAGTTTAGCGGTACACACATTGATGAATCACCCTGCCTGTGAAACACCGACATGACAGGTTATAGCTGGGTCGGGATTCAAACCCAGGCTGGACAGTTTAGAGTCAAGTGTGCGTACCTCCAGTCCAGGCCATCCTGCCAACTTGTATGCTGCATACAGGTGAAATATAAAGCGTGAGATATTTTTATATATACTGTATATTTAAAAAAAAATTGGTGTGGTTTTTGGCGGGCTGGAACGGATTAATAGCATTTCAATGCATTTTAATGGGGAAATTTAATTTGAGAAACGAGCAAATTGAGTTACGAGCTCGGTCACAGAACGAATTAAACTCGTAAGTCAAGGTTTCACTGTATATATATATATATATATATATATATATATATATATATATATATATATATATATATATATATATATATATATATATATATATATATATATATATATATATATGTATATATATATATATATATATATAAATATATATTGTTACGGTCCGCGGATTAGATGTTATTTTTTACCGAGCGGTGGTGTAACTGCGGCCGAACAGTTATTCCCCGAATAAAACCCGATTCACCCTGAACGTTGGCCATTGAAATGAACTGAAAGGGGATCTACTCTTATTTCACTTGGTACAATGGAGTATTTAAGTTAATGGGAGACACAGCCTTACCCTAAGACACATAATAAGATATAAGCTATCGAACAGGGGTATTCTATTATTGGCTGATGTGTATGCTTTATGGACTAATTACCGAGACGCCCTTTTTACCTTTATACAACTCTGGAGGCAAGAGGGGCCATATCCAACCAATGGTACACAGCAGTTTACCACAATCCAATACACACAATCAAAAAAAATACCATCCTCATATCCGCAACACTGCACCCTCCTCCTCTTAGGCACGTCCCGGGCCTATAACTTTAATTTAGTGTGACACGTAGGTGTAGTTCCCTCTACTTTTAACCTGACCCTGAGTGCGACAGTTTTAAAACATAAATAAATGTGTCCCGCTGCTCCATTGCACCCTGCCTAACAGACTTACGCCCACATTTAACCGAATTGCGGAATGGTCTTCAAACTATACATTGACGGTGGGGAGCATTATTTACAATTGACGCTACTTTTATTTACAAAACTAACCCAGGACCTGTAATTGTTCTTTTTGGGGGGGAAGACAGTCTGCTCTGCATCGACGCACCATGAAAGCACCCAAAATGCACCAATACACTCCCAAGCACCAATCGGTGCAGTCACCATTGTTCAATGAAAATAAAAACAACAACCCCTAACCCTGCAGGTGATCTCTTGCTCTTCGGCTCCCTCTGCTGGCTATTATTATTTCTTCCAGTTGTTGTCATTTTCCTTTGCTGGTGGCCTATTTGTATTAAAACTTGCACCCAACGTGTCCCTTTTATTTAATTATGGCCCACCAGGCCGACTACGTGTGGTTCACCTGTGAGGCATCGGTGCCCTGTGGCCAAGGTCCGCCAGCAAGATTTCGGGCCCTCATGGCCGGTTCCAGCAGAGGGGCCATGCCCCAACCCATGGGGTCCATAAGTGGTGCTCGGCCACAGACATGTGGTCCATCATGTGGTGCATCGATGCAGACAGCTGGTTCTGAGAGTTCCGGGCGCACAATGGCCGACTCACGCACGCTCCCCTCGGCGCCCAATGGCGCACAGGTCATGTGGGAGACAAAAGGGGAAAGACAAATGAGCGAGGGGTAAGGTCACAAGGGTACACATCAACAAGGCAATGCAAGGCGAAATGCGTACGGAGGGCGAAGTGAGAAAGCTCGTCCCTACCGTACGTCACCCCCCTGTCACCTACACTACCCTTGCCCTTACCCCATATGTACAAAATCTACACCTTTACAAATTCGTCACTACTGTCACGTCTTCCCCATATTTCCCATACCAAATTCGTCACCACAATCCCTCTATCCCAAATTTGCCATCACCAATTCATCATCAATCCTCATAAGGAGGGAGAGATGGAACATCAAAGCACAATGTCACACCCACGTCATGATGCGTCTCACAATCCAAAATATTTGCACATACTAAATAATCAAAACATGGCATGGTGTGGAGGTACGTCATCTCAGGTGAGTGGATGCAGATGGTGCGAGGAGACTTCAATCCTAACTATCCTCTAAATGATTTTAACACACTTTACACTACCCGGGGTCTCTCCCTGCCAATCCATTGGCCAACTTACACTATGGGTTCTAAAAACCCATTCCCATTGACCAAACTGTGGTGCTTCTCAATTTGGGGTCTCACTCCCCCGATTCATCTCCCGGTGCCCTTGCACAATTTCTGGGCTGCGACGTGTAGCTCTCCCAGCAGGTCTACCCACCTGCACACCTCCACCACTGCAGTTGCCACCCGAGCTTACCTAGCTCCTCACCCTAACCTATCTAATTGGGGAAGGCCCCTCCTGGCTCTGTCACCCCTTGGTGCCCTCTGGCACTGGGCTACCCGGGTCCGTCCTCTGGATCCTCGGGCCCCATCCACAACAACTCTACCGGCTCCCAGAGCCCACCTGCGGCCTCACCTGGCCGACATCCTCACAGTGGTGGAGTGCCCAAACCAACTACACACACTAACAGGCTACATGCCCAGCCATTTCCACAACACTAATGCACCCATCCAAATACCATTCTTTCACCTCGCACCACAGATGCCAATATACAACCACAATTTACCTATACCCTCTACCTAACACTTACACTACCCGCCCCGGGTATCCGTGATGGGGGTCCACTCTTCCCCCATTCACACCTTCGCACCATCCACTCCACTCCATTGCTTCCACCATACTCACTCCACTACCATCCATTCCAATACTCCATATACTCCACACTCCATGTATTTCACACAACCATTCTCCATACACCTGTTGTTGCACACCTGTGCAATCACACCTGGTGCCACCTGCACCCTCCTCCTCTTCCTGGACCAGTTGGTCAACACAACACACATCACCATCACCATCACCATCACTCAAACACTGCTCCATACACCTGTTCAGTTGCACACCTGTGCAATCACACCTGTTCAATCACACCTGTTCAATCCTCACACACTGCTCAATACACTTGAATACACCTCCAACACTCACACGGCATCATCTGAACTACCTGTTGCCCTGCTAACTTAGTGCTTCCCGTCTTCCCTTTAAACTAAGCACATACCACGTCATTATCATCCACACTAATCTACCTGCGTCCCCACTACAGGTATCCTTGTCACTAACTAATCTTAACGTTACCTAATGTCATCTTCGCTAGATCCCTACACACGATATATCCTAACCCTCCCGGGCTAGTTTTCACTGCCATCAACCCCATAAAACTAGTGCTCCTTTGCCCCCCCCCCGCTGTGAGGGATGGTGGATTGGCCATCCCACCACATCGGGGGCGTTCCACTACCAATTTTGCTCTCCAAATTTCAGCCAATCAAAAATTTGCAAATCACTCTACCAATCCTCTGCCAATCATCACTCTGCCAATCCTTTGCCAATCATCAAATTTTGTTTTTTTCTAATTTCGGGTCCAAAACACTAACCTCATCACCCGTCTACTTACTAGATCCTCTCGGTGCGCCAATTCACTTCTAAAGCTCGGCTTCGTAAAGCCGAGCAATAAATGCGGGTTGTTTGGTTCCGGCGGCTGGATGCGTCCCGCATTCGGTGCAGGGACGGGGGCTTACCCGGGCCGAGATCCCACGCACCACCTCGGCACGGAGCCATCCAATGGCCCGATCTCGACCTGCCGGAACGTCTCCACAAAAGGGGGTCGCCATGACGACCCTCCCTATCGGGGTGCCCGCTCCGCCTAGTGGAGCACGGACGCGGCCGTTCGAAACGCGGCCCAGCGTGGATCACGTACGGCGGTCCTTTCGAACCCGCCGTGGTTCGGATCCCCGCTGGTCCTCGCGGCACGCGAAGCTGCCCGACGTGCACCGAGGGCCCGATTCGGCTAAATGTCGTTCTAACCGCTAACCCGGTTACCGTCGATGCCTCACCTGCATGCTTACACGCATACGCTACCCCTTTCTTGCTCATATGTCCAGCCGTCCCCATGCTCCTCATCATTGCACCTCCTCTTACACACCCAGGTACACTCATTCCGCTCACAGACTTGGTCACACACCTGACCACCGAACACCTTTGCACACACTCGTCGCTCGCACACCTCACCAACACACCTCTTCGCGCTCCCTTCTCGGTCACCTCCTCTGTGACAATCACAGGTGTGCTCTCACTCGCACAACCAACCACGTGCCTCACTACCAACTCGAGTGTGCATTCCCACACACGCTCTACCATTCCAGGTGTGCATCCTTCCATTCCAGGTGTACATCCTCTCTCACCTGTCACAACCAACTCACGCTCCGTGTCACTCTCACTACTTTCACCACCACTCTTGACAGCGCACTCACCCTTACTCTCGACAGCGCACTCTTTCTTCATGCCCCTGTCCGTTACACACCTTTCTTGCGCACACTCTTGCGCACACTCTCCCGTTACATCCTCTGTAACACTCACCACAGGTGTGCATTCTTCCTTACTTTCGACAGCGCACCCTTTCCTCACGCACCTGTCCGTTACACACCTTTCTCGCGCACCCTCTTGCGCACACTCTCCCGTTACATCCTCTAACACTCACCACAGGCGTGCATTCTCCCTTACTCTTGACAGCGCACTCTTTCCCCATGCACCCGTCCGTTACACACCTTTCTCGCGCATCCTCTTGCGCACACTCTCCCGTTACACCCTCTGTAACACTCACCACCGGCGTACATTCTCTCGTTACATCCTCTGTAACACTCCTCACTACGCGCTTCCATGTGCTCCCTCGCACACGCGCTACGACCGACTCACTCTCGACAGCACACTCACTCCTCGGCGCGCACTTTTCCTCACACACCCCATGGTCGGACATTCTCGCACACCTCTTTTTTCGCACACCGTACCTGTCGCACACTTCACCAACGGCCTCTCACGAACACCCGGGTCCACATCAACCCCCAAGCCGACTGAAGCCTTCCTCACATCATGTACATTTCCACGTATATCGCCACTCACCTTGGCACCTCGTCTCCGCACCTCCTTCACCACCTGCAAACTCTTTATTTGGTTAGTGAGCACATCATTATGAGTTGAGCACCGACCTTGTACATATTCCATTACTTCCTCCTGTATCTCCCTCTTAGTTTCAGTCCGTCCCTTCTTAATTTCACTCACCTCCTCTTCCACTTCCTCTAATTTTTGCTTCACCTCTTTTATTTCCCGGTGCGTCTCCTCAAGTTCGTCCTCTAAGGCTATTTTGACCGTCTCTATGTGCGTCCTCACCTCTCGGTCCTTCGTCTCCATTACTTCTGTCACCTCTTCCAACCTCGTTGTCAGTCCCTCACGTACCATCTGACATTGCCTCTGTGTCGCTATCAAGTCATTTTTAATGTAGTTTTGTGTCGCTTTTAACCCTCCTAGTACCGCAGTGTTCCTTTGAACCTGCTCCACTAACTCCGTCTGTCCCTCCGTCAGCTGTTCCACCTCCTCCGTCAGGTCCTCTATGCCCCCCTGTAACCTAGCCGTATTATTCCTCACCTCTTTCTCTATACGCTTTTCGCCTCGCTTTACCTCCTCGCGTACCCCCGAGACCTCCTCACTTACACCTCGTCGTATCTCCTCTTTCATCTCCTCCCTCTCTTTTGTAGATGCCGCCCTCATCTGTCCCAATTCATCTCTCTGAGCATCCAGTTTGGTTTCTACCCCGATTTTCACCTCCTCTATCTGCTCTCCCATTTGTTTAATTTCTCGGGCGGATTGCTCCCCTATCTCCCGCAATTTGTCTTCCATCCTATTTTCTAACCCCATTAACCCATTTTTCACCCCTTCTAACTGATTCTCCTGGGCAGCCATTCTATTTTCCACCCCCGTTAACCCATGTTTCACCCCTTCTATCCCATTGTCTAACCCCTCAAATTTCTTGTCTAATCCCTCAAATTTAGCTTCTAGCCGTTCCCCCATTTCTCCCATTTTGCCCCCCATTTCGCCCCCCATTTCGCCCATTTTGCCCCCCAATTCGTCCCTCATTGCCCCCATTTGCTCACTCTGTCGCTCACTATCAGCCCTCAATCCCACAATTTGGTTTCCCAACCGCTCACCCATTTCTCTTCGCTCTCGGGTGGACTTATCATTTTGGGCATCCATTTTTGCCATCATTTGAATCATAAAGACTCGCATGTACTCTGGCATTTCTGGTTCGGCTGCCGCGACCACGTGCGCAGCGCAATTTGGTGCTGCTACGGTCACGGGCGCGGCAAAATTTGGTGCCGCTACAACCACGTGCGCGATAGCGCCATTTTGTGCGCCTGATACCCCCTCAACCACATCCTCCATATACATTTCCCCGAGGTCCTGGGTCGATTCCACCCCGTCTATCTCTCCCACCGGCATCCCGTCGCCTTGACCAGCCATGGCGCGATTTCAAAATTCGGGTTTTCCTTTAAAACACAAATTTCCAGCAGTTCGTAATTTTGAGCGCGTTAAGCGCGCTTCGGGCCTTGTATCTCACTCCCCGACACCAATTTGTTACGGTCCGCGGATTAGATGTTATTTTTTACCGAGCGGTGGTGTAACCGCGGCCGAACAGTTATTCCCCGACTAAAACCCGATTCACCCTGAACGTTGGCCATTGAAATGAACTGAAAGGGGATCTACTCTTATTTCACTTGGTACAATGGAGTATTTAAGTTAATGGGAGACACAGCCTTACCCTAAGACACATAATAAGATATAAGCTATCGAACAGGGGTATTCTATTATTGGCTGACGTGTATGCTTTATGGACTAATTACCGAGACGCCCTTTTTACCTTTATACAACTCTGGAGGCAAGAGGGGCCATATCCAACCAATGGTACACAGCAGTTTACCACAATCCAATACACACAATCAAAAAAAATGCCATCCTCATATCCGCAACAATATATATATGTATATATTGTTGCAGACGCGGTTTTAGATGTTATTTTACCGAGCGGTTGGTATTACCGCATCCGAACAGTTACTCCCCGATTAGAACCCGATCCCGCCCAAACGTTGGCCGGATCGCACCGCAGCTAGTCAATAGGGAAAAGACAAAGGCGACACGGATGTGAAGAAGAAGAAGAAGAAGAAGACAAAAAGGTTGGAAATACCACTAAATTTATTCCTACTATTTACATGCTCAAAGTAACCAAGGAGAAGGAAAGATAATAAAATAATATACAGAAGGATCAGAGACACAGTGCAATTATTAACTTATACCAGCTTAATTAACCCAGGACAGAACAAACAGAACAAACTCACGTACACAAGAAGGATGGAATGGAAGGAGGTGGATGGCTGGAGGGAGAGGGAGGTCCAAAGGGGTCCTGCAGCTCAACCGGCGCGTTTAGCAGCCGCCGTTCCTTTACGGTCCTGCTCCAAACCGCCGTTCAGGCCCCCGAGCTGCTGTTGTGGCTGCTGTGGACGTCGCGTGCTTTGCCAGGTCTTGTCCGACTCGTCTGGTCCAAACCCTCAACTCGTTCTTGGTCCACTCACTCTTTACCACCGACTCCTCACCGCAACCAACGCAACCAACGCAACCAACTGACCACCGACTCCACTGACTCCACTGACTCCACTGACTGACTTCTCACGACTCTCTCCATGACCAACTCACTTGATTCTTGCGTGCGCGCCTTTTATAGCGCCTCCGGCGATTAAGCCGCCGGCCTTTTGGACACGCCCATCGGGGTGCTCACCTCGGCCCTGGTTGGTCGCGCGACCCTCTGGCTCCGCCCTTGATGACGACGGGCGGGCACGCCTTTCTTCTCCGATTCGAGCACATGTTCAATGGCGGTTATTGGAGGGGAGGTAATTCGGCAATCGAGGCCCGGCAATGACGGAAGGGGGTGTAAAAGGAAATGGAGATTTTGGGGATGGGAAGGAAAGGGGATCTATTCTCTTTCACTGGTGCAATGGAGTACTTCATTTAATGGGAGACACAGCCTTACTCTAAAACACAGAATAAGAGATAACTATCAACAGGGGTATTCTATTATTTGGCTGATGTGTATGCTTGTGGACTAATTATGGGATGCCCTTTCACCTTTACACAGCTCCGGAGGTAGGGGGGGCGCAGAATAAACAATAATAATAATAGTACAGCACACAATCAAAAAATATACAGTCCTCATCTCCGCAACACTGCACCACCCTCCTCCTAGGCACGTCCCGGGCCTACAACTTTTATTTTTAGTGTGACACGTAGGTGTAGTTCCCTCTACTTTTAACCTGACCCTGAGTGCGACAGTTTTAAAACATAAATAAATGTGTCCCGCTGCTCCATTGCACCCTGCCTAACAGACTTACGCCCACAGTTAACCGAATTGCGGAATGGTCTTCAAACTACACACTGACGGTGGGAAGCATTATTTACACTTGACGCTACTTTTATTTACAAGACTAACCCAGGACCTGTAATTGTTCTTTCTGGGGGGGAGACAGTCTGCTCTGCATCAACGCACCATGAAAGCACCCAAAAACGCACCAATACAAGCACCCTCAAGCACCAATCGGTGCAGTCACCATAGTTCATCAGTGTTCAATCAAAATAAAATCAACAACCCCTAACCCTGCAGGTGATCTCTTGCTCTTCGGCTCCCTCTGCTGGTTATTATTATTTCTTCCAGTTGTTGTCTTTTCCTTCATTTTCTTACTGGCGGCCTATTTGAACTGAAAAATGCACCCAATGTGTCCTTTTTATTTGATTTTATTTATAGCTCACAGGGCCGACTAGTGTGGTTCACCTGTGGGGCATCGGTGCCCTGTGGCCAAGGTCCGCCAGCAAGATTTCGGGCCCTCATGGCCGGTTCCAGCAGAGGGGCCATGCCCCAACCCATGGGGTCCATAAGTGGTGCTCGGCCACAGACATGTGGTCCATAATGTGGTGCATCGATGCAGACAGCTGGTTCTGGGAATTTCGGGTGCACAATGGCCGACCCACGCACGCTCCCCTCGGCACCCAGTGGCGCACAGGTCATGTGGGAGACAAAAGGGGAAAGACAATTGAGCGAGGGGTAAGGTCACAAGGGTACACATCAATAAGGCAATGCAAGGCGAAATGCGTACGGAGGGCGAAGTGAGAAAGCTCGTCCCTACCGTACGTCACCCCCCTGTCACCTACCCTTGCCCTTACCCCATATGTACAAAAATCTACACATTTACAAATTCGTCACTACTGTCACGTCTTCCCCATATTTCCTCTATACCAAATTCGTCGCCACAATCCCTCTACTTCAAAATTTGCCATCACCCAATTCGTCATCAATCCTCATAAGGAGGGAGAGATGGAATTACGCACAATTTCACACCCACGTCATGATGCGTCTCACAATCCAAACATTTGCACAGTAAAAATAATTAAACATGGCATGGTGCGGAGTACCTGTCACCTCAGGTGAGTGGATGCAGATGGTGCGAGGAGACTTCATCCTAACTACTTTCTAAATGACATTAACACACTTTACACTACCCGGGGTCTCTCCCTGCCAATCCATTGGCCAACTTACACTATGGGTTCTAAAAACCAATTCCCATTGACCAAACTGTGGTGCTTCTCAATTTGGGGTCTCACTCCCCCGATTCATCTCCCGGTGCCTCGCACAATTTCTGGGCTGCGACGTGTAGCTCTCCTTGTGAGCTTGGGTGATGGGCTAGACCCGGGCGTTCGTGAAAGGCCGTTGGTGAGGTGTGCGACTGGTGCAGAGTGGGTGGAAGGAGGAAGGAGGATGTGCAAGGAGGTCCGACTATGGGGAATGCGCGGGGTATTGGTGAGCAAGGGTGTACGGGTATGGAGTGGGTAACGGGTTGCGGAGGGGCGACCCAGGCATCGACGCCGACAGGGGTAGTGTTCAAAGGGACGGGGGATGCACGAGAGCCCCCCGGGAATAGTGTACTGTGGGGGCCCGAACGGTTCGGCCCCACGCTAACCCCGCAAGGAGCGACGCACGGGGTCCGGCCTTCGGGCGCCCACAAGGTCCCACTCGCGCCGTATGACAGCAAGAGTGATCTGAGGGCATACCTGGCACAGTTCGAATATGTATGTAGAGGCAACGGTTGGAATCCGGACAAGGGTGGAGTACACCTTGTGGGGGCACTGCGCGGCGCGGCAGCGGAGGTGCTGACAGCTTTACCACCGAGTGCTCTCACCCTGCCAGCCCTCCGCGCGGCCTTAATTAATCGTTTCAGCATTGAACAGCAAAGCGAGCTTGTTAAAGCTCAGCTTGCTCAGCGAAAACACAAGCCCCAGGAGACCATCGGGGAACTTGCCCATGACATTCGCCGCGCAGTGGGAATCGCACACGCGGACATGGCAGTTCCCAGGAAAGCCTGGCGCTGGATCACTTTATCCAGGCTCTTCCGGATCTGGAGCTCCGACAACAGCTCGCCATGTGGTGCCCGTAGACCATGAGCCAGGCGGCCGACGCTGCAGCCCGTTTGGAGGCAGCGAGGCCCCTGGCCCGGGGAGGCGAGCGTCAGGTAGGGCCCGTGACGGGTGGCGGCCCCCCTAGGGGGCCCGCCTCCAAAGGGGGCCCTGATCTGGAGAGCATGGTCCGGAGGCTGGTGGACCGGTGCCTGGCGGGATCTGGACCATGGCAGGCGGCCCCGGCGGTGGCACCCGGTGGGCCACGGCAGAGTACACCAATTCGGACATTCAGGGGGGGGGAATTTGGAATACCGGAGGCAAGCACCTTACCAGGTGAGGTGCTATAATTGTGCTCGGCTGGGTCACCGTGCGTGGGAGTGTCGAGCTCCGCGCCGGGATGCTCCCCGACAGCCGATGCCCTCAACCTCGCCCCGTATAGATCGGCCTAGCCGTCCTGAGACACCCCCCCGCCAGGGCCCGGGAAACTAGAAGGTGCCGAGCATGCAGGGCGGTGTTCGGCAGTAGGGGATGGAGAAGAGCCCTCATTGATGCGACAGGTCATTCATTGTGGCCAAATTGGAACAGGTAGCCTCACAATTCGATGCAAAATTGCCGGCGTGGGGGTAGACGCCGTAGTGGACACAGGAGCTAGCGCCACGATCATCAGCCCTGTGATCCTTAATTCGAGTGCAGACGGCTGGGATAAAATCCAGCGTCTGGAAAATTATAGTTTGCAGCTGGCTACCGGGGCAACGGCTCCGATAATAGTGCGTGGTTTTGTGACCCTCAAGTTGGGATCGGTAAAGAGAGAGATAGAGGTTTGGGTGGCGGAGGTGTGCGACCCATGCTTAATAGGGTTGGATTTGTTGACTGCCAGTGGTTGTAAAATCGACTTGGATATCCTGCAAGTGGGAGTGGAAGAGCTACCATTGGAGGGGGTGAGCACGGTCGAAAGGGTGGAGCTGGAGGCTCCTGAGGCCGTGACCATCCCTCCGGGGGCCGAGGCCATAGTGCCGGCCCGGTGGTCAGCTCGCCCAACATGGCAGGAGTCCTGCGGCCTGGTCGAACCGGTGGCAGCGCGATCCATACCTGGCTTGATCGTGGGCCGCACCCTTGTAAAAACGGACGGGCCGGTGGTGGCCGTCCGAGTAATTAATATTAGTACAGAACCACGCACTATAGTGAGGGGCACGAAGGTAGCTGGTTGCACCCCAGTTAGAGAAGTCGCGTTAGTGAGGGGCGAGAACGTCCAGCCGAGCCGGCCCCAGGGGGAGCCTTCAATAAGTAGGAGGAATTGGCCCGATCCCATTTGCGAGATGGTAAATCGAAGTAGCGTAGAGTTGGAAGGTACCCAGAGGGAGGCCTTACACAAACTCATTGGATCCCATTTGGATCTCTTTTCATTGTCCCCCGAGGATATTTGACGTACGGGCCTGGTGAAGCATCAGATCCACACCGGTGAGGCCCGGCCTATTCGTCAGCCAGCCCGACGGCTCCCTTGGAGCAAGAGGGAGGAAGCTGATGAGCAGGTAGAAAAAATGCTCGATGCAGGCATCGTTGAGCCCTCGGGAAGTCCCTGGATGTCGCCCGTTGTGCTTGTCAAAAAGAAGGATGGGACCACGCGTTTCTGCGTGGACTATCGCCAGCTAAACAACGTGACACTCAAGGACTCATATCCCCTGCCAAGAATTGATGACACCCTCGATGCCGTTGCGGGCTCAAATTGGTTCTCAACTTTGGACCTCAAGAGTGGGTATTGGCAGGTGGAGATGGATAGGGCAGGGAAGGAGAAAATGGCATTTTCCACAGGTAAGGGGCTGTATCAGTTCACTGTGAGGCCGTTTGGTTTGTGTAACGCCCCCGCCACCTTTGAGAGATTAATGGAACATGTACTAGGCGGCATGCCATGGCACTCATGCCTGGTATACCTGGATGATGTCCTAGTACATGCCAAGACATTCCCCCAGGCTATAGCTAATTTGGACCAGGTGTTTGGGTGCCTCAGACAGGCAGCGTTGAAGCTGAGTCCGAGTAAGTGCACCTTGTTTGCAAGAGAGGTGGCCTATCTAGGTCACGTTATAAGTCGCGAGGGGGTAAAAACAGACCCAGGCAAAATTACAGCGGTAGAGGAGTGACCCGGACCATGTACCATCAGGGAGGTGCGGGGATTTTTGGGACTCTGCTCCTACTACCGGCGCTTTGTGGCGAAATTTGCGGAGTTGGCCCGTCCCCTCCACCGGCTTACGGAGAAGGGGACGCGATTTAATTGGACAAGGGAGTGCCAAGAGGCCTTCCTAAAATTGAAGGGGTGTTTGACATCCGCACCCCTTCTAGCATACCCCACTAGTGACTGGACATTTACCCTGGACACGGATGCAAGCCAGGAAGGATTGGGCGCAGTTTTGTCTCAGACACAGGAGAGCGTGGAGAGAGTGATTGCTTATTATAGTCAGGCCTTGAGTAGGCCCGAACGAAATTATTGCGTCACCCGCAAGGAATTATTGGCTATGCTGGCTGCCATGAACCATTTCCACCCGTACTTGTACGGGCGGAAAATTTTGGTTCGAACTGACCATTCCTCCTTGCAATGGCTCCTTCGGTTCAAGGAACCGGAGGGCCTAATTGCAAGGTGGTTGGAAAAGTTGCAGCAGTACGATTTTAATGTGACCCATAGGGCCGGGAAGGCCCATGGGAATGCTGACGCTCTCTCTCGGCGTCCTTGTCTGGGGGAAAACTGCAAATTTTGTGCGAGACACAAGGAGAGGGAGCAATTGGGCGATTCTGCCCTGACCCTCGTCGTCCGTGCAACCCGGGTGAAAGGGCCAATTTTGCCACTAACCGCAGATGAAGAATTCGGAACTTTGGCGTGGAGCACGGCCCAGCAGGAGGATCCCGTCCTGGGACCGGTGTACAAATGGGTCAAATTGGGGCAAAGACCTAAGGGGGAAGAGGTCACCCCCCTCGGGGTGCAAACAAAGGCATATTGGGCTCAGTGGCAGACCCTGGAATTGAAAAGTAACATCTTATATCGCAAGTGAGTGGAGGTTCCCTCTGAGAGAACTTCCTGGCTGGTGATAGTCCCTGACAAATTTAAGAACGTCATATTACAACAGGTGCATGGTACCCGCTCCGCCGGCCATTTGGGCAGGACAAATACTACATCTCGGGTCCGCCGGAGGTTCTATTGGGTTAATATGGGGCGTGACATACAGGACTGGTGTCGGAGATGCGACGCCTGTTCTGCCAAAAAGGGACCAGCACGGAGGATGAGGGCCCCCCTTCAATTACACCAGGTGGGGGCCCCCCTTGAGCGGGTGGCTATGGATATTCTCGGACCGCTGCCCCGCACCCGCCATGGTAATAAGTACATCCTCGTTGAAATGGATTATTTCACCAAGTGGCCGGAGGCCTACGCCCTCCCAAACCAAGAAGCCGGGGTGGTAGCGCAGGCCTTCGTGGAAGGATTTGTATGTCGGCATGGGATTCCACAGGAGCTGCATACTGATCAGGGACGAAATTTTGAAAGCCAATTGCTAAAAGATGTGTGCAGACTCCTGTCAATTCGGAAAACATGAACAACGCCCTTGCGACCACAGTCTGACGGGATGGTGGAAAGATTCAAAAGAACATTGATCCAACAACTAGCATTGTTCACCACCACCCGTCAGGATGACTGGGATGAACATCTCCCATACTTGTTGATGGCCTACCGAACCAGCCAGCACGGGGACACCGCATGCAGTCCAGCGTTGCTTATGAATGGGCGGGAGTTGCGGGCTCCCGCCGACTTGCTATGCGATCCCGTGCCAGACACCACTGATATCCCGCCGAGGGAGGGTTATGCACATCACCTGGAGGAAGGCATGGAGCAGGTCCATGCCTTCGCCCGCCGCCAGCTCCATCTGGCGGGGGCCAAGATGAAGCGCAGGTACGACCACCAGAGCCAGGGGAGTCAGTACGCTCCGGGGATGAAGATTTGGTTCTTTAATCCCCGGAGGCGGAAGGGTAGGTGCCCAAAACTCACCTCCCCCTGGCAAGGCCCGGGAGTCGTCCTGTCGCAAGTCTGTGACGTGGTCGTAAAGATCAAAATGGGGCCGCGAGCCGTTTTGTGCTTTTTTATTTATTATTGCAAATAGGCAGCAAGCCACAAGAGAGACAACATCGAGAGAATATCTGGAAGAACATCGGGCAGCAGAGGGAGCAGGAATAAGAACAAGACCACCAGTTTTTTTTGTTTGTTTGTATGTGCAATGTAGCACCGGATGGTGCTTGACTGGTGCTTGCTTGATTGGTGCTTATGATTGGTGTTTTGGTGCTTGCATGCTCGGGGATGCATTGCAATAAAATTCTGCATCCCCGGGCATGTGAGGTGGTGTATCGATGCAGTGCATGCTCTTTCCTCCCTCCCACAGGATTATTTTTGTTTCCAAGAGAATGACAGGTCCTGGGTTGCGTTTTGTAAATAGTCAAAATAATGCCTTGTAAATAACATGCTCCCCACCGTACATGTATAGTTTGAAATTAATTCCGCAATTCGGTTAATTGTGGGTGCGAATCTGTTAGGCAGGATGCAACGTAGCAGGCGGGACATACTTAATTGTGTTTTAAAACTGTCGCACTCAAGGGCAAGGTTAATAGTAGAGGGTATTACACCTGCGTGTCACATTAAGTTAAAGTTTTGTCGGCCCGAGACGTGCCGTGAGGAATGAGGGTTCTGTGTTGCGGTTTTTAGAACCTTCACATGTAAATTTAGTAGTAAATTCCCTTATAAATAACCCCTGTGTACATTTCCCCTTAATTGGCTGTTAATTGAAATAATTGCACCTTAGTTAGTCCATGTACAACACGTAGCGAACCATAGGACCTCTCTATAGTTATGTCATTATTCTGTGTTTCAGTTAAGGAGCTGTTCCCAATAGTTGAATCTGCGTTGCATCAAACAAATAAGATAATAATAATAATAATAATAATACATTTATTTTATGTAGTGCTTTTCAAGAAGCCCAAAGGCGCTTTGACAGAGTACAAAAAACAAGTGCAAAAAGACAAAAATCAATAGGTAAATAATCAAAGCAAAAGGAAGGAGAAGGAGAAGAGATAGTCAGGGGTTAAATGCTGTGGGTTAAATGTTGAATGCAGTGTTGAACAGGTGGGTCTTGAGTGATGTTTTGAATGTGGTGAGTGAGGAGGAGTCTCTGATGGTGTGAGGTAGTGAGTTCCAGAGGGTGGGAGCAGCGATGGAGAAGGCCCTGTCCCCCCAGTATCTGGGACAGATAGATCCCTTTTCAAGTTTCCCCCAATCGGCTCTGCCAAGTGCCAGTGACAGTTGGGCTGTTTCGTTGGCATCACATCGCGCCAAAAACTCCATTGCCCACGAGGCCAGGATCGGAGAAGAAGGGCGTGGCCCCACCTCATCATAAAAGGTGGAGCCAGGGAGCCCTCATCATCAAAGGTGGAGTCAGCCAGCCTTACCAACCAACCAGAGCTCGGTGGGCATGGCTTGAGAGGGCGTGGCAGGAAAGATCTGGCAAGTTCGAGAAAGTTCCACGGGCGTGGTTATAAAACCCTTGGCGCGAGGCCCCCCGAGAGAGACGCGGGAGGAGGTGCAAGAGAACGCATGAGCAGCAGAGACGCATGAGGAAGCAGATGGTGAGAAGGCAGGATAGACGAGCTGTGCGGAGCTGCTGCAGGAAGCCCTGCCGGTGTAAAGCCGAATACGTGGAGCTGCCGGCTCCTAGCTTCCAGCCCGGAGCGGACCTGCTTGCTGTAACCTGCCAAACCTTCCAGCCCTGTTGTCCCACCTGAACCTTCGCCTTCCAGCCATTCATTCCTGCCTGCAATTCCCCATTCGTGTCCGTGAGTTTGTGCTGTCTGTGTTGTCTGGGATCCATAATTAAGCTTGTATAAGGATTTGCACTGTGTCTTCTTCCTCTTCACTGTAAATTACTTTCGTTCCTTCCTCCTTTGGTTTCTTTGGTTTTGTATAATAATTAATAAATGCCTGTTCCTCCTTACTTTGGTTTCATTCTCGTCCGATCGCTTTCGTGATTTCTTTCAATTGAGTACCTGTGGCGCGATTTTGGCCGAACCGCTTTATAATCGGGTTTAGTAATCTGTCAATGGCCACGTCGCGGCTCGCTTTGCTCGGCGCAATCCATCAATTACGCTGCGGCTCAGGGCGGGAGTATTTCCTCGCATACCGGAAGGCGCTGGTACTTAGGTCATAGGAAGGATTGGCCTACTACCCTATTCAGCGCTGACCGGGCGTGACGTCATACCCCCAGGACCGGTCGGACGGCCAGCTTAAAAAGACGAGGGGATTAAACCCCCCTCGGTAAGGGGAGTGCCGTCCCCCGGATCCGTAACAATATATATATACATATTGTTGCGGGTCTGTCGCCGGCCTTCTCCCCTTACCAAGGGGGGATTAGTCCCCTTGTCTTTGACTGACCAGTGCGACCCGGGACCTATGACGTCCCTTCCGGACAGCGCGAAATAGGGTATTAGGACCAAATTTGCTATTACCTAAATACTCGCACTGCCCTGAAGCGAGGAGATAAGCCCCGCACGAACCACATGTGTTGATACGCCGTGGACAAGGAGAGTGAGAGCGGATGCACACCAGAGCATGTTGTGGAGAGTGTGCAGGAGTGCACACCAGAGCACGTGATTGGGTGTGCAACAAGAGAGTGCACACCCATGGGTAAGTGTGCGCTGAGTGGGTGTGTACCGGGAGAGTACACACCCGTGGATGTTACTGAGGGTGTAACAAAAGAGTGTGTGCGAGGGTGTGCGGTGATGATTGGGTGTGTGCAGGAGTGCACACCCGTGGGTGTTACGGAGGATGTAACGAGAGAGAGTGCACGAGACGAGTGCATGGAAGAGAAGTGTGTAACGGAGTGTGCGAGTGGTATGAGAGCGCCAGGATGTGCGTGAGGGTGTGTGATGATGGAGTGTGCGAACGGCGTGAGTGCGCCTGAGTGGTGTGCACCTGAGTGTGTAAGGAAAGAGAATGCACGAGAGCGTGCGGTAACCGAATGCAGGGAGTGTATGGGAGGCGCTGGAGCGCCTCGATGTGCGAGAGAGGAGTGGGTCGCGTGTGTTGGCAACACGGCTCGAGCATTGACGCAGACCGGGGCAGCGTTTAGGGCGACGGATAGCCGACGCGAGCCTTCGGTGCGTGGTATGCTTTGTGTGCTGCGGGGACCGGCGGGGAACGTTGCCGCAGCGGCGTGCACGATTCGTGCCGGGCCCAGCCCTGTATGGTCGGTGCCGCGCCTTGGCGGGAAAGGCGATCGGCATGGTTCGAGGGGGGGTAGAAGAGGTCGGAGCTCCGCCCCCTGGCGGGCGCGGTGCTCCGACCGTGGGTGGCTGGGGCCATCGTGTCGGGGACCGAAAGGCTCCGCGCAGGGATGGCGCCTGGAAGCTTGGCCCAACAAAACCTCCTCCCCTGAATCGAAAATGCCGGATGGACCCAACCTACAGGAGACCAACCACCCATATGCATTGCTCGGCTTTTCGAAGCCGAGCTATGACGACGATGTTTTTCCGCACCGAGAGGCTCGAGTGGAGTGGACAGTTAGCCATAGTGTTGGCGAATGGTAGCTTTACCATTCATTTGGGGCACATGAGCATTAGAGTATGGGGTGGCAGTGCAAACTAGACAAGGGCGGGCTAGGATAATTGTTAGGGCTTTAGTAAATGACAATATATGACAAGATTTAAGTAGAGACATTGGTACAGGTAGAGGGGACGTAGAGAGATTAGGTGGATGATAATGACGAGGGTGTGCTTAGTGTAAGGGAAGACGGGAAAGCACGAGTATTAGAGGGAAGTCGTTAGTTAGATGATGCTGTGTGTGTGTAGTAGTGTGGAGAAATTCTGTGTGAGGATGAGCTTGAGAATGAGGTGCAAATGAGGAATTGAATGAGAATCGCTGGTGTATGAGTGGTGTATTGAGGACAAGTGGAATTATGTTGAGTGAATTGACTTGCATGGGGTGCAAGTGGAGAAAAGGTGTAAGAGCACAAAAGGCCCCAGCCCGTTTTTCACCTCTTCCAATTGATCCCCCATCTGTTTTATGTCCCGGGTGGATTTGTTCCCCATTTCCTTCAATTGGCCCCCCATTTTGTTTTCCAACCCTTTTATTTCCCGGGTGGATTTGTCGCTCTGAGCATCCATCCCGCGCTAGTGATGCAAGTCAAGTCCTGTTCAAGGGCTTTGCGCAGCGACTTATATAGGCATGCCCCGCGAACCTTCTCGAACTCACCAGATGCGCCTCACCATGCCCTCTCACACCATTCCGCTCGAGCTCTGAATGGCTGGTGGCTCTTACCGTCTCCCCCACGCCGCTCACCCCGACCCAGAGTCCCTCCTTTTCAGGCCTACCTTGTGTTACTCGACTAGTGGTCAGCCGAATGGGGCGCGGGATCAATTACGCCTTTAGCGGTAGAATTGGAGGTGGGACGCAAAATGAATGGAGGACCTATTCTCATGTCTTTACACAACGCAGGCACTAAGAGGGGAAATGGCCTATTCTTACACATACTAAACAACTATACTACAAATGGGCCTTTATGTTGCTCATGTGACTAACTATGGGGGGCAACCCTTTAACCTTTAATGACTTCAATGTGCAAACCTCAAAACCGCAGCAATATATATATACATATACTGTATATACATATATATACATATATATACATATTGTTGCGGATCTACCGCCGGCCTTCTCCCCTTACCAAGGGGGGATTAGTCCCCTTGTCTTTGACTGACCAGCGCGACCCGGGACCTATGACGTCCCTTCCGGACAGCGCGAAATAGGGTATTAGGACCAAATTCGCTATTACCGGTTGCGTAACAAACAGCGGTTGCGTACACGCGATCCACGCCGTTATCACTTACTAGACCCCGATTCAAGCGGTTCTTATTCGTACCATGCTTAGTCAATGGAGAAATCACAGAGGCGATCGAATTGGGAAGCAAAGGAATAACAGGTTTAATTATTATTATTTACAATGTACAATGGTTCAAGAGCAGAGACACAGAGCAATCCTTAAAACAGTCTTATACTTAATCGCAAGGACACGGGCCCGTCTCACACACACACTCATACGATACGGGATTGCAGATGGCAGGACGATGTTCACCAGCTCGCCCATGGATGGCTCTCGTGCAGTTCTCTCCGGTCCCCAGCACGTCCTTTGGAGTAGGTGAAGGCAGGAGCTCTCCGCGTGTCGTCCAAACGGAGCGAGTTATCACGGGGCGAATTGGTAGGGAGCGGACTTCGACGCGGCTGGCGGTTATTCACTTGCGGCTATGGCTGCGCTTACTCGCGTGGGTGAAAAACGCAATATGCGTTACCGGCGCACCTGGCTGCGCCCGCGTACTTGGTACAGTTCAACGCCTCTTCCTCTCTCTCTCTGCGCAAGTCCTCAAACAACGCACGTATCTTGCGAGTCCGAATCCTTTCTCTCTCCTCTGCGAGTCCTGGCATGCGAGTCCTCTGCTTCAAGTCCTTGCATGCGAACAAACCCCCTCAAGTCCTTTTGAGGGCTTTGCGCAGCGACTTATATAGGCACGCCCCGCGAACCTTCTCGAACTCACCAGACGCGCCTCACCACGCCCTCTCATGCCAGGCCGCTAGAGCCCTGATTGGCTGGTGGCTCTTACCATCATCGCCTCTGCCACTCCAATCTCAATGCCGCCCACCCCGACCCCGTGCTCCTCCTTCTCAGGCCTACCTTGTGTTACTCGACTTGTGGGCAGCCAATGCTTAACAAACTGGATCGAGGCTAGGGTAGCTGGGAAATCGGTGGCAAGTAAAGTCTATTTTCCTGTCTTTACACAACGCAGGCACTAAGAGGGGAAATGGCCTATTCTTACACATACTAAGACATAACTATGCTACAAATGGGCCTATGTTGCTCGTGTGACTAACTATGGGGGGCAACCCTTTAACCTTTAATGACTTCAATGTGCCAATCTCAAAACCGTAGCAATATATATATACATATATATACATATATATATATATATATATATATATATATATATATATATATATATATATATATATATATTGGTAATATACAGTATATATATATATATATATATATATATATATATATATATATATATATATATATATATATATATATATATATATATATATATATATTGTTACGGATCCGGGGGACGGCAATCCCGTTAGCAAGGGGGTTTTTTTGTATACTGAATCGAGGCTCGTGAAAGAGCTGACATTTACTTCACAAACAAATCAACCAGCCAAACAAAATATATAAAAAGAGGGAGCGGAAAACAAGAGAAGGGGAAGCACACAAACACTTGAGAGCACACATTTAAGAGCAGGGAGATGTGTGGGAAGGAGAGGGCTTGGGGGGAGGAGGCGTGGGAAGGGGGGGGGGGGTGGGAGAAGTATAAAACACAAGGACACCAAGGACTTCCAGGACAGAAGTTGGTATTTCAAAAAAGTGGCATTGGGGTGAAATTAGCGGGGATAGAAAAGATCAAGGTTTTGGATGGGGGAAGATAAGAGATGGTGGTGAACAGCTGTTTTAAAGACCTGGAGGGTGGAGTGGGATTGAAGAGAGTGAGGGAGAAAAGAGGACTGAAGGAGTGAAGGTGAGCAGAGAGTCTTGATTTTGGCAGTTTAACCATAAGAGGGTTGCAGGCAGATCTTGTGCGACCTGTAGGAATATTTGCGGGACAGAGCCCAGGGAGAGCTGGGGGGGCAAGGCCAGAGAGGAGTCGGTAGAAGACGGAAAGACCACCAACCTGCCTGCGGTGAGTGAGTGAGAGGCCCTTGGAGTTAGCTTCATCACGGAGATTCCAATGATTCTGAATGCTTTGGTTTCAACAGCGTGAAGACGAGCTAGGTGTGAGGCAGGAGCACCAGCCCAGAGGGGAGAGCAGTATTCCATTGAGCTGCGGATGAAAGCCTTGTATGTAGTGAGGAGCTCAGGTGTGCCAAGGAAGGACTTCGCACGACGGAGGATGCCCAGTCGGCGACTGGCTTTGGAGGCCAGATTTGAAATGTGGTTTTCCCAGGAAAGATCATGGCAGATAGTGAGACCCAAAAGCTTGAGTGACAGAACTTCTTGGAGAGGATTATTCAGAAAGTGGATGGGACGGTTGTCCAGTCGGTCTTTTCGGAGAGACATCGTAAGAGTGTGAGATTTGTGAGGATTGAAAGACATGTTCCACTTGTTTGCCCAGTCTGTGATTTTGTCAAGGTCTGCAGAGAGTGAGGAGGCTGCAGACTGCCGATCTGAGGGATGAAGAATGGAGCGACAGAGAGTGGAGTCATCAGCAAAGAGATACAGAGGATTTTCAAGAGAGTCAGACAGATCATTGATGAAGACCAGAAAAAGCACAGGGCCCAGAACACTGCCTTGGGGAACTCCAGCCTGAACAGGAAGAGGAGATGAGAGAAACCCATTCGGGGCCACACGTTGACTCCAACTAGAGAGGAAGTCCGCCAGCCATGCGTGGAGATTTCCATGGATACCAAAAGAGGCGAGTTTGGTGAGCAGAGCAGGGTGCCAGACCGTATCGAAGGCACGTGATATGTCGAGGGAGACAGCTCTAATTTCCTGTTTGGCATTGAGGACCTCCACCCATTGTTGAGAAAGCAGAAGCAGCATGTCCAGAGTAGAGTGACCAGGTCTGAAACCAAATTGATGATCAGAGATCAAGCCATTGGAGAAGAGGAAAGATTTCATATCTGAAGCAATGATGGATTCCATGACTTTGCTGATAATTGGAAGAAGGCTGATTGGTCTGTAGTTGCTGGGATTTGTTTTTGCACCTTTTTTGTGCAAAGCGGTGATGTTGGCAGATTTCCAAGTAGATGGCAGATGACCTTGAGCAAAAGAGAGGGTGAAGAGAACAGAGAGAGGGAGTGAAAGAGCGGAAGAACAAGATTTTAGGACCCGTGGGCTGATGCCGTCAGGTCCAGTTGCAGAATCAGAGTTGAGGGTTGACAGAAACTTTTCCACCTTGTCAGGACGAAAGGACACAGAGTCCAGGAGCAGCTGGGTACGACTGGGTATGGTGGGTACAGAGAGGGATGGGTTTGGGACACAAGATTTAGAGGCAAACACAGAGTTGAGGCATTCAGCTTTTTCACGTGCGAAGTCAGCCGTGTGGCTGTTTGAGGTGAGGGAGGGGATGGAGTGGGAACAAACACCAGAAACAGATTTGACCAGACGCCACCAGGATTTGGAAGCGGGAGACAGAAAAGAGAGTTCCCTCCTGAGAACGGAGAGATATTGTTTCCTGGCTCTCCTGAGGGTGGACACACACTTGTTACGGGCTTTGTGAAAGGAAATGAGATTTCCTTCCGTTGGATTTGCTTTCCAGGAGACGAAAGCAAGTTGTTTCTGGGCAATAGTCTCACCACAAGATTCCGTGTACCATGGACGGGAGGAAGGGTATGACAACTGAAGACGAGATGGGATAAAACTGTGCATGAGAGAGAGCAATTTACTTTGGAAGAATTCCCAGGATGAGTTGATGTCAGAGGCGGTAGAGATGGGAGACCAGTCCAGATGATTGATGGCTGCTTGAAGACCGTGCCAGTTGGCCTGAGTGAAATGCCAGACTCGTCTACGCTGAGGAGGCTCTCTGAGAATGGTCAGAGAGATGTCCACTTTAACAAGCACATGATCAGATGAGCCGATTGGAGCAGAAGAAGAGCAGCAGACATTTTCAGGGAAGTTAGTCATAACCAAGTCCAGAAGAGAAGATGCTCCGTTGACTGAGATCCGGGTCGGGAAATTGACAGATTGTGTCAGTCCCAGTGAGTCACAGAAGTCCTTTGCTGAAGAGCCATGGCTGGTGAGAGAGGTACCCACACCCAGCCAACTGGCATGGTGACAATTGAAATCACCACATATGAGGAAGAGAGAGTTGGGATGGGTAGATAGAAGTTGGTCCATATTATCAGACAGCGAGATGTAGATGGAGTCATCACTGTTTGGTGGACGGTACAACACACATATGAACAAAAGGTGGGAGCGAAGGGGAAGCTGTAGCCAAAGGTATTCCTGGGGGAGAGGTGGAGAGAGGGCAGTGCAGGGCGAGTGAGGAAGAGAGTTTTTTATAAAGATAGCAACCCCCCCTCCAGGACGAGGCTCAGGTCTATCATACTGGAGGAGGGAGTAACCTGGGAGAGATACCAAGGAATCAGAGACATCATGAAGGAGGAAAGTTTCTGTTAAGCAGACCACGTCTGGTTTGTCAGAAGCAACCTGTATGGAGAGATCAGTCAAGTTTGAGCGAAGGCCCCGGATGTTTGAGGTCCATACTGTTAAAGAAGAGGAAGGGGGAGCATCGGATACAGAACAGGGGGGGGGGGCAGTAGGGTAAGATGTGGAAGAGGAGGAAGAGGTAGGGAGAGCTGTTGACGGTGTGTCAGAGATTTCAGAATAGCTTGGAGAAAAGGAAGAATGGGGTGGACAAAAGGTTTGATGGTGATTGGGTGAGGCGCAGTGAGGTGTTATTTGAGGAGGGGGAAGAGTGAGGCAGAAGGTTGAGGGAGATGAAGGTGAAAGTTGGAAGGGGGAAGAAGCGGGGAGGACGCTTTGAGGAGGAGGGGTGAGAGAGGAGTCTAGGAGGGGAGGAGTGAGGAAGGGTCTCGGAGGGGAGGGGTGTGGGTGGAGTTTAGGAGGGAAGGGGCAAGGGGGGAGATCTGAAAGGGATGGGTGATGGGGAAGATTTGGAGGGGAGGGGCAAGGGGGAAGATTTGAAAGGGATGGGTGATGGGGAAGATTTGGAGGGGAGGGGCAAGGGGGAATATTTGAAAGAGATGGGTGATGGGGAAGATTTGGAGGGGAGGGGCAAGGGGGTGGATTTTGAGGGGAGGGGTGATGGGCAAGTTTTGAAGGGGAGGGGTGATGGGGAAGTTTTTGAGGGAAGGGGTGATGGGGAAGTTTTGGAGGGAAGGGGTGATGGGGAAGATTTGGAGGGGAGGGGTGAGATTGGATTTTGAAAAATGTACGATTAATGGGAAACGAACATTTCTTGCAAAATGAGTTTCTTGAGACCTTCGAGTCAAAAATATGTTTGAGGACGCTGAAGGATGGGTGGAGTTCTGGAGAGTTTAGGGAATGTATGAAAGAGGCACTGTAACTGTAAGAGATGGAAATTTGTTTTGGAATGAATAGATTTGGTGAGCAAGTCCAAAGCATCCTTTTATAGAAGAAGAAGAAAAAGGTGTTATAGTATATGACAGAATACAGTTCTTCAGGGGACAGTTGAAACATTTTTTAACGACGTGAACACGTGATCACGAACAACGTGGTCGAAGAACCAACGAACAAATAAGAACGAACAACGGATAAGAACAGAGAAGGGAATTTTTTTTTTTTTTTTGAGTTGAGATGAAAACAGAGACAGAGACCGAACGTGAAACATGAAAAATAGAGACCGAAAGTAATTGTGAGCGCAATCGAAGAACCGCTGAGACAGAAACAATGCCTCAAGCCAAGGTCAGACACGGTAGCCTACTAGTACTACACTGGGCCTCAGAATACGTGACACGAACTAACCGACGATTCTGTACACAGGTATGAAAAACCAACACCAAGAATACTATTAAAGACACACCAATAGTTTCACACACCGAAAGAAAGATACAGTTTCGACAAAAACACAATTGTGAAAAGTTACTTAACTTCGAAAGCGTGCGCGCATGGACAGCTTTGAAGAGACGTGACGTGACGTGACGAGAAGAGAAGAGACGTGAAGAGACTTTGAAGAGATTTAAAACGTTAGACAAGTGGTCGATGTTAGGGGGAGAAGAGAAAATCTAAGAAATAAGCAATACAGCGAAGGAAAGAACTTAAATTCACAGAACACCTATTGGGGTAGGGAAGCCGAGAGAAACCAGGCCATGCACGGGGTGGGACACAAAACGATTAAATTATACAAAAGTTTGCAAGAATTGCAAATCAACACCAACTGGAAAACACACTGCAACACATGCACAATAAAAAGCGAGTAGAAATTGACGAAGACACGAATGGAAAAAATACTTTAACTTTTGCTGCAGTCCAGAGGTCGAAGACGCTTCCTTGCTCCAGCGACCGGAAACGGAAGTCCACTTTCCAAGAATTGCAAATCAACACCAACTGGAAAACACACTGCAACACATGCACAATAAAAAGCGAGTAGAAATTGACGAAGACACGAATGGAAAAAATACTTTAACTTTTGCTGCCGTCCAGAGGTCGAAGACGCTTCCTTGCTCCAGGGACCGGAAACGGAAGTCCAACGGGTTAATCCCCTTGTCCTGTTAAGCTGGCCGTCCGACCGGTCCTGGTACCTGTAACACTTCTGCGGGGTGGGATTGATCAGGGTTATTGGTCAAGGTGTTGTCCCGAATACCTTCACCAATCCCTCCGCAGAACAGTGAGACAAGTACTGCTCGAACCACGGACAAGATGGTATTTGCCGAGCGGTTTAGCAATCCGCAGTTCGAGCCGTTATCAAGCGACTAAACCCGATTCCGTGCATTGGCCAAATCGTGCCACAGGTATTCAATCAGGAAAAGACTAAAGCGATCGGGGAAGAATGAAACCAAAAGGGTAAGAAATAACAGACATTTATTAATTATTATTTACAACAAACCAAAGGAAGAGCCACAAAAGTAATATACAGTGAAGAAGAAGAAGATACACAGGGCAGCCTTAAACAGTCTTAATTATTGAACCCCAGACAACACACAGGACAGACCACGGACTTACACGACAAAGGGAAATTGCAGGCAGGAATGCGCCAGGGAGCGAATGGTTCAGGCCGATGGTACAGGTAAGGATGCGCCAGGGAGAGAAGGGTCCAGGCAGCGGTAAGCGTTCAGGTTCACGCTCCGGGCTCGAAGCGAACAGCAGCCGGCAGCTCCGTGTCTCCACAACCCGCGACAATAGGGCCCTAGAGGGTCTCGGTCTATTGCCGCAATACGAGCACCCCCTCACGTCTCTTTCTCTCTCTTCTCTGGTTCGGCAGGATCACTCCTCTGCTTCTCGTGCCTTCTCCCCGACTCTCTCATGAACCTCCTCACGCGTCTGCCGAAGCAGTCCCTCCCAGTCGCTTTTTATGGCTCATGGCCATATTAAGCCGCGGGCTACGAGGGCACGCCTACCGGGTCGCTCACCGCGGTGCTGGTTGGCTGTTAGGGCTGGCCGACTCCGCCTCCGATGACGAGTTGATGCCACGCCCGTGATTTGGCGGCTCCTCCCCCCCTTCTTCTCCGAGATGAGCACATGGGCAATGACGTCTTGCGGGATAGAAAACCACTCGCACCGCTTTTGAAGGGAACTTTGGAGAGCGGAGATGATTGGGGAAATTGAAAGGGGACCTATCTTATTTGATTAATGCAACGTAGAGTCAATTATTGGAAACACAGCCTTACCTGAAACACATAATAATGAAATAACTACGAAGAGGGCCTATGGTTCACTACGTGGTGTGATGTGGACTAACTAGGGGACGACCTTTGACCTTGACAATGAACGGAGGTATTTACAACAAGAATTATTTACCAAGGGTATATTTACAACAATTTACAAGTGCAGGGTTCTCAAAACCCCAACAATATACATATATATATATATATATATATATATATATATATATATATATATATATATATATACACATATACATATATATATATATTGTTACAGGCGTCGGGGAGTGACGTTTGGGAATCAGGTCCCTGTAACAATGTATATATGTAAATGTATATATATTGTAACGATTTTGAGAAGTGTGTAACGAATTTGAGAAGTGTAACGGTTTTTTGAGAAGTGTAACAATTTTGGAGGAAGTGTAACGAATGTGAAAACGTTACAATGTGAACGTTACAAACGTACGGTACCACCCTGTTAATGTAAATAATGGTCGCAGTCAGCGTCCTAGTTAATTGCATGGAATATACACGCAGGTCACGATATATCTTTTAAATAGTGTATTTCCTTATTCCATGTAGGCTAAGTATGTGTTTTCCCACTAGATTGACTTTGCATTGTATCAAACAAAATAAGCGTAGGCCCTTCCAATTTCCCCAAAACCTCCCTTCCATTTGCCTTCCGCATTTTGGTCGGTTTTTCTCTTCCACCACCATTGGCCACGAGGTAAGGTTGGGGAAGAAAGGCGTGTCTCCACCTCGTCATAAGAAGCAAGGAGTGAACCAGCCCTAACAGCCAATCAACACCGCGGTGAGTGACCCGGTAGGCGTGCCCTCGGAGTCGGCGGCTTGATTTCGCTCGAGGTGATAAAAGCGACTGCAAGGGACTGCTTTACCAGATGAGAGATGAGCTGGAGATGACCCTGGGAGAGGAGCAAAGAGGCTGCACCAAAGAGAGGCGGTGAGATGCGAAACGCTCCAAGCCAAAGAGGAGAGGTACTCGGCAAGGAAACCAGCTTTGGAGAGACGCGCTGAAAGGAGAGAGACGGCCCCACCCCAAGAAAAGGAGCAGGTGTGCCGAACCAGCGCGTGGCGTCTCCCGCAGTGGATACGCGACGGAGGGTTTCCCGCCAAAACCGCGAGGAATTGCGAACGGCGGCCTCCCGACCTTGCCTCCATCTCAAGCCTTACCTGCCTGCATTATCCCCTGTGTAAGTGTGAACGTCCTGTCCTGCTCGTTTGTCTTGGGGCTAAGTAAAAATGAATAGTGTAAGTTAAGGATTCGCTGTGTCACTGTTTCTTCCATCCTTTGCTTGTGTGCGTATAATAAATCTGTTCTTCCTCCGTATTCTTCTTCTTCTTTTTCATTCTCTTGCGATCGCTTTAGAGATTTCCCGATTGAATATCCGTGGGGCGATCTGGTCAACGTCGGGTGAAATCGGGTTTTAATCGGGGAGTAACTGTTCGGACGCGGTTAAATACACCACCGCTCGGTCAATATAACATCTAAAAGCCGCGTCTGTAACAATTGGTAGTCAGGAGGTGGGATTCGAACCTGGGACTAAATTTATTTAGCCCAAATTTTGGACACCAATTGTGTTAGTACGATAACAATTGGTGTCGAGGAGTTGGATTCAGACCTGGGACTAAATTTGTTAGGCCCAAATTTTGGAACACCAATTGTACTATTAGAGTAACAATTGGTGTCTGGGAGTGGGATTCGGGTCCCGAACCAAATTTTTAAAACATCTAGAAAAAAATTTTTTGGTCAAAATTACGAGCTGCCGAAATTTATTTTGTTTTATAAAGCAAAACCCGAATTTTGAGATCGCGCCATGGACAATCAAGGCGATCGGATGTCGGTGGGAGAAATAGACAGGGTGGAATCGACCCAGGACCTCGGGGAAATGTATATGGAGGATAGGGAGGAGGAGAAAAATAGCAATGTGGTTGCGGAGGTTTCAGACGCACAGAATGGCGCCCTCGCGCACGTGGTTGAGGGGGCCACGGTCGCGGAACCAATGAGCACGGCCCAAATACAAGCCTTCATGGCCCAATTCATGGTGGAGATGCAGAGAGAAAACGACAGTATGGAACAAATGGAAAACAGGAGGGCTGATAGTGAAAAAATGGAAAGCAGAATTATGGGGCAAATGGGGGTAATAGGAAACCAAATGGGGGTAATGAGGGACGAAGCGAGGGGTACCGGTGAGGGATTAGACAAGAAATTTGGGAAGTTAGACAATAATTTTGAGGGATTAGACAAGAAATTTGGGAAGTTAGACAATAATTTTGAGGGATTAGACAAGAAATTTGGGAAGTTAGACAATAATTTTGAGGAATTAGACAAGAAATTTGGGAAGTTAGACAATAATTTTGAGGGGTTAAACAACGGGATAAAAGAGGTAAAGAATGGGTTAACGGGGGTGGAAAACAGAATGGCTGCCCAGGAGAATCAGTTAGAGGGGGTGAAAAATGTATTAATGGGGTTAGAAAATAGAATGGAGGACAAATTGCGGGAAATAGGGGAACAATCCGCCCGGGAAATCGAACAGATGGGGAACCAGATGGAGGAAATACGACGAGGGGTGAGTGAGGAGGTCTCGGGGCTACGCGAGGAGGTAAAGCGAGGCGAAAAGCGTATAGAGAAAGAGGTGAGAAATAATACGGCAAAGTTACAGGGGGGAATAGAAGATCTGACGAAAGGAGTAGAACAGCTGACGGAGGGACAAAAGGAACTAACGGACCAAGTGGAAAAGAACACTGCAATCATCGGGGGTTTAAAAGCAACACAAAAGGACATTAAAAATGAATTAATAGCGACACAAAAGGAATGTCAAATGGTACATGAGGGATTGACGAAGAGGTTGGAAGAGGTGACAGAAGTAATGGAGACGAAGGACCGGGAGGTAAGGACGCACATAGAAACGGTTAAAGTAGCGATGGAGGAAGAAATAGAGGGGGCGCACCGGGAGCTGAAGGAGGTAAAGGAAAAATTAGAGGAGGTGGAAGAAGGGGTGAGTGAAATTAAGAAGAGACGGAGGGAAACTAAGAGGGAGATAAAGGAGGAAGTCATGGAATATGTACAAGGTCTGTGTTCAAACCCTGATGCGATGCTCACTAACCAAATAAAAAGTTTGCAGGTGGCAGAGGAGGTGCGACGAGGTACGGAGGTGAGTGGCAATGTATATGATGTGGGGAAAGCTTCAGTCGGCTTGGGGATTGGTTTGGATCCGGGTGTTCGTGAAAGGCCGTTGGTGAAGTGTGTGACAGGTCAGGTGTGCGAAAAAAGAGGTGTGCGAGAATGTCCGACCATGGGGTGTGTGAGGAAAAAGTGCACGCCGAGGAGTGAGTGTGCCGTCAGGAGTGAGCCGGTCGAAGCGCGTGTGCGAGGGGGTACATGGAAGCGCGGTGTGGTGAGTGTTACGGAGGAAGTAACGAGAGAGTGTACACCTGTGGTGAGTGTTACGGAGGAAGTAACGAGAGAGTGTACACCTGTGGTGAGTGTTACGGAGGAAGTAACGAGAGAGTGTACACCTGTGGTGAGTGTTACGGAGGAAGTAACGAGAGAGTGTACACCTGTGGTGAGTGTTACAGAGGATGTAACGAGAAAGTGTACGTCTGTGGTGAGTGTTACAGAGGGTGTAACGGGAGAGTGTGCGCGAGAAAGGTGTGTAACGGACGGGTGCATGAGGAAAGAGTGTGCCGTCGAAAGTAAGGGTGAGTGCGCTGTCAAGAGTGGTGGTGAGAGTAGTGAGAGTGACAAGGAGAGTGAGCTGGTTGTGACAGGTGAGCGAGGATGTACACCTGGGATGGAAGGATGCACACCTGGAATGGTAGAGCGTGAGTGGGAATGCACGCTGGAGTTGGTGGTGAGGCACGTGGTTGGGTGTGCGAATGAGGGCACACCTGTGATTGTCACAGAGGAGGTGACCGAGGAGGGGGCGCGAAGCGGTGTATTGGTGAGGTGTGCGAGCAACGAATGTGTGCCAAAGTGTTCGGTGGTCAGGTGTGTGACCAAGGCTGTGAGTGGAAGGGGTGTACCTGGGTGTGTGAGGAAAGGTACGAGGAGCATGGGCACAGCTGGATGTGTGAGCAAGGAACGGGCTGCGGGGTGTAAGCGTCCAGGTGAAGCATCGACGTTAGACGGGGTAGAGTTTAGAACGACTTATAGCCGAATCGGGCCGTCGGTGCGTGCTGGGCCTCGCTTTGAACGGCCGCGGCCGGGCTCCACTAGGCGGAGCGGGCGGCTGGATAGGAAGGGTCGCTATGGCGACCACGTTTTGTTGAGACGTGCCGGCAGGTCGAGATCGGGACATTGGATGGCTCCACGCCGAGGTGATGCGTGGGATCTCGGGCCGGGTAAGCCCCCATCCCTGCCACGAATGCGGGACGTATCCAGCCGCTGGCACAAAAGAATCCGCGTTCAGTGCTCGGCTGTACGAAGCCGGGCTGTAGATGTGAATTGGCGCACCGAGAGGATGTAATAAGTAGACGGGTGATGGTGATAGTGATAGTGATTTAAAACGAAATTTAGAAAAGTGAATAGAATTGGCAGTAAATGGAAAATTTTTGAATTGTTGGATTTGGACGAGCGAAATTGGTAGTGAGAGACCCCCGATGTGGTGGGATGGCAAATCCACCATCCCTCACAGGTGGGGGCAAAGGAGCAATAGTTTATGGGGTGGCTATGACAACCGAGCCAGAGAGGGCTTGGATAATGATAGGGATCTAGAAGAGATTGACATTAGGTAACGTTAAGTTTAGTTAGTGACTGATACCTGTAGTGGGGACGCAGGTAGATTAGTGTGGATTATAATGACGTGGGAGCGCAATAGTTTAAAGGGACGACTGGGAAGCGCAAGTTTCAGAGGGGAGAAGTTAGCTGAGATGATGCCGTGTGTGTGAGGATTGAACAGGTGAGAATGGAACAGGTGTGATTGCACAGGTGTGCAACTGACAGGTGAATGGAGCAGTGTATGAGGGAGCAGTGGTGATTGCGTGTTGTGTTGACCAAATGGTCCAGGAAGAAAGGAGGGTGCAGGTGGCACCAGGTATGATTGCACAGGTGTGCAACGACAGGTGAATGAAGAACAGGTGTATGTGGCTGTGTGGAATAAATGGTAGTGTGGAATATCTGGAGTATTGGACTGGATGGTCGTGGAGTGAGAATGGTGGAAATTGTGGAGTGGAGTGGATGGTGCGAAGGTGTGAATGGGGGAAGAGTGGACCCCCATCACGGATACCCGGGGCGGGTAGTGTAAGTGTTAGGTAGAGGGTACAGGTAAATTGTGGTTGGATATTGGCATCTGTGGTGCGGGTGACAGAATGGTATGTGGATGGGTGCGTTGGTGTTGTGGAAATGGCTGGGCGTGTAGCCTGTTAGTGTGTGTAGTTGGTTTGGGCACTCCACCACTGTGAGGATGTCGGCCAGGTGAGGCCGCAGGTGGGCTCTGGGAGCCGGTAGTAGTTGTTGTGGATGGGGCTCGAGGATCCGGAGGACGGACCCGGGTAGCCCAGTGCCAGAGGGCACCATGGGGTGACAGAGCCAGGAGAGGGGCTGTCCCCAGTTAGTTAGGTTAGGGTGAGGAGCTAGGTAAGCTCGGGTGGCAACTACAGTGGGGGAGGTGTGCAGGTGGGTAGACCTGTTGGGAGAGGTACACGTCGCAGCCCAGAAATTGTGCTAGAGCACCGGGAGATGAATCGGGGGAGTGAGACCCCAAATTGAGGAGCACCACAGTTTGGTCAATGGGAATTTGGTTTTTAGAACCAATAGTGTAAGTGGCCAATGGATTGGCAGGGAAAGACCCCGGGTAGTGTAAAGTGTGTTAATGTCATTTAGAAAGTAGTTAGGATGAAGGATCTCCTCGCACCATCTGCATCCACTCACCTGAGGTGACAGGTACTCCACACCATGCCATGTTTTGATTATTTTTTATGATGCAAATGTTTGGATTGTGAGACGCATCATGACGTGGGTGTGACATTGTGCGTAATTCCATCTCTTCCTCCTTATGAGGATTGATGATGAATTGGTGATGGCAAATTTTGAAGTAAAGGGATTGTGGAGACGAATTTGGTATAGGGGAAATATGGGGAAGACGTGACAGTAGTGACGAATTTGTAAATGTGTAGATTTTTGTACATATGGGGTGAGAACAAGGGTAGGGTAGGTGACAGGGGGGTGACGTACGGTAGGGACGAGCTTTCTCACTTCGGCCTCCGTACGCATTTCACCTTGCATTGCCTTATTGACGTGTACCCTTGTGACCTTACCCCTCGCTCAATTGTCTTTCTTTTGTCTCCCACATGACCTGTGCGCCATTGGGTGCCGATGGGAGCGTGCGTGAGGTGGCCATTGTGCGCCCGAGATTCCCAGAACCAGCATGCATTGCGTTGATGTACCACTTTATGGACCGCTGTTCTGCGGCCAAGTACCACTTGATGGACCCCAGGTTCTGGGGCAGGGCACCTCTGTTGGAAACCGGCCATAGTGGCCAGGGAATCTTGCTTGCGGACCTCGGTAAGGTGGCACCTCTGCCAAACAGATGGACCACCCTTAGTTGGCCCCTGAGGCCCTAAATAAAAATGGACACAAGTTGTGCTTTTTATTATGTCCAAATAGGCCGCATGAAGCCAGAAGACGTCGGGAAGAACATCGGCCCAGCAGAGAAAGAGAAGACCACCACCAGTTCTTTTGTTGTGTTTATTATGAGCCATGGTGACTGCGCACTGTTTGGTGCTTTTGGGTGCTTTGGTGGTACTGGTACTGGTGCATCGATGCAATGCGTGCTGTCTCCTCCCTCCCAACAGGAATTTCTTTTTCTTGTTCCCTAAAAAGAAAAAAAAAAAAGAAAAACACAGGTCCTGGGTTGCGTTGTAAATAAGAAATCACGTCATTGTAAATAATGCTCCCCACCGTAAATGTATAGTTTGAGAATAATCCCGTAATTCGGTTAGCTGTGGGCTTGAGTCTGTTAGACAGGATGCAATGCAATAGGGGGACATACTTATTTGTGTTTTAAAATTGTCACACTCAGGGTCAGGTTAATTGTAGAGGGAATTACACCTACGTGCCACACTAAGTTAAAGTTTAATAGGTCCGAGGACGGACCTGAATAAAGGGGGGTGCAGTGTAACGATTTTGAGAAGTGTGTAACGAATTTGAGAAGTGTAACGGTTTTTTGAGAAGTGTAACAATTTTGGAGGAAGTGTAACGAATGTGAAAACGTTACAATGTGAACGTTACAAACGTACGGTACCACCCTGTTAATGTAAATAATGGTCGCAGTCAGCGTCCTAGTTAATTGCATGGAATATACACGCAGGTCACGATATATCTTTTAAATAGTGTATTTCCTTATTCCATGTAGGCTAAGTATGTGTTTTCCCACTAGATTGACTTTGCATTGTATCAAACAAAATAAGCGTAGGCCCTTCCAATTTCCCCAAAACCTCCCTTCCATTTGCCTTCCGCATTTTGGTCGGTTTTTCTCTTCCACCACCATTGGCCACGAGGTAAGGTTGGGGAAGAAAGGCGTGTCTCCACCTCGTCATAAGAAGCAAGGAGTGAACCAGCCCTAACAGCCAATCAACACCGCGGTGAGTGACCCGGTAGGCGTGCCCTCGGAGTCGGCGGCTTGATTTCGCTCGAGGTGATAAAAGCGACTGCAAGGGACTGCTTTACCAGATGAGAGATGAGCTGGAGATGACCCTGGGAGAGGAGCAAAGAGGCTGCACCAAAGAGAGGCGGTGAGATGCGAAACGCTCCAAGCCAAAGAGGAGAGGTACTCGGCAAGGAAACCAGCTTTGGAGAGACGCGCTGAAAGGAGAGAGACGGCCCCACCCCAAGAAAAGGAGCAGGTGTGCCGAACCAGCGCGTGGCGTCTCCCGCAGTGGATACGCGACGGAGGGTTTCCCGCCAAAACCGCGAGGAATTGCGAACGGCGGCCTCCCGACCTTGCCTCCATCTCAAGCCTTACCTGCCTGCATTATCCCCTGTGTAAGTGTGAACGTCCTGTCCTGCTCGTTTGTCTTGGGGCTAAGTAAAAATGAATAGTGTAAGTTAAGGATTCGCTGTGTCACTGTTTCTTCCATCCTTTGCTTGTGTGCGTATAATAAATCTGTTCTTCCTCCGTATTCTTCTTCTTCTTTTTCATTCTCTTGCGATCGCTTTAGAGATTTCCCGATTGAATATCCGTGGGGCGATCTGGTCAACGTCGGGTGAAATCGGGTTTTAATCGGGGAGTAACTGTTCGGACGCGGTTAAATACACCACCGCTCGGTCAATATAACATCTAAAAGCCGCGTCTGTAACAATTGGTAGTCAGGAGGTGGGATTCGAACCTGGGACTAAATTTATTTAGCCCAAATTTTGGACACCAATTGTGTTAGTACGATAACAATTGGTGTCGAGGAGTTGGATTCAGACCTGGGACTAAATTTGTTAGGCCCAAATTTTGGAACACCAATTGTACTATTAGAGTAACAATTGGTGTCTGGGAGTGGGATTCGGGTCCCGAACCAAATTTTTAAAACATCTAGAAAAAAATTTTTTGGTCAAAATTACGAGCTGCCGAAATTTATTTTGTTTTATAAAGCAAAACCCGAATTTTGAGATCGCGCCATGGACAATCAAGGCGATCGGATGTCGGTGGGAGAAATAGACAGGGTGGAATCGACCCAGGACCTCGGGGAAATGTATATGGAGGATAGGGAGGAGGAGAAAAATAGCAATGTGGTTGCGGAGGTTTCAGACGCACAGAATGGCGCCCTCGCGCACGTGGTTGAGGGGGCCACGGTCGCGGAACCAATGAGCACGGCCCAAATACAAGCCTTCATGGCCCAATTCATGGTGGAGATGCAGAGAGAAAACGACAGTATGGAACAAATGGAAAACAGGAGGGCTGATAGTGAAAAAATGGAAAGCAGAATTATGGGGCAAATGGGGGTAATAGGAAACCAAATGGGGGTAATGAGGGACGAAGCGAGGGGTACCGGTGAGGGATTAGACAAGAAATTTGGGAAGTTAGACAATAATTTTGAGGGATTAGACAAGAAATTTGGGAAGTTAGACAATAATTTTGAGGGATTAGACAAGAAATTTGGGAAGTTAGACAATAATTTTGAGGAATTAGACAAGAAATTTGGGAAGTTAGACAATAATTTTGAGGGGTTAAACAACGGGATAAAAGAGGTAAAGAATGGGTTAACGGGGGTGGAAAACAGAATGGCTGCCCAGGAGAATCAGTTAGAGGGGGTGAAAAATGTATTAATGGGGTTAGAAAATAGAATGGAGGACAAATTGCGGGAAATAGGGGAACAATCCGCCCGGGAAATCGAACAGATGGGGAACCAGATGGAGGAAATACGACGAGGGGTGAGTGAGGAGGTCTCGGGGCTACGCGAGGAGGTAAAGCGAGGCGAAAAGCGTATAGAGAAAGAGGTGAGAAATAATACGGCAAAGTTACAGGGGGGAATAGAAGATCTGACGAAAGGAGTAGAACAGCTGACGGAGGGACAAAAGGAACTAACGGACCAAGTGGAAAAGAACACTGCAATCATCGGGGGTTTAAAAGCAACACAAAAGGACATTAAAAATGAATTAATAGCGACACAAAAGGAATGTCAAATGGTACATGAGGGATTGACGAAGAGGTTGGAAGAGGTGACAGAAGTAATGGAGACGAAGGACCGGGAGGTAAGGACGCACATAGAAACGGTTAAAGTAGCGATGGAGGAAGAAATAGAGGGGGCGCACCGGGAGCTGAAGGAGGTAAAGGAAAAATTAGAGGAGGTGGAAGAAGGGGTGAGTGAAATTAAGAAGAGACGGAGGGAAACTAAGAGGGAGATAAAGGAGGAAGTCATGGAATATGTACAAGGTCTGTGTTCAAACCCTGATGCGATGCTCACTAACCAAATAAAAAGTTTGCAGGTGGCAGAGGAGGTGCGACGAGGTACGGAGGTGAGTGGCAATGTATATGATGTGGGGAAAGCTTCAGTCGGCTTGGGGATTGGTTTGGATCCGGGTGTTCGTGAAAGGCCGTTGGTGAAGTGTGTGACAGGTCAGGTGTGCGAAAAAAGAGGTGTGCGAGAATGTCCGACCATGGGGTGTGTGAGGAAAAAGTGCACGCCGAGGAGTGAGTGTGCCGTCAGGAGTGAGCCGGTCGAAGCGCGTGTGCGAGGGGGTACATGGAAGCGCGGTGTGGTGAGTGTTACGGAGGAAGTAACGAGAGAGTGTACACCTGTGGTGAGTGTTACGGAGGAAGTAACGAGAGAGTGTACACCTGTGGTGAGTGTTACGGAGGAAGTAACGAGAGAGTGTACACCTGTGGTGAGTGTTACGGAGGAAGTAACGAGAGAGTGTACACCTGTGGTGAGTGTTACAGAGGATGTAACGAGAAAGTGTACGTCTGTGGTGAGTGTTACAGAGGGTGTAACGGGAGAGTGTGCGCGAGAAAGGTGTGTAACGGACGGGTGCATGAGGAAAGAGTGTGCCGTCGAAAGTAAGGGTGAGTGCGCTGTCAAGAGTGGTGGTGAGAGTAGTGAGAGTGACAAGGAGAGTGAGCTGGTTGTGACAGGTGAGCGAGGATGTACACCTGGGATGGAAGGATGCACACCTGGAATGGTAGAGCGTGAGTGGGAATGCACGCTGGAGTTGGTGGTGAGGCACGTGGTTGGGTGTGCGAATGAGGGCACACCTGTGATTGTCACAGAGGAGGTGACCGAGGAGGGGGCGCGAAGCGGTGTATTGGTGAGGTGTGCGAGCAACGAATGTGTGCCAAAGTGTTCGGTGGTCAGGTGTGTGACCAAGGCTGTGAGTGGAAGGGGTGTACCTGGGTGTGTGAGGAAAGGTACGAGGAGCATGGGCACAGCTGGATGTGTGAGCAAGGAACGGGCTGCGGGGTGTAAGCGTCCAGGTGAAGCATCGACGTTAGACGGGGTAGAGTTTAGAACGACTTATAGCCGAATCGGGCCGTCGGTGCGTGCTGGGCCTCGCTTTGAACGGCCGCGGCCGGGCTCCACTAGGCGGAGCGGGCGGCTGGATAGGAAGGGTCGCTATGGCGACCACGTTTTGTTGAGACGTGCCGGCAGGTCGAGATCGGGACATTGGATGGCTCCACGCCGAGGTGATGCGTGGGATCTCGGGCCGGGTAAGCCCCCATCCCTGCCACGAATGCGGGACGTATCCAGCCGCTGGCACAAAAGAATCCGCGTTCAGTGCTCGGCTGTACGAAGCCGGGCTGTAGATGTGAATTGGCGCACCGAGAGGATGTAATAAGTAGACGGGTGATGGTGATAGTGATAGTGATTTAAAACGAAATTTAGAAAAGTGAATAGAATTGGCAGTAAATGGAAAATTTTTGAATTGTTGGATTTGGACGAGCGAAATTGGTAGTGAGAGACCCCCGATGTGGTGGGATGGCAAATCCACCATCCCTCACAGGTGGGGGCAAAGGAGCAATAGTTTATGGGGTGGCTATGACAACCGAGCCAGAGAGGGCTTGGATAATGATAGGGATCTAGAAGAGATTGACATTAGGTAACGTTAAGTTTAGTTAGTGACTGATACCTGTAGTGGGGACGCAGGTAGATTAGTGTGGATTATAATGACGTGGGAGCGCAATAGTTTAAAGGGACGACTGGGAAGCGCAAGTTTCAGAGGGGAGAAGTTAGCTGAGATGATGCCGTGTGTGTGAGGATTGAACAGGTGAGAATGGAACAGGTGTGATTGCACAGGTGTGCAACTGACAGGTGAATGGAGCAGTGTATGAGGGAGCAGTGGTGATTGCGTGTTGTGTTGACCAAATGGTCCAGGAAGAAAGGAGGGTGCAGGTGGCACCAGGTATGATTGCACAGGTGTGCAACGACAGGTGAATGAAGAACAGGTGTATGTGGCTGTGTGGAATAAATGGTAGTGTGGAATATCTGGAGTATTGGACTGGATGGTCGTGGAGTGAGAATGGTGGAAATTGTGGAGTGGAGTGGATGGTGCGAAGGTGTGAATGGGGGAAGAGTGGACCCCCATCACGGATACCCGGGGCGGGTAGTGTAAGTGTTAGGTAGAGGGTACAGGTAAATTGTGGTTGGATATTGGCATCTGTGGTGCGGGTGACAGAATGGTATGTGGATGGGTGCGTTGGTGTTGTGGAAATGGCTGGGCGTGTAGCCTGTTAGTGTGTGTAGTTGGTTTGGGCACTCCACCACTGTGAGGATGTCGGCCAGGTGAGGCCGCAGGTGGGCTCTGGGAGCCGGTAGTAGTTGTTGTGGATGGGGCTCGAGGATCCGGAGGACGGACCCGGGTAGCCCAGTGCCAGAGGGCACCATGGGGTGACAGAGCCAGGAGAGGGGCTGTCCCCAGTTAGTTAGGTTAGGGTGAGGAGCTAGGTAAGCTCGGGTGGCAACTACAGTGGGGGAGGTGTGCAGGTGGGTAGACCTGTTGGGAGAGGTACACGTCGCAGCCCAGAAATTGTGCTAGAGCACCGGGAGATGAATCGGGGGAGTGAGACCCCAAATTGAGGAGCACCACAGTTTGGTCAATGGGAATTTGGTTTTTAGAACCAATAGTGTAAGTGGCCAATGGATTGGCAGGGAAAGACCCCGGGTAGTGTAAAGTGTGTTAATGTCATTTAGAAAGTAGTTAGGATGAAGGATCTCCTCGCACCATCTGCATCCACTCACCTGAGGTGACAGGTACTCCACACCATGCCATGTTTTGATTATTTTTTATGATGCAAATGTTTGGATTGTGAGACGCATCATGACGTGGGTGTGACATTGTGCGTAATTCCATCTCTTCCTCCTTATGAGGATTGATGATGAATTGGTGATGGCAAATTTTGAAGTAAAGGGATTGTGGAGACGAATTTGGTATAGGGGAAATATGGGGAAGACGTGACAGTAGTGACGAATTTGTAAATGTGTAGATTTTTGTACATATGGGGTGAGAACAAGGGTAGGGTAGGTGACAGGGGGGTGACGTACGGTAGGGACGAGCTTTCTCACTTCGGCCTCCGTACGCATTTCACCTTGCATTGCCTTATTGACGTGTACCCTTGTGACCTTACCCCTCGCTCAATTGTCTTTCTTTTGTCTCCCACATGACCTGTGCGCCATTGGGTGCCGATGGGAGCGTGCGTGAGGTGGCCATTGTGCGCCCGAGATTCCCAGAACCAGCATGCATTGCGTTGATGTACCACTTTATGGACCGCTGTTCTGCGGCCAAGTACCACTTGATGGACCCCAGGTTCTGGGGCAGGGCACCTCTGTTGGAAACCGGCCATAGTGGCCAGGGAATCTTGCTTGCGGACCTCGGTAAGGTGGCACCTCTGCCAAACAGATGGACCACCCTTAGTTGGCCCCTGAGGCCCTAAATAAAAATGGACACAAGTTGTGCTTTTTATTATGTCCAAATAGGCCGCATGAAGCCAGAAGACGTCGGGAAGAACATCGGCCCAGCAGAGAAAGAGAAGACCACCACCAGTTCTTTTGTTGTGTTTATTATGAGCCATGGTGACTGCGCACTGTTTGGTGCTTTTGGGTGCTTTGGTGGTACTGGTACTGGTGCATCGATGCAATGCGTGCTGTCTCCTCCCTCCCAACAGGAATTTCTTTTTCTTGTTCCCTAAAAAGAAAAAAAAAAAAGAAAAACACAGGTCCTGGGTTGCGTTGTAAATAAGAAATCACGTCATTGTAAATAATGCTCCCCACCGTAAATGTATAGTTTGAGAATAATCCCGTAATTCGGTTAGCTGTGGGCTTGAGTCTGTTAGACAGGATGCAATGCAATAGGGGGACATACTTATTTGTGTTTTAAAATTGTCACACTCAGGGTCAGGTTAATTGTAGAGGGAATTACACCTACGTGCCACACTAAGTTAAAGTTTAATAGGTCCGAGGACGGACCTGAAGAAAGGGGGGTGCAGTGTAACGATTTTGAGAAGTGTGTAACGAATTTGAGAAGTGTAACGGTTTTTTGAGAAGTGTAACAATTTTGGAGGAAGTGTAACGAATGTGAAAACGTTACAATGTGAACGTTACAAACGTACGGTACCACCCTGTTAATGTAAATAATGGTCGCAGTCAGCGTCCTAGTTAATTGCATGGAATATACACGCAGGTCACGATATATCTTTTAAATAGTGTATTTCCTTATTCCATGTAGGCTAAGTATGTGTTTTCCCACTAGATTGACTTTGCATTGTATCAAACAAAATAAGCGTAGGCCCTTCCAATTTCCCCAAAACCTCCCTTCCATTTGCCTTCCGCATTTTGGTCGGTTTTTCTCTTCCACCACCATTGGCCACGAGGTAAGGTTGGGGAAGAAAGGCGTGTCTCCACCTCGTCATAAGAAGCAAGGAGTGAACCAGCCCTAACAGCCAATCAACACCGCGGTGAGTGACCCGGTAGGCGTGCCCTCGGAGTCGGCGGCTTGATTTCGCTCGAGGTGATAAAAGCGACTGCAAGGGACTGCTTTACCAGATGAGAGATGAGCTGGAGATGACCCTGGGAGAGGAGCAAAGAGGCTGCACCAAAGAGAGGCGGTGAGATGCGAAACGCTCCAAGCCAAAGAGGAGAGGTACTCGGCAAGGAAACCAGCTTTGGAGAGACGCGCTGAAAGGAGAGAGACGGCCCCACCCCAAGAAAAGGAGCAGGTGTGCCGAACCAGCGCGTGGCGTCTCCCGCAGTGGATACGCGACGGAGGGTTTCCCGCCAAAACCGCGAGGAATTGCGAACGGCGGCCTCCCGACCTTGCCTCCATCTCAAGCCTTACCTGCCTGCATTATCCCCTGTGTAAGTGTGAACGTCCTGTCCTGCTCGTTTGTCTTGGGGCTAAGTAAAAATGAATAGTGTAAGTTAAGGATTCGCTGTGTCACTGTTTCTTCCATCCTTTGCTTGTGTGCGTATAATAAATCTGTTCTTCCTCCGTATTCTTCTTCTTCTTATTCATTCTCTTGCGATCGCTTTAGAGATTTCCCGATTGAATATCCGTGGGGCGATCTGGTCAACGTCGGGTGAAATCGGGTTTTAATCGGGGAGTAACTGTTCGGACGCGGTTAAATACACCACCGCTCGGTCAATATAACATCTAAAAGCCGCGTCTGTAACAATATATTGTTACGGTTTTTCGAACCTTCACTTGTAAATAATTAATCCTTGTAAATATCCCCCTTTGTAAAGGTTGCACCCTAGTTAGGCCATGTACAACACGTAGTACACCGTAGAAACCTCTCTAGTTATTTCATTAGTCTATGTTTCAGTTAAGGATCTGTTCCCAATAGTTTGAATCTGCATTGTATTAATTAAATAAGAGTAGGCCCCAAAGTTCCTTTCAAAAGTGGTGCGAGTGGTCTTCTATCCCACAAGCCGCCATAAGCCACGCGGCCGAGTTGGAGAAGAAGGGGGAGGAGCGCCAGGAACGAAGGCGTGGCCCATCAACGCACCATCAAGGGGCGGACCGGTGAGCACTCGCGACCAATCAGGGCCGAGGCAAGCTCACCGGTGGGCGTATCCTAAAAGCAGGCGGCTTAATATGCGAGCGGCCAATATAAGCGGCTGCGTGGGACTACTTCAAGAGATGAGTGAGGGAGCCCGAAGAATTCGAGTCTGAGAAGCGAGGAGTCCTTTGTGGTTGTTGCACGAACTGGTTGGGCGCGCGCTCCGTGGAAGATCCAGCTATTACGTACGCTGAAGCGTTTCCTCCCCGCTATAAGTAAAGTCCGCTCGCGGCCAACGATACGCGGAGCTGCCTGCTGAGGTTTTCGCCACAGAGCCGGAGCGTGGATTGGGGCCGAAGCCTGGACGCCTTCCCATCGGCCGAACGCTACCTGGACCCTTCGCCTCCTACCATCCGTGCCATCCCATCCTCCTGTGTAAGTGTGTTTGTTCTGTCCTGGGCATGTTAAGTAAGACTGTATAGTGTAAGCTTGCCCTGTGTCCTTTTATTTCCTCTCTTGTATATTCTTGCCCTTTCGTTTCCTCTTTAATCATTACTGTATAAATAAACCATATTTGTTCTTTCTTTACCCCTTGGTTTCTTCTCATCCGATCGCTTTCGTCCTGTCCCCAATTGATATACGTGGCACGATTAGAACCGCTCAGAATCGGGTTTAGTCTTTTTGTTAACGGCCCGAGTCACAGCTCGCTTCGCTTGGCGCATCCATTAACGCTGCGGCTCGGGTGGAAATTATCTCCTCGCTTACGGTCGGTCCTAGTAAGCAGGTATTTGGGACTTCATTGACCATTGACCCAGGCTACTACCGACCGGAAGTGACGTCATAGTTTCCAGGATCGGAGACGGCCAGCTTAAAAGACAAGGGGACTAACTCCCCCCCCCCCCTTGGTAACGGGAGTGCCGTACTCCAAATCCGCAACAATTGGTGTCCGGGAGTGGGATTTGGGACCCGAACCAAATTTTGTTATCTTAAAAAACATTTTGGTCAAAATTATGAGCGGCGGAAATTTTATTACCATCCAAAGTGAGTCGTGCCATGGATAATCAAGGCGATTTGATGCCGGTGGGGGAGAATGAGGAGGTAGAGGAAGAGTTGGAGGCAACCCAGGACCCCAGGGAACAATTGAGTAATGGAAGAGGAGGCTGAAGAGGGTGTAGCAGTGGGGGTTGCAGGCGCACAAAATGGCGGCGCCTCGCACATGGCGGCAGGGGCTGCGCCCGCTGCGCACATGGGAGGGATGAATATCCAGGACCTCATTGTGCAGCTGCAGGCAGCCGTACAAATGGGGGTGGGAAACCAAATTGAGCAATTGGGAAGCCAAACTGGGAAGTTAGACGGCAAATTTGGGGGATTAGAAAACCAAATTGGGGGATTGGGAGACGGGTTGAGTAATTTAGAAGATAGAATGGGGGAGCGATTAGGAAGCAAATTGGGGGGAGTAGGAAGCAAATTGGAGGGATTAGGAAACCAAATTGAAGGATTGGGAAACAGAATGGGTGACCGAATAGGAAAGATTGGGAAGGACAAAAACCGCGGGGCGGGCGAGGAGGTCGCATTTGTGCACGACGAGGTAGCGCGGCTTGAGAAGCGCGGGAAAAGCGAGCCAGAGCAAGGCAAAGTCATGTGGACCGGTATAGAAATCGCGACCCGGGGTATGGAAAAGCCAACGGCCGCAGAATTAAAAGAAAATTTTTTGAGCGCGTCAGCGGTCATTGGGCTGGAAAAAGATATCAAAACCGAAGCAATAGTGGAAATTGGGGCGGAAGAGACGGACTTAGAAGAGCACTCGCGGGAGGAAAAGATGGAAAATGTACAAGGTCCGTGCTCGCATCATGATGCAGTGCTTATTAACCAAATGGAAAGTTTGCAGGTGTTGGAGCGGCGAAGAAGAAGAATCCCGAAGGTGAGCCAGGTGATATATGGTGCAAAAAGATTTTGCAGGAGAGTGTTTGCCACGAAAAGAATTTTCGCGTGCTTGGGATCGAGACAGCTCCGGGAGTTTGTGGAAGGTCCCTTGCGCGCGGTGTGAGTAGAAATGGCGCGCGTGTGCGAATGGTGCCGGAGCGCGAGTGTATTACAGAGTTTGGAAGTGAGGGAGAATGCACATCGGAGTGTATGTGTGATAGTGGGAGTAATTGTGACACGGAGAGTGAGTTGGTTGTGGCCAGTGAGAAAGAATGCACACTTGGAATGGTTGATCGTGTGCGAGGAGGTACACCTGAGTTGGTGGTGGAGCGCATGATGTGGAGTGTTACAGGGGATGTAATGGAAGAGTGCACGCCCGTGGTGGTTACGGAGTACGTAACGGGGGAGAGTGCACGCGAGAAGTGTGCAAACAAGTGTGCGCCAAGGTGTGCGAGGAGGTGTGCGGGGGTCAGGTGTGTAACGAGGTCTGTGAGCGGAATGAGTGTGCCGGGGTGGTGTGCACGGACAGAGAGTGCGGTAATAGAGTGCAGGAAATGTGCGGAGTGTATGGAGACACCTGGATTTGTGAGTAACGAAAGGAACGCATGGTGTGAGCATGCGGGTAAGGCATTGACGTCGACCGGGACAGCGTTTAAGCTGACAAGTAGCCGACGCGAGCTCTCGGTCCGTGACGGGCTTTGTGTGCTGCGGGAGCCCGTGGGGATCGGTGCCGCGTTGCTCCTGCTCGGAGCATCGTGCACGATTCGGGCCGGGGCCCGCCCTGCACGGTCGAATCCGCGCTTTGCCAGACAAAGCGACCGGCCCGGTTCGAGGGGAAGGAGGAGGGGTCGGAACGGTGCCCCTAGGGTGGTCCAAAAATGCAAAAAAATCACTTTTTTATCTGGATTTTGATGCTCTATTGGATTATTGTTAGAAATGGTCTAAATCATTCACCCAAAAAATATTTTGCATCTGAGTCATCTATAAACTCATACACACTCAACATAAATTTGTCATTTTGGTCAATTTTAATGACTTACAAAGACTTTAGAAATATTTTTTTCCTAAATAATGTCATTGATGGTACATACCCCTGTGAAGTCCTCATGGTCGAAACATGAGTCAGACATGTATGAACATGTTTCAAACATGTTTCAAGCATTGTCAAACATGTTTCGACCATGATGATTTCACACTCACAGGCGCAAGCGCATGCAAAAAGTCATGAACCACAAAATGGCTTAGTACAATAGTGCATGTACCTTTTCCACCTAGGTTGCTATTGGATTGTTCTCATTTAGCCAAATTTGGTGAAAAACGCCATATTTCAATTGAAGTGTGTATGAGTTTCTAGATGGAATTGAGCGAAAATATTTGGTGGGTGAATGTTTTAGACCATTTCTAACAATAATCCAGTAGAGCATCAAAATCGGAGAAATCGATGCTTTTTGGACCACCCTAGGTGCCCCCTTGCGGTGGCGACGTTTCGGCTGGGCAAGGCCGGGCCATCGCTCATGGGAGCGCAAGGCGTTGCGCCGGGATGGTGCCTGGTGCCTTGGCCCAACCAAACCTCCTCCCCTGAATCCGAATGCCGGATGGACCCAACCTGCAGGAGACAAAATACTTATTGCATTGCATTGCATAATTCATTGCTCGGCTTTGCGAAGCCGAGCTTTAATGATGTAACGACGCACCGAGAGGCTCTGAGTGAAGTGGACTGATGGTGATAGTGATAGTGTGATAGGGAAATTGATGGCAAATGGTATATGGTGTAGAGGGATGGTAGATTTACCATCCTTCACATCGTACGTGGGGGCACATGAGCATTAGTTTATGGGGTTATGGCGGTGAAAACCTAGCCAGGGAGGGCTTGGATAATGTTAGGGTTTAGAAATGACAATAGGTAACTGTAGATTTAAGTAGCGACATTATACCTGTAGAGGGGACGTAGAATAGATTAGTTGGATAATAACGACGAGGGAGTGCTTAGTATAACGGAAGATGGGGAGCACGAGTTTCAGAAGGGAGTAGATAGTTAGATGATGCTATGTGTTTGTGGTGAGAGTGATGAAATGAGGAATTGGTATGGAAGTTCTTTGTGGTGAGCATGATGAATGGCAGGGTATTGAGTGGATGGCTTGCAAGTTGTGCAAGTGGAATACAGGTGTATGGAGAATGTTGCATGGAATAGATGGTCTGGAATGAATGGAGTACGGAATGGATGGTGTGGAGTGAGTAGTGTGGAATACATGGAGTGGAGTGTATGGTGCGAAAGAGTGGATGGGGGAGGATGGACCCCTTCATGAGTACCCGGGGAGGGTAGTTTAAAAGTAGGTAGAGGGAGTAGGTAAATTGTGGTTGGATATTGGCATCTGTGGTGCGAGAGTAGCAGAGTACTGCTTGAGGGGTGCATTCGTGGAGTAAATTGGCTGGGCGTGTGGCCTGTTAGTACGAATGGTTAAATGGGCACTCCGCCACTGTTAGTCTGTCGGCCCGGTGAGGCCGCAGGTAGGCTCTGGGAGCCAGGTAGAGTTAGAGTTCGATGGGGCCCGAGGATCCGGAGGACGGACCTGGGTAGCCCAGTGCCAGAGAGGGCACCGAGGGGGTGAGAGAGCCAGAGGGCCTTCCCCAGGTAGGTTAGGGTGAGGGGCAGGTAAGCTCGGGAGGCAACTACAGTGGCGGAGGTGTGCAGGTGAGCGGACCTGCTAGGGGAGCCACACGCCCCAGCCCTGAAATTGTGCGAGGGCACAGGGAGTAGAATCGGGGGAGTGAGACCCCAAATTGGTGAGCACCACAGTATGTTCAATGGGAGTTCAGTTCTTAGAACCACATAAAGTAAAAATGGCCAATGGTTTTGCAGGGAAAGACCCCGGGTAGAGTAAGTGTGTTAAAGTCATTTAGAAGGTAGTTAGGATTGAAAGTCTCTTCGCACCATCCGCATCCATTCACCAAGGTGACAGGACTCCACACCACTGTTTTTTGCAAATGTCTGGGAAGTAAGACGCATCACGACGTGGGGTGACATTGTGCTTGTGATTCCATCTCTTCCTCCTTCGGAGGGATTGATGAGGAATTGGAATTGATGGCAAATTTGGTTAAAAGGGATTGATGACGAATTTGGATTAGGGGAGATATGGGGAAGACAGGACGTTAGCGACGGATTTGTAAATTGTGTAAATATGGGGTAGGGGCAAGGGTAGGTTAGGTGACAGGGGGGGACGTACGCTAGGGACGAGCTTTCTCCGCTCGCTCTCCAGTGCACCTCACTCTGCATTGCGCCTTGTTTTGATGTGTACTTTTGCGCCCTTGCACCCCGCTAACCCTGCTTTGTCTTCCTTCCCCACTCATGGACCGTGGTCTTTGTGTGCCGAGGGGAAAGTGTGCAGGTGTCCGCAGTTGTGCGCCCGCACCCTCGCTGCTGCCTGCCTGGACCGGTACCCACTTTATGGACCACACGGTTGTGGCCGAGCACCACTTTATGGACCACACGTTTTGGGGCCTGGCACCTCTGCTGGGGACCGGCCATTGTGGCCAGTGGAAATCTTGCTTGCGGACCACGGTTGAGGTGGCACCTAAGCCATGCAGGTGGACCACCCTTAGTTGGCCCCTGCAGGCCGTAATTAAAAAGAAGTGGACGCGTTTTGTGCCCTTTTTGTTTTATTATTAAATAAGCAGCAAGAAAAGAAAACGACCAGAACCATCGGCCCAGCAGAGAAGAGAAGACGTCGCAAGGCACCATTTTATTATTGAAGTGTATGACTGTGCACTGGATGGTGCTTTTTGTGTATGGTGGTGTTTTGGTGCTTTTTGTGCATGTTTGTGCTTATTAGTGCTTATTTTGCTAATTGGTGCTGGTGGTATCGGTACAGTGCAGTGCATGGCATGACCTTTCCTCTTTGCAAAACTTCTGCTTTTGTTTCCCAAAAAGACAGGTCCTGGGTTTAGTTTGTAAATACCAAATAGTATAGTCTTTGTAAATAATGCTCCCCACCGTCAATGTGTAGTTTGAAAATTAATTCCGCAATTCGGTTATTCTGTGGGCGTGAATCTGTTAGGTAGAATGCAATGCAGCAGGCGGGACATACTTAATTGTTAAAACTGTCGCACTCAGGGTAAGGTTAAAAGTAGAGG
>NC_136268.1:36513059-36783059 GCF_964187855.1 Myxine glutinosa
GAGGTAAAGCGAGGTGAGAAGCGTATGGAGAAAGAGGTGAGAAATAATACGGCTAGGTTACAGGGGGGAATAGAGGGTCTGACGAAGGGAGTAGAACAGCTGACAGTCGGACAAAGGGAACTAGCGGACCAAGTGGAAAAGAACACTGCAATCATCGGGGGTTTAAAAGCGACACAAAAGGACATTAAAAACGAATTAATAGCAACACAAAAGGAATGTCAGATGGTACATGAGGGGTTGACGAAGAAGTTGGAGGAGGTGACAGAAGTAATGGAGACGAAGGACCGAGAGGTGAGGACGCACATAGAAACGGTTAAGGTGGCGTTAGAGGAAGAGATAGAGGGGGCGCACCGGGAGATGAAGGAGGTAAAGGAAAAATTAGAGGAGGTGGAAGAGGGGGTGAGTGAAATTAAGAAGAGACGGAGGGAAACTAAGAGAGAAATCCAGGAGGAGGTAATGGAATTGGTACAAGGTCGGTGCTCAACTCATAATGTGCTGCTCACTAACCAAATAAAGAGTTTGCAGGTGGTAAAGGAGGTGCGGAGACGAGGTGCCAAGGTGAGTGGCGATATAATCGGAAATGTACATGATGTGAGGAAAGCTTCAGTCGGCTTGGGGATTGGTTTGGATCCGGGTGTTCGTGAAAGGCCGTTGGTGAAGTGTGCGACAGGTCTGGTGTGCGAAAAAAGAGGTGTGCGAGAATGTCCGACCATGGGGTGTGTGAGGAAAAAGTGCGCGCCGACCAGTGAGTGTGCTGTCGAGAGTGAGTCGGTCGTAGCGCGTGTGCGAGGGGGTACATGGAAGCGCGGTGTGGTAAGTGTTACGGAGGAAGTAACGAAAGAGTGTGCGCAAGAGGATGCGTGAGAAAGGTGTGTAATGGACAGGTGCATGGGGAAAGAGTGCGCTGTCAAGAGTAAGGGGGAATGCACGCCTGTGGTGAGTGTTACAGAGGATGTAACGAGAGAGTGTATGCCTGTGGTGAGTGTTACAGAGGATGTAACGGGAGAGTGTGCGCAAGAGTGTGCGCGAGAAAGGTGTGTAACGGACGGGTGCATGAGGAAAGAATGTGCTGTCGAGAGTAAGGGTGAGTGCGCTGTCAAGAATGGAGGTGAGAGTAGTGAGAGTGACACGGAGTTGGTTGTGACAGGTGAGTGAGGATGTACACCTGGAATGGAAGGATGCACACCTGGAATGGTAGAGCGTGTGTGGGAATGCACACTTGAGTTGGTCGTGAGGCACGTGGTTGGGTGTGCGAGTGAAAGCACACCTGTGATTGTCACAGAGGAGGTGACCGAGGAAGGGGCGCGAAGAGGTGTGTTGGTGAGGTGTGCGAACAACGAATGTGTGCCAAAGTGTTCGGTGGTCAGGTGTGTGACCAAGTCTGTGAGCGGAATGAGTGTACCGAGGTGTGTAAGGAAAGGTACGAGGAGCATGGGAACAGCTGGAGGTATGAGCAAGAAAGGGGTAGCGTATGCATGTAAGCATCCAGGTGAGGCATCGACGGTAACCGGGTTAGCAGTTAGAGCGACTTTTAGCCGAATCGGGCCCTCGGTGCGTGCCGGGCTTCGCGTGCCGCGAGAACCAGCGGGGATCCGAGCCACGGCGGGTTCGAAAGGACCGCCGTACGCGATCCACGCTGGGCCTCGCTTGGAACGGCCGCGTCCGTGCTCCACGAGGCGGAGCGGGCAGCTCGATAGGAAGGGTCGTCATGGCGACCACTTTTTGTTGAGACGTGCCGGCAGGTCGAGATCGGGACATTGGATGGCTCTACGCCGAGGTGGTGCGTGGGATCTCGGCACGGGTAAGCCCCCGTCCCTGCACCGAGTGCCGGACGCATCCAGCCGCCGGCACCAAAGAACCCGCGTTCATTGCTCGGCTGTACGAAGCCGGGCTGTAGAAGGGAATTGGCGCACCGAGAGGATCTAATAAGTAGACGGATGATGATAATAGTGATAGTGGTTTTGATCCAAAATTTAGACAAGTGAATAGAATTAGCAGTAAATGACAAATTTTTGATTTGTTGGATTTGGACGGGCGAAATTGATAGTAGGACCTCCCCGATGTGGTGGGATGGCAAATCCACCATCCCTCACAGGGGGGGGGGGGGCAAAGGAGCACTAGGTTTATGGGGTGATGGCAGTGAAAACTAGCCCGGGTGGGTTAGGATATTGTGTGTAGGGCCCGAGAAGATGACATTAGGTAACGTTAAGGTTAGTTAGTGACTGATACCTGTAGTGGGGACGCAGGTAGTTTAGTGTGGATGATAATGACGAGGGAGCGCAATAGTTTAAAGGGACGACTGGGAAGCGCAAGTTTCAGAGGGGAGTAGTTAGCTGAGATGATGCCGTGTGTTTGAGGATTGAACAGGTGTGATTGAACAGGTGTGATTGCACAGGTGTGCAACTGAACAGGTGGATGGAGCAGTGTATGAGTGAGTGAAGGTGATTGTGTATTGTGCAGACCAAATGGTCTAGGAAGAGGAGGAGGGTGCAGGTGGCACCAGGTATGATTGCACAGGTGTGCAACGACAGGTGAATGGAGGACAGGTGTATAGAATAGATGGTATGGAGTATTGGAATGGATGGTCGTGGAGTGAGTATGGTGGAAATTGTGGAGTGGAGTGGATGGTGCGAAGGTGTGAATGGGGGAAGAGTGGACCCCCATCAAGGATACCCGGGGCGGGTAGTGTCAGTGTTAGGTAGAGGGTACAGGTAAATTGTGGTTGGATATTGGCATCTGTGGTGCGGGTGAAAGAATGGTCTTTGGATGGGTGCATTAGTGTTGTGGAAATGGCTGGGCGTGTAGCCTGTTAGTGTGTGTAGTTGGTTGGGCGCTCCACCACTGTGAGGATGTCGGCCAGGTGAGGCCGCAGGTGGGCTCTGGGAGCCGGTAGTAGTTGTTGTGGATGGGGCCCGAGGATCCGGAGGATGGACCCGGGTAGCCCAGTGCCAGAGGGCACCGAGTGGGGTGACAGAGCCAGGAGGGGCTTTCCCCAGTTAGTTAGGTTAGGGTGAGGAGCTAGGTAAGCTCGGGTGGCAACTGCAGTGGTGGAGGTGTGCAGGTGGGTAGACCTGCTGGGAGAGCTACACGTCGCAGCCCAGAAATTGTGCGAGGGCACCGGGAGATGAATCGGGGGAGTGAGACCCCAAATTGAGAAGCACCACAGTTTGGTCAATGGGAATTGGTTTTTAGAACCCATAGTGTAAGTTGGCCAATGGATTGGCAGGGAAAGACCCCGGGTAGTGTAAAGTGTGTTAATGTCATTTAGAAAGTAGTTAGGATGAAGTCTCCTCGCACCATCTGCATCCACTCACCTGAGGTGACAGGTACTCCACACCATGCCATGTTTTGATTATTTTTTATGATGCAAATGTTTGGATTGTGAGACGCATCATGACGTGGGTGTGACATTGTGCTTTGTTGTTCCATCTCTTCCTCCTTATGAGGATTGATGACGAATTGGGTGATGGCAAATTTTGGATAGAGGGATTGTGGTAACGAATTTGGTATAGGAGAAATATGGGGAGGACGTGACAGTAGTGACAAATTTGTAAATGGGTAGCTTTTGTAAATATGGGGTAAGGGCAAGGGTAGTGTAGGTGACAGGGGGGTGACGTACGGTAGGGACGAGCTTTCTGACTTCGCCCTCCGTACGCATTTCGCCTTGCATTGCCTTATTGATGTGTACCCTTGTGACCTTACCCCTCGCTCATTTATCTTTCCCCTTTTGTCTCCCACATGACCTGTGCGCCATTGGGCGCCGAGGGGAGCGTGCGTGGGTCGGCCATTGTGCGCCCGAAATTCCCAGAACCAGCTGTCTGCATCGATGCACCACATTATGGACCACATGCCTGTGGCCGAGCACCACTTATGGACCCCATGGGTTGGGGCATGGCCCCTCTGCTGGAACCGGCCATGAGGGCCCGAAATCTTGCTGGCGGACCTTGGCCACAGGGCACCGATGCCCCACAGGTGAACCACACGTAGTCGGCCCTGTGGGCCATAAATAAAGAAAATAAAATGGACACATTGGGTGCAAGTGTTAATACAAATAGGCCGCCAGTAAGCAAAGCAAAGGAATGAGAACAACTGGAAGAAATAATAATAACCAGCAGAGGGAGCCGAAGAGCAAGAGATCACTTGCAGGGTTAGGGGTTGTTTGGTTATTTTTATGCATTGAACACTGATGAACAATGGTGACTGCACCGATTGGTGCTTGAGGGTGCATGTATTGGTGCGTTTTTGGGAGCTTTCATGGTGCGTCGATGCAGAGCAGACTCTCTCCCCCCCCCCAGAAAGAACAATCACAGGTCCTGGGTTAGTTTTGTAAATAAAAATAGCGTCATTGTAAATAATGCTCCCCACCGTCAGTGTATAGTTTGAAGACCATTCCGCAATTCGGTTAACTGTGGGCGTAAGTCTGTTAGGCAGGGTGCAATGGAGCAGTGGGACACATTTATTTATGTTTTAAAACTGTCGCACTCAGGGTCAGGTTAAAAGTAGAGGGAACTACACCTACGTGTCACACTAAATAAAAGTTGTAGGCCCGGGACGTGCCTAAGAGGAGGAGGGTGCAGTGTTGCGGATATGAGGACTGTATATTTTTTTGATTGTGTGCTGTATTATTATTATTATTGTTTATTCTGCGCCCCCCTACCTCCGGAGCTGTGTAAAGGTGAAAGGGCATCCCATAATTAGTCCACAAGCATACACGTCAGCCAAATAATAGAGTACCCCTGTTTGATAGTTATCTCTTATTCTGTGTTTTAGGGTAAGGCTGTGTCTCCCATTAATTGAAGTACTCCATTGCACCAGTGAAAGAGAATAGATCCCCTTTCATTCCCATCCCCAAAATCTCCATTTCCTTTTACATCCCCTCTCGTGATTGCCAACCCTCGATTGCCAATTACCTCCCCTCCAATAACCGCCATTGACCACGAGGCAGGGTCGGAGAAGAAAGGCGTGTCTCCACCTCGTCATAGAGGGGAAGAGGGGCGTGCCCGCCCGTCGTCATCAAGGGCGGAGCGAGAGGGTCGCGTGACCAACCAGGGCCGAGGTGAGCACACCGATGGGCGTGTCAGGAAGGCCGGCGGCTTGATCGCTGGAGGCGCTATAAAAGGCACGCACGCAAGAAGCAGTGAGAGTGAGTCGTGAGTTGGTCGTCAGAGGAGGGTCAGGGGTTGCGTTGGTTGCGGTGGTAAGAAGTCGGTGGTGAGAAGTGGTGGCGTCGAGTGGTCAGTGGTTGCGTTGGTTGCGTTGAGTTGTCGATGGTGAGGAGACACCAGGGCCAAGAGAGAGAAGGTTCCAGGTCAATTACCAGCAGTTGCGCCAGAGACGGCAGACGCGCCCTGAGGTGAGCCAGAGAAGCAGCTTTGGCTCCACAAGCAGCGTTGACTCCACCAGGCAGCTTCAACCCGTTACCCCGCGGGGACCAGATAGCGGTGGCATCGGTGGCCGTCGAGGTCCAGCCGACGTCCCGTGCGGGATCAAGCCCGAACCTTCTGCCCCAGCTGAACCTTCCCATTCCTCCTTCCAGCATTCATTCCTTTCCTCCACCCTTCTTGTGTACGTGAGTTTGTTCTGTGTGTCTTGTCCCTGGGTATTTAATTAAGTCTGGATAAGCTAGTATTTGCACTGTGTCACCTGCGTCTTATGTGTTGTAAATAAACTTGATTGCTCCTTTTTGCTTGTGTGTGTATAATAAATCTGTTCTTCCTCCGTACTCTGTCTTCTTCTCTTTTTCCTTCTCTTTCGGTCGCTTTAGAGGTTTCCCGATTGAATATCTGTGGTGCGATCTGGTCAACGTCGGGTGGAATCGGGCCAATTGGGGATCCTGTAACGGTCGCGGTTGGACCATCCGCTCGGCCCATCATAACATCTAAACCGCGATCCGTAACAATATATTGCTGCCCGATAAACGGGCTTTTCAGAGTGCCTGAGCGTTTGGTTTGATTAAAGCAACTCGGATGAATTCCAGCTTTTTGTCGCGTCCATTCTTCCGATCGACGTGGGAGCCCCAGCTCCTTCATTGGTGACCTACCGATATGGACACGGCAGTCGCCCTTAAACTGCCTACCTTCTGGGAGGCTCACGCGGCGGTTTGGTTCGCACAGGCGGATTCCCTGTTCGCCCTGCGAGGCATCACGGCCGACGACACCCGCTTCCACCATGTGGTAGCAAGCGCTCGGTTCGGCCACCGCGGCCCGCGCCCTGAGCCTCCTCGAGAGCCCGCCAGCCGCTGACAAATACGGCGCGATTAAGAAGCTTCTCCTCGACGCTTTCGCCCTCCCATCGGCGGAACGCGCACGGCGCCTGCTCGACCTGCCCGAGCTCGGCGACACGCGCCCTTCCGAGCGAATGGACTACATGCTTTCACTGCTCGGCGAGCACTCTCCGGCATTCCTGTTCCGGGAGCTGTTCCTCCGTCAGCTGCCTAACCCGGTACGCCTCGCCCTGGCAAGCACGACGATCACAGATCCCCGGGCCCTTGCCAGAGAAGCCGACAAGATCTCCGCCGCAGGACAGCGCATCGCAGCGGCGACATGGGACCCACCGCCGTCCGACGCAACACCCATGGCGCCCGAGCACCCGGCACGGTCGACGACCGAACTGCCGACGCAATTGGCGGCCGCTACACCGAGCCGACCACCTCCAGCACGACGACCGGGGCCTCCACCTGACCAAGCATGGTGTTACTATCATGCCAGGTTCGGACAGAAGGCCCGGACATGCCGACCCCCGTGCACCTTCGGCAGGCCGGGAAACGGCCGGGCCGGCGTTCATTACCAGCCATGAGCGCCGGCCACACGGGCAACTTACTGTTCATCACGGATAAAGCGTCCGGACGGCGCTTCCTGTGCGACACCGGCGCCCAACTGAGCGTCATACCCGCCTCTGACCAGGACAGGCAATCCGCGGTTTGCGGCCCCTCCTTGGTTGCGGCCAACGGATCGACCATCCGCACCTTCGGCCCGCGCAACGTCACCCTCTGCTTCGGCGGCCAACGCTTTGCTTGGACGTTTGTAACCGCAAACGTGCCCATGGCTCTGCTAGGCACCGACTTCCTCTGCGCACACGGACTGCTGGTGGACGTCCAACGGCGTCGTTTAATCAACGCCGAAACCTTCAGCTCCCTGGTATGCACATTGAGCAGCTCCGCGCCGACCGAGCTGGCATGCGCCGTCCCGGCGGCGAACGCGTTTGCTCGCCTGCTCACGGAGTTCCCGGCCCTCACGCGGCCGACGTTTTCGGCCGTCGCAGTACGGCATGGGATCGAGCACCACATACCAACCACGGGCCCGCCGGTCTACGCCAGGGCCCGCCGCCTCGACCCAGCCAAGCTCGCCGTGGCGAAGGCCGAATTCGACGCGTTGGAGCACCTCGGCATCGTGCGGCGCTCCGATAGCGCGTGGGCCTCGCCACTGCACATCGTGCCAAAGCCGGGGGGTGGATGGCACCCGTGTGGCGACTACCGCCGTCTCAATGACGCTACCACCCCCGACAGGTACCCGATCCCGCATATCCAAGACTTCTCCGCCCGTCTGGCGGGACGGGTCATTTTTTCGAAAATTGATCTCATACGGGGATATCACCAGGTACCTGTCAGGGCGGCCGACGTCCCTAAAACGGCAGTCATCACGCCGTTCGGCTTATTCGAATTCTTGCGGATGCCATTTGGTCTCAAGAACGCGGCTCAGGCGTTCCAGCGCTTGATGGACGGCGTGTTGCGTGACCTGCCGTTCCTTTTCGTTTACCTGGACGACATCCTCGTCACCAGCACGTCCCGGGCCGAGCACCTCCTCCACCTCCGAACACTGTTCGGGCGCCTCAGCGAGCACGGCCTCATCGTCAACCCGGCCAAATGCCACTTCAGCACGACGGCCGTTGATGTTTTGGGCCACCACATCACCAAGAACGGGGCCGTGCCGCTGCCAACCAAGGTCGAGGCCATCACCACGTTCCCGCGTCCCCGCACCATAAAGGTCCTGCAGGAATTCCTGGGAATGGTGAATTTTTATCACCGCTTCGTGCCCCGCGCTGCTCAACTCATGCGGCCCCTCTACGAAGCCCTCCGGGGCAAGCCGGCCAAGCACGACATCGCCTGGTCTGCAGCAATGGATGCGGCCTTCCAAAGCTCAAAGCGGGCCCTCGCCGATGCAACACTGCTCGCTCACCCGGTGCTCAACGCTCCCATCGCCCTCACCACGGATGCCTCCGACTACGCGGTGGGCGCCGTACATGAGCAATGGGTGAACGGGGTTTGGCAGCCACTCGCTTTTTTCAGCCGGCAGCTCCGGCCGAACGAGCTCAAATACAGCACGTTTGACCGGGAGCTCCTCGGTCTACACCTGGCCGTCCGCAATTTCCGCCACCTCCTGGAGGGCCGACCTTTCACGGCGTTCGTCGACCACAAGCCGTTGGTTTACGCCATGGCCAAGGTCACGGAGCCGTGGTCGTTCCGCCAACAGCGCCACCTCTCCGCCGTGTCGGAGTTTACCACGGACATCCGGCACGTCGCCGGCAAAAACAACGCCGTGGCCGACTGTCTTTCCCGGGCCAGCGCGAACGCGGTCCACCTGGGCGTGGACTTTGCGCTTATGGCGGCGGACCAAACCACCGACACCACGGTGCAAGCCCTCTGGGCGGCGGACACGGGCCTCCGCCTGGCCGACATCCCCTTCGCGGACACTGTCCTGCTCTGCGACGTCTCCCAAAGCCAGCCTCGCCCCATCGTGCCCGTCACCTGGCAACGCCGCATCTTCGCCTCCCTCCACGGCCTTTCCCACCCGGGCCGGAAAGCTTCCCAGAAGCTGGTGTCGGCGCGATTCGTCTGGCACGGCCTTCGTCGGGACGTCCGCGATTGGACCAGCACCTGCACGGCCTGCCAACGGGCCAAGGTCCACCGACACACCCAGGCCCCGCTGGCACCTTTCACCGTGCCCGAACGACGTTTCGACCACGTCAACGTGGATCTGGTGGGCCCCCTCCCCCCGTCACGGGGGTTCACACACCTGCTCACCATGGTGGACAGGACCACCAGGTGGCCGGAGGCCGTTCCCCTCGTCTCCACCACCACCGCCGACGTGGCGCAGGCTTTCATCGCCACCTGGGTCGCCCGCTTCGGCGCACCGGCGGACATCTCGTCAGACCGCGGACCACAGTTCACCTCCGAGCTGTGGGGCGCGGTCGCCCGCAACCTGGGGGTCAAGCTCCACCGTACTACGGCCTACCACCCCCAAGCAAACGGGTTGTGCGAGCGATTCCACCGCTCCATGAAGGCCGCGCTCATGGCTGCCCTTCAAGACGGCGGTTGGGCCGACCGGCTGCCGTGGGTCCTTTTGGGCCTCCGCACGGCCCCCAAGGAGGACCTCGAGGCATCGACCGCCGAGCTTGTCTATGGCCAGGCGCTACGCGTCCCGGGCGAATTCGTGCCCGACGCTACCAGTCCCTGGTCCGCAGCTCACCAGCGCTCGGACCTCCAGGAGGCCGCCCGACGGTTTGCCCCCGTGCCAACATCCCACCACGGTGACCCCCAGTCCTACGTCCCCCCAGCACTTCACACAGCGGAGTATGTTTTTGTGCGTCACGACGCACATCGGGGGCCACTCCGGCCGCCGTACGACGGGCCCTTCCGGGTGCTGCGACGGGACGACAAGTCGTTCGTCATCGACATCGGCGGCAGGTCGGACCGGATTGCGGTGGACCGCCTCAAGCCGGCGCACGTGGACGTCGACCACCCACCACGGGTGGCCCTTCCGCCGCGGCGAGGCCGCCCCCCGTCCACGGTGCCCCCCACTCGACCGCCCACCACCACACCGGACCCCCTCCCACGACCCGCCAGGGGTCGCTTCGGCCGCGTCATCAGGACCCCCCTCAAATTGACCCTGCCGGTGCAAGTCGATTCTGGGGGGACGTGTGTAGCGGCTACCGCTGGGTTTTCACAATCGCCTTGCACCTATCAAGGACGCGGAGCGATCACCATGCCGGGCTCGTCCAGGACGCCCGGGCAGGCCCGCACTCAACTTGCCAGGCCTCGGTCGGGACGCCCGGGCAGGCTCGCCCTCAACTTGCCAGGCCGCAGCCAGGACGCTGGGCCACGCCCCCTCTCGCCTTTCCTGGGCAAACGCTCCGGGATTATATGTATATATATTGCTGCCCGATAAACGGGCTTTTCAGAGTGCCTGTGTGTTTGGTTTGATTAAAGCAACTCGGATGAATTCCAGCTTTTTGTCGCGTCCATTCTTCCGATCGACGTGGGAGCTCCAGCTCCTTCAATATCATGGTTATGGAAATGGAGTGGGGTTCAGGCCTGTTTGAAGAGCAGCTTCATCAACGTTCGTCAGAGTGGGGCTTGGCGGGAATCAAGGTTCATCAACGTTCTGCAATGCCTTTCACCTTTGATCCCTTTCCTTTCATCAACCTCCTTCATACAACACAGAAAATCCCTCAGGAAGTCATCGAGGTCGACTCCTTGATATAGCACCAGCCGAGCCCATTCACTGCATGAAGCATAGACCTTATCGCGAATCGGTAAATATCAACAGAGGGCGCTCGACCGCAAAGCATGATGGGATCGAAAAGGGGGCAAACGTAAACACGAACCTAGAAGAGGAAGCGTCTGTCTACAATCGACGCTGTGTTTACGGAAAGGAAGATGGCTAATGTGAAAGAAATTCAGCGTTTTTTGGCATTACAATCCAGCGATTTAAAGAAATATTTGAGGGAAAGGGGGGTTCCCATTGGAGAAGAGAAACAACAGGAGCTTGCTGAGAAGGCTTTTGAAACCTCGATCGGCCATACAAATATCGCCGGGCTGGAACTTGTCTACAATGTTCGTCATCTTTACAATTTTTTTGTCCGACGTGTTTCCTCCTGTAGGTTTGGAAATGTATGAAATTGTTCCGCTCGGTGTAATACCAACAAGGCACTTGAGAGTAAGTCTTGACTTATATTGGCTGTACACTTGCGAATTTGATGCTGCCAGGGAAGGTCTATCTATTTGGATTTCAGTGGTCGATTATGCATCTCACAGTACCCTTATACTTGTGGAAACATGCTGGGTAGTACTTCATAGTGCCTTCTTTGCTGGGCCAGTGGATGAAGGCAGCCAGCTCCTTTGCCAGAGTGGAATCCAAGTGGACAAAACTTGGGAGATGGTGCTTTGTCCTTATCCAAAGCGAAATGCGAGGTCCTCCTCGCGAATATTAAGCCGAAGCTTCATGAGTGTCATGAGTAGTTGATCCTCTAAAGATTGAGATCGCTTAACTCCGGGTTTTGTAGTATTGTTTATTTGCCAGGTCTTGTCTCCCATTGATAATTACCTTCGCAAAAGCGGAAGGTTATGTTTTGATCGCTGTGTATTTATTTGTATGTCTGTGTGTGTGTGTGTATGTTATTCGCATAACTCAAAAAGTATTCAACCGAATTGCATGAAATTTGGTGGGATGATTGGTTATTATACGGGACACATTTGATTAGATTTTGGGAGCAATCGGGTCAAAGGTCAAGGTCAAGGTCACGAAAAGGTCAAAATCGTATTTTTACCAAGTACAGAACAGTAGCTGCGGCGAAGGTATGCGCTCTACCGAGTGCCCGTTCTAGTTTCCCCTTATAATAATGAAGGGTCTGTGCATGAGGGGATACTTCTGCTAATAACCACTTAAACAGGTCATAACTAGGTAAACCTGAATAAAGTTTCACAAGTTCATCACAGTTTGCTATGTCCGAAACAGTAAGCTTCTTGTTACATACTGCAATGGCGGCTTTCAGTTTTGCGACGGTGTCCTTGGCTTGCAAATACTGGCTCATAGTAGGGGAGCTCCCAATAGAGTTCGTGACCATTTTCCCGTGATCAAGGTTTGAAGGTTGATTTTGAAAGATAAAAATATATATAAAAAAATAAGCTTGGGTATCTTTTTTAAAAATGCGGGCTAACACGGCCAGAGGACAAAATCCAAGATGTCCGCCAAAACCGCGAAATCGGGCATATTTCCGCCTACGTGAATGCTACATATACATATTGGGTGTCCATATGTGGGTTTTTCTGGGCCCAGATCTTGCATCTTACATCAGTCAATTGATATTGTGACTTAAAATGATATTAAATGATTAATGTTGACCAAAATCCAAGATGGCCGCTGCAAAAAACCATGTATTGTATATGTTCATAATTGTGCATACCATAGATTCATCGCTGGCGTCTAAATACAGTTTTACATGACTAGTGTTTTCATTTATAACCTTACTGTTACTATGAATGACTTTTTGAGCAGGTAACGAACCAAGATGGCTGCCTCTCGCCCGTTAGATAAGCAGTTATGGCTACTGTACATTGTATCTATTGCAACGTCTTTTATTTGACACAATGTTCAAGGTTTTCATTTGCAATCAGTAAGAAAGAAATTATCTTTTTCTATTTTGTTTTATTATATTTACAGTGACATGACATTACATTTACAAGCAGTGATACACATTGCACAAGTAGCATATACGGTAGGGTTGAAAATGACAATAGTTGTTATAACAGTTTGTTTGTGTTGGATAGATTGAAATTGTTATTCACTGTCCGAATCGTCCGTCTCGGACCCAGACTCGACTGGATCATCCATAGTTGGGCTGCTTTCCAAAGCCTGAGTTAGTTTTTCTGGGAGTGCTGGGTGAATGTACCTCAATGGAAGACACATGCCTTCCTCGAGATGCCAGCCATGAGATAAAGGAGACGGTGGCGCATCAGGTTTTTCGTAGTTGAGCAACACGTAGGTTTGATAGTTCACTCTCTTGACTTTCAAATCGTGGGATTCTTTGTCTGGTGGAAGCCGCAGTATTGATTTCCTTTTCATTTGTCGCCACTTCCTGGCCCGAGCATCACACAGAGTGGTACTTTGTTTGTCCTTGTATATGTACCGTATGGTGTACAGCGTCATATGATCAAGCACCTGCTGAGGGACCGGTAGGTGTTTCCCTACTTCACTGAGGAACGCTCTAGCTTCAGGTGAAGTGGATGATATGTCGAAGATGGTTTTCTTCCCATGTCCAAAGAATGCTGCTGTTGTGTCTGAGCCGCTGTGGACGTGAAGAGGAACTATGATATCTGCTATTTCCTTCGGGCAGAAAGCTGTACAATCTATGAACTGCTTTTTGTACTTCATTGCGAGCACCCCTTCAGTTCTATGAGCAACATACGATGCCAATACAAGCACGTCCGTATCTTCTGCGTCGATGATAACAGGTGTTTCTATTCCAGCTTTACGTATTTGTGAGTAGATGAAGAACATGCATGTGTCTGCTTCTAACTGTTCACACTGGAAGTCTGTAACAGGCAAACCTGTCGATAGATTGACACATGTGGGCCCAACGCAGTAGACAAATTCAGTGTTAGAATAGTTTCGGTACAACACGCTGAACTCGTTTCTGAGAAAGATCTGTAGGTGCTGCTTGTTTGTTGCATTGTGGAAGAAGTCTTGAAATCCTTTGGCAGATGGGAATTTGTCCGACTGCTTGAAAAATACATTCTTGGAGCCATCTGAAAATCCAGAAGTGCTTTTTCGAAGCTTGCGTTCGCTATCCTTGACGGTCAGGGAAACATCATATCTGTCATTGACAAACACAACTTGTGATGCATATTTATGTCTGCTCATAATGACGGCGAACACCTTCGATGCGTAGTCTCCCCAGGTGTAGGAAATTCCATCAGCCTTTTCCCTGTCTTCTACCGATGGCGTAGACAAACGCCATATAAATCCCATGTCCAGGATCGCCGTGTACTTGTCTGGTGTTGGTTCCAACGCATGTAGCTTGAATTTTTCTACCAACTTAGATTTTTGCACTTTTTTCATGGTGCCGTTGATATTGAATATTGGCAGACATTCATCTGTGACTCGGTACGACATTATCTCTGACAAGGTGAAATTTTCGGTGTCATTTTCAGCAAGTGAGACAACTGCTGCCATCGCTCTGTTCTCCATTGCGTCTGACTTCATGATGCGCTCGCCAGTCTTGACTGAAGGTGGGTTGCTGAAGTTCCGTCTCAAATTCCTGTGAATGGTTGCATGGAAAGGTTTGTTGCTGCTGAACATTCTGTCTTCACAGAATGCCTTCAAGCATTTCTCGCCATCGGTGTGGACCGATTCAAAATCTTGAATGAGGTCATCAGAAGCTACCATTCCAGACTGTAGTGACTTCAAGACCTTGTTTTCTTCATTGAAAGGGTCACAGCCGAATTCAGTGATGCAGTTGTTAATATATTGTACAGCTTGTTCGTCTTCCTTCATGCGAGTGGGAGCATTTTCACTGTGATGTCGTTTTGATTCTGATGTGCTGGCAAGATCATGCAGTGAGGATCGGACTCTATTAACATTGTTAGCATTTCGGGAATGTGACAGCAGCATCTTTTCGTTCTTCAAAATTTTGAGCCAGCCAGCTTTCATCTTTGAACCCTTGTTCATTGTCATCTCGATCCAGAGATCCAATGGCAAACATTAGTAAGGCTTTCCCGACATGGATTGAGCAAATAAGCCATCTCGCATGTATTGTGCTACATCCTCTGGGAGGGATTCCATTTCCAGCCAATACTCAACCAACCACCGTCCATATTTATCGTTGTCATAAATCTGGATCCATGGTAGCATTAAACGTAATGTCGACTTGAATTGTTCCCAGTTCTGGATTCTCAACGCATGCAGATTCATCATCAATATTTCAGTCATCTCCATAAATGTGATCCAGTACTTTGCCATTGAACCACCGGACTCCTCAATTCTATTGAACTCATCTGCCACCAATGAAATAACCTCTTGGTTGGCTTCCAGAAGTGCATAACATTCCTGCCGTTCTTCTGCTGTTGAGGAAGGATTCCGCAGGACAGTCAAGTGAGCTTCAAGTTCATCTGAGATGCTTCCCCCATTCTGTAGTGACTGTTGTATGATTCTTCTCAGCAGAGTTTCATACATCAATCGGAGACATCGTATGCTCCTCTTGTAGTGTTTGCCCCGTAATGCCTGGTCCAAAGACCCTTCTGCAATAACATCTGCCGCAACGAGGATGTCAGACAAGCCAGACCCGTGAAAACGCTTATTCATGGCAGAAATGTAAGACATGTGAATATGAAATGGGCCCATAGAAGGCAACACGACACTGAATTTATCAGGGTGTTCGTATCTCATTTGCACTATCAAGGCATACACTGGTTGATCTCCTACCAACTGGATGAAGGGCATGTTCTTTTTGCCTGCTGCATCAACCATTCGGCACATTATTTCGTGCACTACAGATTTTCCAGGAGGATTTGGAAAAGTCAAGAAGTAATACGGCTTGCTTTTGACAACATGCGGCTGAACTGTTGACTGGAAACCTGCAAATCCCCCAACTGTTTGACTGCATGGTGCAGGTGGTGTATGAGTCTCATCTAGACGTGCCATGGCATGAATGAGTCCTCGCTGCCTCTGGACTTTAGTATCTGAAGGAGTAATGTCAACACCTGTTCGCATACTTGGAGCTCCACGCTGGACAGTCTTGTAAGGATGGACTTTATGCTGATCGATGCAAAGATGCTTCATTTCTTTAGACTTGGGAATTGTTAATTCTGGGGCCGATTCCTCTGGAGCATGAACCAAATCAAGTGGCTGGACAAACATAACATTTGTACGGTGTGAAGTGTTCGCGCCAGTTAGCGTGTCCTCAGAAAAGTCATCATTGTCCATTACTGCTGTCCCTGGCATACCCAGTGCAAGCTCCTCTGGACATGCTTTGTTCTGCTCAATATCGTACTTGGCCCAAGCATCATAGAGATGTAGCACGTCTTTGTAGCTGATCCCAATTGAGAATTTTTTCAATAACTCGACAAGTTCCCGGCTTCTGGTTAGTCCGTGTATCATAACAGACAACCTTGTTCCAAATGAAGTTCGTTTGCCTGTCATATATGAAGAGAGCAAGGCAGTCAAAGCGATAACTGCAGAGTCGTCATCCTCCATATCAAGGTCACGCTGAGGTTTTGAAGACTTTAGACGGGAAATGAGCTGTTTCAGTAGGCTGCTTGTTTCGTCCTCATTGAGTAAATCGTCAATGTGAGGTGGCCAGATCATTGGCGATACTTTTGCTGCTTCAGCTCTAATTCGTTGCGCTACAATTGAGACGAGTTGGTCATCAGTTGCACCTAGGCAATTTACAGCAGCTTCTATGTATGTTCCACCAGCTGACGTGTCAAAAACCATTGAGCTCTTGTTTTTTGTAACTCTTTCGTGGAAACCAATTTGGTCGCTGAATTCCGTTTGGAGCATAGATTTTATTGTGCTAGACTTCACAGTGTTCACAGTCATGCCAAAGTTCACCAGCATTTGCGTGTAGTCTTGTAGAAGGCTCTGTAGTGTTCGGAGTTCATGTCTTTCAAAAATTACAGTGCGCACATGTTTGAAAAACATTTGACGTACTTCTGCCAGTCGTACATTGTGCATGTGCAAATGTTGATCATTATAATCATGGACTTTGATGTATTTCGTCCAACATGACCGATGGTAGCGGATCTCTGTGGCAAATGGATCTGACGTGGAATCAATCAGTGTCAAAATGCGATCCCGCATATTCTCGTCGTCCAGATGGACTGTGTGACCTTTGAAGACATGCCATGCATCCATTTGTTGCATGATGTGCCACTTGTCCCGTCCAGGGTGTTTCAGGTCTTCTCCCTTCATACACCAAATACACAAATGTTTGTCTTGTATAATACCGGTTTGTGATCGTGATTGTCTCTGAGCGCAAGATGGTCCAGGTGCTTCGTCAGCTACATCATCGCTGCGAGAGATTTCTGTTTCAAAACATTTATTTTGTCGCTTTAGTGCCTGCTCCAATTTATAGTTACTGGCCAGTTGAACTTTACACAGTTTGTGGAAATATATTCCAGCTGGTCCATTGTGCCATGGCACTGCATCAAAGACTTGACCGTATTTGTCCAATCCTCTCCATCGTTCTGCTTGTTGTTGGAGATGCTGCCAGGCTTCGGGCTTAAGCTACTCTTTTCCTCATCACAATGCTTATGACAGAGGATACACTCACTGGAGCTTGATAGTCCTGGAGGCTGGTCCTCATCTTCACTCTTTCTCTTCTTTCCTTGAATGGGTGGTGTCGCCATGGTATACTCTGCAATGAAAAATAAAACCTATTACTTACTGTACATACCGTACATCAGACAGCATGATATGAATGATGTTAATACTTAACTGAACTTAAATATTGAACAGGACAGATCTTTATCTCTTAAAGAAAGGGACTTAACTAATATTTTAACTATTATTAGTTGAATATACTTAACTGTAATGCCTTGATCCATTGTCCACCCTGGTACTCCCTGGAAATTAATACTAACAACTACCTGTGAACAAATACCTGTGAAACTTAATCAAACCATCTTGTAGATAAGGCAGCAATCTTGGTTCGTTACCTGCTCAAAAAGTCATTCATAGTAACAATAAGGTTATAAATGAAAACACTAGTCATGTAAAACTGTATTTAGACGCCAGCGATGAATCTATGGTATGCACAATTATGAACATATACAATACATGGTTTTTTGCAGCGGCCATCTTGGATTTTGGTCAACATTAATCATTTAATATCATTTTAAGTCACAATATCACTTGACTGATGTAAGATGCAAGATCTGGGCCCAGAAAAACCCACATATGGACACCCAATATGTATATGTAGCATTCACGTAGGCGGAAATATGCCCGATTTCGCGGTTTTGGCGGACATCTTGGATTTTGTCCTCTGGCCGAGTTAGCCCGCATTTTAAAAAAAGATACCCAAGCTTATTTTTTTATATATATTTTTATCTTTCAAAATCAACCTTCAAACCTTGATCACGGGAAAATGGTCACGAACTCTATTGGGAGCTCCCCTACTATCATGAGCTGATCACAGTTCACAGTTAATTTGTTGATTTTGTCTTCTAGGTGTGTGACCCACTCCGCACTAAATGACTTGTTTCGGAATGTATGGTGACAGTAATCATGGTCGTCAGCAACAACATCTTCAAACTGAGATGGATCAAAATGAATACCGATAGACCTATGAGTTGCAGTTCTTGTCTTCGGCCTTGCTCTTGGAGTAGACGTGTAAGACCGCTGAGGTGGTGGTCGTCTGGACGTCTTTGGACTTTCATTACAGTCCTTCAGGTAAAGAGTAGGATGGGGTTCATCAGGAAATGGTTGGCCTTGAGGAAAATGGTTGCTGCACACCTTAATAGCCGTTGTTACTTTAAAGCAATCCCTATTCAACAGGCGTGTCCATGTGGCACAATGTTGCTTCTTGCACGAGTGCAATCGTAGTGTATTGACGTGGCCTTTCAGAATATTCCTACAGGATAAAATAAATTGTAAATAGTAATTAATAAAATGGCAAAATGGCAAACATAGTGTTACGGGGGCCTCCCTATCCCCTGGTCTCGGTAAACCTCCGAACCCCGAGAGGGTCCCCGGCAGAAAAATATGTTATCCTTTGTTGAAATTAATCAATAATGAAACTCTCAATGAAACCATCAAATGAAACAATCAAATCAATAATGAAACCACACCAAGGGTTATGAACAAATATTGTATTAAAAGCACACCAAAAAGCACCCTACAACAATGGGGGCAATCACCCCTGCAATCCAATCTTAAGATGGTACCCCAGCTCAGACTCACGGCACCCCCAGGGACTGAAGCAGAGCCCTTCTCAATGTCTCTAGCACACAACAGTGCTCCCGGCGTAGAGGCGATGGCGATGAGGCGGGAACAGAGATGTAGGTAAGGCGGGGACCGTCACGTGGTCCCAGCCAACCCCAATTGGCGGTGGAAAGAGGAATTCCCAAAGACGCTATCCAAACGTGCACCCACACCGTGCAGTCGCGAACCGCACCGTATTCTTCAAAGGCCGCTGTCGCGGACCCACATCCTCGGCAAACCACCGGAGGGCTGGACCAGCGGACGCGACTAATCAAGGGTCCGCGAACGACGCGCGAGGTCCCCGAAATGGCAGTATCTTCTTCCTCGGGTCACAGCCGCTAGGCGAAGATTCTCCGGAAACTCCCACCTGTACCTGGCTTCACAGGCTTCTCCACGACACCAGCAGTATCAACGATCGCACGAGATTCCTTTTCAGGACTCAAAGTTCCCTCTCCATGGACGCTTGACCAAGCGGGGTGCGGAGCTGTTCCCAAACGCCTCGTTTTTTCTCCGCCTTACGTGCTCTTCTTCCTCGCTCCCCTTTTGCCTTCCGGGTCACCATCCGATTTCCGGCCACATTTTACCAGGAGCGCTTTTAAACCTTTTAACCACAATAACCCTTACTGAGAACCAACAATAAGAATAATACCAACAATAATTAGGGCCGAATCCGTAACAATAGTACATGGACATATACATGTTGTACAACCAACATTTTGGCATCACACCACAGTATACAAAAAAAAAAAGAATCAGAGGGAATGATTAAGTCAGAGGAGGTAGATGAATCACTAAATGGCTCAGAATGGCAATAATTTCTTCTTTTTCTTTTTCTTCATCAATGGCAAATTTCTTCATCAATGATCTCTCTGACTCTCTTGAAAATCCTCTGTATCTCTTTGCTGATGACTCTACTCTCTGTCACTCCATTCTTCATCCCTCAGATCGGCAGTCTGCTGCCTCCTCACTCTCTGCAGACCTGGACAAAATCACAGACTGGGAAAACAAGTGGAACATGTCTTTCAATCCTGACAAATCTCACACTCTTACGATGTCTCTCCGAAAAGACCGACTGGACAACCCTCCCATCCACTTTCTGAATAATCCTCTCCAAGAAGTTCTGTCACTCAAGCTTTTGGGTCTCACTATCTGCCATGATCTTTCCTGGGAAAACCACATTTCAAATCTGGCCTCCAAAGCCAGTCGCCGACTGGGCATCCTCCGTCGTGCGAAGTCCTTCCTTGGCACACCTGAGCTCCTCACCACATACAAGGCTTTCATCCGCAGCTCAATGGAATACTGCTCTCCCCTCTGGGCTGGTGCTCCTGCCTCACACCTAGCTCGTCTTCACGCTGTTGAAACCAAAGCATTCAGAATCATTGGAATCTCCCGCGATGAAGCTAACTCCAAGGGCCTCTCACTCACTCACCGCAGGCAGGTTGGTGGTCTTTCCATCTTCTACCGACTCCTCTCTGGCCTTGCCCCCCCAGCTCTCTCTGGGCTCTGTCCCGCAAATATTCCTACAGGTCGCACAAGATCTGCCTGCAACCCTCTTATGGTCAAACTGCCAAAATCAAGCCTCTCTGCTCACCTTCACTCCTTCATTCCTCTTTTCTCCCACCTCTGGAACAAACTCCCTCACTCTCTTCAATCCCACTCCACCCTCCAGGTCTTTAAAACAGCTGTTCACCACCATCTCTTATCCTCCCCCATCCAAAACCTTGATCTTTTCTACCCCCGCTAATTTCACCCCAATTCCACTTTTTGGAAATTCCAACTTCTGTCCTGGAAGTCATTGGTGTCCTTGTGTTTTATACTTCTCCCTCCACCCCCCCCCCCCCTTCCCATGCCTCCTCCCCCCAAGCCCTCTCCCTTCCACACATCTCCCTGCTCTCAAATGTTGTGTTTGTGTGCTTCACCTTCTCTCCCCATCTTGTTTTCCGCTCCCGCTTTTTATATATTTTGTTTGTCTGGTTGATTTGTTTGTGAAGTAAATGTTAGCTCTTTCACGAGCCTCGATTCAGTATACAAAAAAAAAAAAAAAAAAAAAAAAATCCACTAAAACCCACGATTGCCTTAATATGAATGCTTTTATACAAGAATACACTCCCTAAAAGTTTCCTAATGTTAACCAATATTACTTTTATAACGTAAACAACTAAACATAGCATATAATTCAACAAAACAAGACCCACATAATATAATTAGTGTCGCGTAGTTGCAACTGTAAAGTTTTTATCAACTTCTGAGGAGGTCATGCATTAGAAAATTACTCTGGAATCTTATTTGGTCGTAATTAGGTCTCCTCGTCATACACTAGCTGTATACCAGCCTTATCAATATTAAGCTTACCTACATCTAGCTACACTCGGGCCTACAGTGTACACTTCATAAACATGCCAAGAAGAAGCTTCCTTAAAAGTTATTAACATAAAAAAAAATACTAAATAACTGATGCCTACCTTTCAGGATATCTCCGGTCATTATTACAACCTAAAACAGCACAATGATCGCCACCTGGCATGATAAAAAAAACCTAAAAGTAGTTTAAAGTGGTAAGGATCACGTAGTGTGTCAATGTAAACAAGCAGTCTGTCAAAGTGACAGCGACCGCCGGCGGCACTATTGCCCCTTTCCGATCCCATGACGCATTGCGGTTCCGATTCGCGATAAGGTCTATGGATCGCTTTTTCACCACCCCAAAGAAGCGCCTTTTTCCACACAATACGCTCTTTTCCCTTTCATCCACCTCCTTATTGCACAATGAATCCTTCAGAAAGTTCATAGAGGTCGAGTCTCTCACACCAACAAGCTCACTGAAGCCGTTCACACCACGAGCAAGGATCGCTTTTTTTAAACCACACCACCCAGAGGCTAGAGCCGCTCTTCTTCTCTCTATCCTTTTCCTGCACTTTCTTTTCTTGAAAGAAAAAGGGTTGAATCCTTCCCAAAGCTGTTTTTGTGCAACACCACCAACAGTCTAAATCACGTGGTGTAAAGTGAGTGGATATCGGGTAAACTTTAAGAAAAAGCAAAAATAAATACGAAAAGGTCCTATTTGGGGATCCACAGCTGAACTGGCACTTCTATGCAATACACCCTAAACAACACGACTCCTAAATGATTGACATTCCCACAAACGTAACAATACACACACACACACACACACACACACACACACACACACACACACACACACACACACACACACACACACACGCTATCATGCCTCATGCCTGTTTTGTATCTTTTGAGATCATTGCTTTCCCCACATTGCTTGCAGGAAGATTTTTGTTTTTTAATTCCTGTTATAATTCTGGTGGGTTGCAGTCATATCAGTGTCAGTATGACATCCTTCAGAGAATTATTAAGCTGGCTGTCTTACCTAGTCACTTGCTACGAGTCATTAATGGATCACACATGTACCTTTGGAAGAGAGTAGACCATTGTGTGCAGCACTGCTGGCCAAATTCTAAATTCCTGGGCTAATCCCCCAGATCAACAGCAGAGCGACATTGCCATAAATGATGCAAACCAGCAGCATGGTGCTGCATATGCACGAGTGAAAATGACTGCAAAGCTCTCACAGCATTACTCACAATATCCTGATGGCACAGAGACAGTAATGATCAAGACAAAGAAATTTGGAAAGACAACCATGCATGTAGACTACATTATTCAAAAGGCATTGTAAGATCTTCCAAATCAACAAGCAAGTGCAAACAAAAGCGATGGCCAGCTTACAACATCCTTTCAGAAAATATGGCTCTTAGGGAGGTGAATGTGCTCTCTTAGATGCATACGACGGATGAAATCAACAGGACGTTGATTTGGGTGCCCTAACTGCCATGGGAAGCAAAGAGAAGCTGATGTTTCGGACATTATCCCTTGGTCAAAGCAAAAGAGGTTAACACATCATCGTTTTGGGTGTTTATCCTCACATGATGATGGAAAGCATGAAGTAACTAGATGGTATTCATAAAATACTTATTCTGCGCAGTCTTGAGAAATATTTGGTGCGAGCCAACTCTTCTGTTTTTTAAGGGGTTTTTTTTCTTTGAACCATTATGGTTGCCAGACCACGTGACCGATGACATCATAAATTTCCATTCTCCAATATAAATGTTGCATAGATCACACTCAATAAAAGTCAAGCTGATCGGACTAAGCATTGTACTTGTCGAATTATGACGTCATAATTAAGGCAGCAATGATGTCATTGTTAACAACACTTATTCCCCAAGCAGAGTTTTTTTTTTATAATGGGCCACGTTTCAATTTTTTCCATGGAGCGGTTTCAGAGATATAGAGGTGTAACGTTTTTCAGTTTTTCCAAGATGGTGACTTATCACGTGACCTATGACATCGTAATTATCATTAAAAAAATTATTCAGGAGGAGGCGCTCCTATAGTGAAAATTCTGTGTCCATCGGACCAACAATTGCAGAGAGGAACAAATTCATATTGATCAGATCAAGCGTTGGAATTGACGAATTATAACGTCATAATAAGTGCACCGATGACATCATCATTAACATATCTTATTCCCCATTGAGAGTACTTGACAAATCACCATCAGTTTTTCCAAGATGGCGCCCGTACTACGAGACCTATGATGTCATAATTATCACTACAAAATTCTACAGGAAGAGGCGCTCTTAGAGTGCTAAATTTTGTGTCAATCAGACCAATGCTTGCAGAGAAAATAAATTTAAAAATGCAGACACGTATGTACGTCATACGTACGCCACACTTACACATGCAACCGATCGCTTAACCCCGCTTTTCGCTTAGCAAGCGCAGGGTAATAAGTATTACGATAAACTAGTTGAGGAGATGATGACCTATTCATTGAGGTGGTCGGGTATGTCAAAAGTGGTGTCAACTCGCTAGCCTTGACCAGTAAGAATAGTTCTTCATTCTCTCTTCAATGCACATGCTTGCAGAGCACCATCTTACTATGATTCACCAAATGTCTGTCCGTCTGTCTGTCTGTCTGTCCGTCCGTCCGTCCGTTCGTAGGTACCGCAAAAACGGCTGAACCGATCACAACGATATTTTGGGTGGGTAATCCTGGGATCTCCTGGAGTAAAATAGGGTATATTGTTTTTCCAATTTCAGCTTTGGCCTCCAGCATTTTCAGGTTTGGACTCCTGCATAATGTTATTTTCCCAGGTGCCGCACAAACGGCTGCACCGATCGCTGCACAGCTGCACCGATCGGACTCGGTGACCTCGGACAAAGACCTTTTATAAGGACATGGGTTGAATCCCTGCTTGAGAGAATGCCAACCCCCTCCCCGCCATCACGGTCGTCTCTCCAACTCACAATCCCACGAGATATGCGGAAAGGACGACCCGAAACCAATTATCTTCTTTTTGATTCGTATATAAACATCATTAAAAGTAAATAATAACCTCGGCCAAAGTTCCAACGACGTGAGTTTAATCTCTACATAAGAGAATTCCACATAACTATTTGGGGGGTCGCTGTCTCCATCGATCTTGCCAAGGCCGTAACACCTATCGGCTCAAAATCCTTTTAACTGTTCACTTGGTAATTTTTACAATGAAGGAAACATTAACAATGTTGTTAAAAGTTTATTTTGTGATTGGAGTTATGTTGTTTGGAATGAAAAAAGAGATATCGAGTTCAAGTAAATGACGACATGCTGTGATGGTTTCTACCTTCTAAACGTGAACTTCGCGGATCGCCATATGCAGATTCGCCACAGACCCACGATCGATGTTTCTATACGTGAACGTACACGTTTGTTTGCGAACAGGTACGTTTTTCATGGAAGTCCTTCACGAACTTGCTTTCCATGTCTGACGTGCGACTGAGCGTGCAACAGGAATGTGGAATTTATTGGTTTCATGCTTTAGCATTCGCCGTATCTGCATTGCCTGTTTGCTTCCTGCCTCCCACCCGTGTGGAGCACGGGTATCTCACTAGTCTTACTACAATTCACCAAATGTCCATCCATCTGTCCGTTCAAAGGTACCGCAAAAACGGCTGAACCGATCGCAATGATATTTTGGGTGGGTATCCTGGGACCTCCTGGAGTAAAATAGGCTATCTTGTTTTTCCAAGTTTTCCAAGTTTTCCAATTTTCCAGTTTTTCCAAACACGATTCAATAATATTTACTGATATGAACAGTGATGTGGCTTTTATTGAAATTCTACAAATACTGTTTAGATTTTGATGACAATTACGAACCTGCAGCGAATCCGGAAGTCGACAGATGACGGCAATGGGCAGGTTTGATAATATCCCAATACAACTGTCATTCAATCGTAATGTTAAATTATTAAACGTTAATCGTGTTAATCGTTTTGTTAAAGTATCAATTGATGATTGGAATTGAGTGAATACAATTACGATTTTTAATTCGTAATTGTATTCACCCACCCCTACGGAACTTCACATCAGGATTTAAATATTTGTTTATGTCACGAATGTTGTTAAAAGTTTATTTTTTATATTAATGTTATTTAATTTGTGATTGGAGTTATGCTGTTTGGAATGAAAAAAGAGATATCAAGTTCAAGTGAATGACGGAATGCCGTGATGGTTTCTACTTTCTAAATGTGAATTCGCGGATCGCCATTTGCAGATTCGCCATTGACTGGGTATGGAACAAACGTACCCGTTTGTTTGCGAACGGGTACGTTTTTCATGTAAGTCCTTCACGAACTTGCTGTCCATGTCTGACGTGCGACTGAAGGTGCTACAGTAATGTGGAATTTATTGGTTTCATGCTTTAGCATTCGCCGTTTCTGCATTGTCTGTTTGCTTCTGGCCTCCCACCCGTAGCACGGGTACCTCACTAGTTATGATAATTTGTAGTCACATGTTATTCTATCAGCAGTTGAACCAATATGCAACTAGAATGGCATTCGGTAGAGAACATACCTCCGCCAGTTGAACAGTTTACGTTTTGTATCCACCGATATGCCGGATCTGGATCGGGATATTCACCAAAATCAAATCAATTCGTTCGGGTAACCTACCCAACCTGTCCACCAAGTTTCGTCAGAATAAGTGTATAACCTTTTGAGATATCATGATACAATAGTGAGAGAAAGTTTGCGAACCCTTTCAAATTTTCTGTTTCAATCAATGGGATGACAATCAGGAGTGACTTTGGGTGGCCCTGCGCTATATGAAAAACAAACTTTGTTCGTCACCATCAGTCTGGTCTTCATCACACAGGTTTGTGAAGCAGTGTCATGCCCTGATCAAAGGAGATTTCTGGGGACCTCAGAAAAAGAGTTGTCGATGCTCATCGGTCTGGAAAAGGTTACAAGACAATTTCTAAAGATGTTGGACTCCACCAATCCACTGTCAAGTAGCTAGTGTACAAATGGAGAAAATTAAACACCATTGTTACTCTTTCCAGGAGCAGTTGTCCAATGAAAATCATTCCAGGAACAAGGCATACAATAATCCTGGAGGTTACAAAGAACCCTATGTTATCGTCTAAGGATCTGCAGGCCTCTGAGCTGGGGGAGCAAGGCCGGAGAGGAGTCGGTAGAAGACAGAAAGACCACCAACCTGCCTGCGGTGAGAGAGAGAAAGGCCCTCGGAGTTAGCTTCATCGCGGGAGATTCCAATGATTCTGTAAGCTTTGGCTTCAATCACGTGAAGCCGAGCTAGATGTAAGGCAGGTTGTTGATCTCTTGGCCTATGTTGACCTTTTGGCCTATGCACTGTATAGATAAATAAATACGCTTAGTAATAATAATCACTTATTTCTTTAAATTTTGCAGATTCCACTTCAGATTTCGACAGTTTATTTCGTCCATGAGATGCGATATTCAAATCCAAAATCATATTTCGATTATCCTTCCTATAATTCACAGAGTGGTGTTTGTTTGTCATGCTACTCCTCCTACAGTTCTGGCCCAATTACATCCAGACGAGGATGAGCATGACCCCAATTAGTGTATAGGTGTGTTTTTATCTTTGCCCGTGGTCTTGGGGAGGGGGGGGGGGGGGTGGTGTCATCGAGACACCACCCCTGGACATCAAGACCTGCGTTCCGCAACCCTTTTAGCCCAGGACCCAATAAAAAACAGGCATCCAGTCGCGACCCATCGAACCCCCCCACAAACCGTCACGGAAATATCGATTGCTTATCACGTTAATATCTTGGTAAGGGTTCGGTTCATCATCTTTGTACAGTAGTACAATTCGTAATTGAACAATAAAGCAGAGTGACAACAATCATACCAAACACTGTCGTTATTATCTTGCCAAAACGAAGTTTTTGCAAGATGTATTAGTCAGCTTGTATGTTTGTATGTTTGTTATCTTGCCAAAACGAAGTTTTTGCAAGATGTATTAGTCAGCTTGTATGTTTGTTTTTTTGTTTTTTTTTTGTTTTTTTGTTTGTGGTTAATCATTTTTTTTCACGTTTAGATCACTCTGTAGACCACAGTTATTATTGGAAACTCCTGTAACTTCGCATATCAGAGTCCTATAGAGATACCCTTCAGCACACAAAATTTTGAAGGTCAAGGTCAAAGGTCAAGGTCACTTTGTGGTCAATCATGGAGGTCGACGAAACCCTTATTTTTTGAGTAACTTTGATCGGATCGTCTCCAAACTTCATGGGAATCTAGTATATGGTCCGGCGCTCAGCTGATTAGTTTTTGGTGGCGATCGGCCTTGACCTTCATGGTTAGCGCTGGAGGTCGAAAATTATTGACCCCAAGGTCAAATTACGAAACCCTTATTTTTTGAGTAACTTTGATCTTATGATCTCCAAACTTGGTGGGTATATAGGGTGTGGTATGGCGCTCAGTTGATTAGTTTTTGGTGTCGATCGGCCTTGACCTTCAAGGTCATTTTGAAGGTCATTCAATTTCATTTTTTTTCACGTTTAGATCACTCTGTAGACCACAGTTATTATTGGAAACTCCTGTAACTTCGCATATCAGAGTCCTATAGAGATACCCTTCAGCACACAAAATTTTGAAGGTCAAGGTCAAAGGTCAAGGTCACTTTGCGGTCAATCATGGAGGTCAACGAAACCCTTATTTTTTGAGTAACTTTGATCGGATCGTCTCCAAACTTCATGGGAATCTAGTATATGGTCCGGCGCTCAGCTGATTAGTTTTTGGTGGCGATCGGCCTTGACCTTCATGGTTAGCGCTGGAGGTCGAAAATTATTGACCCCAAGGTCAAATTACGAAACCCTTATTTTTTGAGTAACTTTGATCTTATGATCTCCAAACTTGGTGGGTATATAGGGTGTGGTATGGCGCTCAGTTGATTAGTTTTTGGTGTCGATCGGCCTTGACCATCAAGGTCATTTGGCAAGATACGGTTCACCCTGTGGGTGACATATGTTCATTTGTTTGTTTTTTTGTTTGTGGTTAATCATTTTTTTTTCACGTTTAGATCACTCTGTAGACCACAGTTATTATTGGAAACTCCTGTAACTTCGCATATCAGAGTCCTATAGAGATACCCTTCAGCACACAAAATTTTGAAGGTCAAGGTCAAAGGTCAAGGTCACTTTGTGGTCAATCATGGAGGTCGACGAAACACTAATTTTTTGAGTAACTTTGATCGGATCGTCTCCAAACTTCATGGGAATCTAGTATATGGTCCGGCGCTCAGCTGATTAGTTTTTGGTGGCGATCGGCCTTGACCTTCATGGTTAGCGCTGGAGGTCGAAAATTATTGACCCCAAGGTCAAATTTTGAAATCGTAGGTACCATATCGAGTAATACCTCATATGAATGCCCTTGATGAGTGCTTCCCAGATCTGTAAACAGTTTGACGCTATGACGTCATTTGATGACGTCATGATGAAAAAACGGAATTTTCATGAAAAAATTATTTCCTCAGTTCTCATCAAAATCTTTCAATATTTCATGTGCGTTGGTCATGAAGACATACTATTCACCATACGAAATTATTAAGGTCAAGGTCAAAGGTCAAGGTCACTTTGCGAAGTGAAGCTTTAGACATTTATAGGTCAAGGTCAAGCTTTAGACATTATATAAATGACGTCATTTGGTGACGTTATAAGGCAAACACGTATTTTTCAAGGTCACTCTCTAGAACGATTATCATCGGAATATCTCGTGGGCAGACATTCCTCAAAGAGTCGCTTCTAGTGGATAGCAGTTCTGTTCACCTCAGTGTGACCTGAAGCAAGTCACTCATGTTCACATTTTGGCAAGATACGGTTCACCCTGTGGGTGACATATGTTCATTTTGTTGTTATTTTGTACGGATCTCCACGACCATGAGGAGAGAGAGCGAGAGACCACGCCCCCCTTGAGAATGAGCAGCGTCTTTGATCACAGACACCGCCCACTTGATATTGTTGTCAGCCAATCAGGCGTAAACTCCCTGCCTTGTTAGCAGCTTCGGAAGAGATGAACACGCCCCTACGATGAATCCGGATGAAGTTTTAATGAAGAAGATGAGATGAAGAAGATGATGAAGAGGATGATGAAGTTGAAGATGAAGATGAATCTCACAACATTCATTGGCGGTGTATCTTTTGTGAAATAGAATAAAACTTTAATTATTTAAGTGACACGCCAAGATAAGGTGTTTGAACTTTATTTTAATCTTCATCGTGAATAGATGATGATGTGGCGGACACGAAAGCGCACTGGCGTGAGGGCATCATTCCACGCACCAAGTGGGCGGCGGCCACGCCCGAGGGGTAGGCGTGGCTACGGGATATACACCGGGCGCGCAGCCCGGAGCGCGCCAGTGCTACAGTTGAGCTCGTTTAATAAAGACTCTTAAACTCACCGCATTGTCCGCTTCCTTCTTGTTGTACAAGCAAGCGCGCGTAGCATCGCGCTTCATTGGTGACCCTCCGACGTTCTGGTCAGACGTCGCTGACCACCCGAATACGCCATCGCAATGGCAAACAACGCGGTCCAAATGAAACTCCCCGAGTTCTGGGAGACGCAAGCTGAAGTCTGGTTCCTGCAGGCAGAAGCCCAGTTCCGACTTCGAGGCATCACGGTGGACGAGACCATGTACTGCCACGTGGTCGCTTCCCTTGGGCCCGGCACGGCCGCCCGCATCCTGTCGGTCCTGAGAAACCCACTGGCCGATGGCAGGTACGAGGCGATCAAGCGTCTCCTCCTCGCCATGTTCGGCCTCATGGTGGACGCACGGGCCGACCGCCTCCTGGACCTCCCCGAGCTCGGTGACACGCGACCGTCGGTCCGCATGGACCATATGCTGTCATTGATGGGCGACGAAACCCCGAACGCTCTTTTCCGGGCGTTATTTCGACGCCAGCTGCCGGCATGAGTCCGCCTCGCGTTGGCCGGTTCTGTGACGACGGAACCCCGAGCGCTCGCTGCCGAGGCCGACAGGTTCTTCGCGGCTTTGGACGCGCAGGTGAGTTTTGGCGCGGCCGCCGTGCATCCCGAGGCTGACCCTGATGTTGATGCACCACACCTCGGGGATCCCGAGGCTGACGCACGCCGCGTGGCCGCCGCCACGCCACGCCCACCACCACCGCGAAAACCACGGCCTCCGCCTTCGCCGCAAACCTGGTGCCATTTCCACGCCAGGTTTGGCCACAAGGCGAGGACTTGTTGCCCGCCGTGCTCCTTCGGAAAGTCGGGAAACTACAAAGCCGGCGCTCGGTAGCGGCCCTGAGCGTCGGCCATTCCGGCAGCCTTCTTTTTATAACGGACACCTTGTCCGGGCGCCGTTTCCTATGCGATACAGGGGCACAGGTGAGCGTTATCCCTGCCTCTATGTCCGACAAGCACACCACGGGCCAGGGCCCCGCATTGCTTGCCGCGAACGGAACACCCATACGCACATTCGGGAAGCGCTGCCTCTCCCTGCGGTTCGGAAGGCAACGCTTCGAGTGGACGTTCATAACCGCAAGTGTCCCCATGGCACTACTCGGTGTGGACTTCCTCTGTGCACACGGGTTGTTGGTAGATGTGAAGAACAGACGTCTCGTCCAGGCTGAAACGTTCAGCTCGCTTGCTTGCGCGCTGAGCAGCTCGATGAGCGGCTCACTGAGCGGCTCACCGAGCGGCTCGCCAAGCGGCTTGCTGAGCGGTTCGGTCCCGGCGAGGTTAGTTTGTACGCTTCCGGCAGCGTACGACTTCACCCGCCTCCTCGCCAGCTTCCCGGCCCTTACGCGGCCCACCTTCTCGGCGGGGGCCGTCAAGCACGGGGTGTAACACCACATCCCCACCGCCGGGCCACCGGTCTACGCCCGGGCACACCGCCTCGAGCCGACGAAGCTCGCAGTAGCTAAAGCGGAGTTCGCTTCGCTGGAGCGGCTCGGCATCGTGCGGCGCTCCGAGAGTGCTTGGCGTCGCCGCTTCACATCGTGCCAAAGCCCGGCGGGGGATGGCGACCGTGCGGGGACTACTGGCGCCTCAAAGACGCCACCACCCCCGACCGCTACCCCGTCCCCCACATCCAGGACTTCTCCGCCCGGTTGGCGGGCATGTCCTTCTTTTCGAAGGTGGACCTCATACGCGGCTACCATCAGGTCCCCGTCAGACCGGAGGACATCCCGAAGACGGCGGTCATCACGCCGTTTGGACTGTTCGAATTTCTTCGGATGCCCTTCGGTTTGAAGAATGCGGCTCAGGCGTTCCAGCAACTCATGGACAGCATCTTGCGCGACTTGGATTTTGTGTACGTATACCTGGACGACATCCTCGTCACCAGCGCGTCTCACGAAGAGCACCTTCACCATCTCCGCACGCTCTTCGAACGTCTGGGCCAGCATGGCCTCATCGTGAACCCCGCCAAGTGCCGGTTCGGCGTCGCCGACATCGATTTTTTGGGGCACCGCGTCACCAGGCATGGGGCCGTCCCCCTACCGGCCAAGGTGGAGGTGGTGAAGGGGTTTCCGCGCCCCCGCACGTTCAAGGGGCTCCAGGAGTTCCTGGGCATGGTAAACTTTTACCATCGGTTCCTGCCCCGCATCGCCCAGCTCCTGCGCCCCTTGCTCGAGGCTCTCCGAGGGAAGCTGGGCAAAGGTGACGTTACCTGGACCGAGCAGATGGACGCGGCGTTCGCAGGCGCGAAGCTCGCCTTGGCTAACGCCACCATGCTCGCGCACCCGGCGCCCGATGCACCGATCGCCCTCACCACCGACGCCTCGGACTACGCGGTGGGCGCGGTGCACGAGCAATGGGTGCGTGGTGCTTGGCAACCGCTGGCGTTCTTCAGCCGGCAGCTTCGCCCGCCCGAACGCCGCTATAGTACCTTCGACCGCGAGTTGCTCGGGCTTCACCTGGCGGTCAGGCACTTCCGCCATCTGCTCGAGGGCCATGCGTTCACGGCCTTCGTCGACCACAAGCCACTGGTTTTCGCGATGGGCAAGGTCGCCGAGCCGTCGTCGGCCCGGCAGCAGCGTCACCTCTCGGCCGTGTCCGAGTACACGACGGACATCCGGCATGTCGCGGGGAAGGACAACCCGGTGGCGGATTGCCTTTCCCGGTCCGTCGCCCACGCAGTCCACCTTGGCATCGACTATGCCCGGATGGCGGCGGACCAGGCCGCCGACCCCGGCGTCCAGGCCTTGCGGACCGCCGTCACGGGCATCCGCGTCACCGAGGTGCCGTTCGACGGCGCGGCCCTCTTGTGCGACGTCTCCCTCGGGCGGCCTCGCCCCATCGTGCCCGCGGGCTGGCAGCGCCAGGTGTTTGACGCCATCCACGGCCTGTCCCACCCGGGCACGAAGGCCTCCCAGAGGTTGGTCGCCGACAAGTTTGTCTGGCATGGCCTTCGGAAGGCCGTCCGCGGCTGGACCAGGACGTGCCTCACGTGCCAGCGCGCGAAGGTGCACCGGCACACCCAGGCCCCATTGCCCCCGTTCACGGTGCCGGAACGAAGGTTCGACCTGGTGGGACCTCTGCCCCCCTCACGGGGTTTCACCCATGTCCTGACAATGGTGGACCGCACCACCCGGTGGCCGGAGGCCGTGCCTTAGGTGGCGACGACAGCGGCGGACGTCGCACAGGCGTTCATCGCCACCTGGGTCGCCCGGTTCGGCGGCCCCTCGGACATATCGTCCGACCGCGGCCCCCAGTTCACCTCGGAGCTCTGGGGGGCGGTCGCGCGGGGGCTCGGGGTCCAGCTGCACCGAACCACGGCCTACCACCCCCAGGCCAACGGCCTGTGCGAGCGGTTCTACAGCTCGTTGAAGGCCGCGCTCCGGGCCACCCTCCGCGACGGCGGCTGGGTCAACAGGCTCCCCTGGGTCCTGCTGGTGCTGGGCCTCCGGACGGCGCCCAAGGACGACCTGCGCGCATCCGCGGCGGAGTTGGTCTTCGGACAACCGCTGCGGGTGCCGGGCGAGTTCCTCCCCGACCCCACGGCACCATGGTCCGCAGCGCAGGAGCGCTCCGCGCTGCAGGAGACAGCCCGGAGGTTCGCCCCGGTGCCGACGGTGCACCACGGGCACCCGCCTACGCACGTCGCCCCGGAGCTTTGCACTGCAGAGTACGTCTTCGTCCGGCACGACGCCCACTGGACATCACTGCGGCCCCCGTACAACGGGCCTTTCCGCGTGCTGGAGACCGGGGTGAAACACTTCACCTTGGATATCGTCGGTACTCCCGACCGCGTCTCGGTGGATCGCCTCAAACCGGCCCACCTCGACGTGGACCACCCACCGCCGGTGGCTCGGCCCACGCGTCGGGGCCGCCCCCCTGCGGGCGGACCCCCAGCACCGCCGGCACGCCGCCCCCCGGTCCTGCACCCATCCCGGGTGCAGCCGGAGGCATCCCAGCTGGCATCCCTGCACCCCGGACGCCGCCGGTCGCCAGAGGGCGCTTCGGCTGGGTCATCCGTTTGCCCTGCAAACTGGCCCTCCAGGTGCGCGGGAATTCTGGGGGGGCGCGTGTGGCGGACACGAAAGCTCACTGGCGTGAGGGCATCATTCCACGCACCAAGTGCTTTTCACAATTGTGTTTTTGTCGAAACTGGTCTTGTATGTACCTATTGGGGTGTCTTTAATAGTATTCTTGGCGTTGGTTTTTCATACCTGTGTACAGAATCGTCGGTCTTTCTTATCGTGTATTCTGAGGCCTAAGTGTAGTACTACTACTACTAACTAAGCTACTGTGTCCAACCTTGGCTTTAGGCTTTGTTTTTGTCTCAGCGGTTGTCCGATCGCGCTGCAATTATTTTCCAGTCTCTGTTTTTCACGGTCTTTTCATCCCATACTTCCTTGTTTTAAAATCTCAAAAAAAAAAAAAAAAAAAAAAAAACCCAAAAACATTTCCTTCCGTTTTTATTCGTTTATTCGTTCTTAGTTGTTCGTTCGTTCATTCTTCGACCACGCTATTTGTGATCACGTTGTTAAAAAATGTCTCATCTGAACCCTGAAGACCTGTATTCTGTCATATTCTATAACACCTTTTTCTTCTTCTTCTATAAAAGGATGCTTTCGACTTGCTCACCAAATACATTCTTTCCAAAAAAAAATTCCATCTCTTATAGTGCATCTTTCATTCATTCCCTAAACTCTCCAGCACTCCATCCTCCCTCCAGCGTCCTCAAACGTATTTTTGACTCGAATGTCTCAAGAAACTCATTTTGCAATAAATGTTCGTTTCCCATTAATCGTACATTTTTCAAAATCCCATCACCCCAAAATCCCATTTCCCATCACCCCTCCCCTCTAAATCTACCCCCTTGCCCATCCCCTCCAAATCATCCCCATCACCCATCTCTTTCAAATCTTCCCCCTTGCCCCTCCCCTCCAAATCTTCCCAATCACCCATTCCTTTCAAATCTCCCCCCACACCCCTCCCCTCCGAGACTCTCCCTCGCTCCTCCCCTCCTAGACTCCCCTCTCACCCCTCCCCCTCAAAGCGTCCTCCCCGCTTCTTCCCCCTTCCAACTTTCACCTTCATCTCCCTCAACCTTCTGCCTCGCTCTTCCCCCTCATCAAATAACACCTCACTGCGCCTCTCCCAATCACCATCAAACCTTTTGTCTGCCCCATTCTTCCCTTTCTCCAAGCTATTCTGTAATCTCCGACACACCTTCAACAGCTCTCCCTACCTCTTCCTCCTCTTCCACATCTTACCCTACCGCTCCCCCCCCCCCCCCCCCCTGTTCTGTATCCGATGCTCCCCCTTCCTCTTCCTTAACAGTATGGACCTCAAACATCCGGGGCCTTCGCTCAAACATGTCTGATCTCTCCATACAGGTTGCTTCTGACAAACCAGACGTGATCTGCTTAACAGAAACTTTCCTCCTTCATGATGTCTCTGATTCCTTGGTATCTCTCCCAGGTTACTCCCTCCTCCAGTATGATAGACCTGAGCCTCGTCCTGGAGGTGGGGTTGCTATCTTTATAAAAAACTCTCTTCCTCACTCGCCCTGCACTGCCCGCTCTCCACCTCACCCCCAGGAATACCTTTGGCTACGGCTTCCCCTTCGCTCCCACCTTTTGTTCATATGTGTGTTGTACCGTCCACCAAACAGTGATGACTCCATCTACATCTCGCTGTCTGAGAATATGGACCAACTTCTATCTACCCATCCCAACTCTCTCTTCCTCATATGTGGTGATTTCAACTGTCACCATGCCAGTTGGCTGGGTGTGGGTACCTCTCTCACCAGCCATGGCTCTTCAGCAAAGGACTTCCGTGACTCACTGGGACTGACACAATCTGTCAATTTCCCGACCCGGATTTCAGTCAACGGAGCATCTTCTCTTCTGGACTTGGTTATGACTAACTTCCCTGAAAATGTCTGCTGCTCTTCTTCTGCTCCAATCGGCTCTTCTGATCATGTGCTTGTTAAAGTGGACATCTCTCTGACCATTCTCAGAGAGCCTCCTCAGCGTCGACGAGTCTGGCATTTCACTCAGGCCAACTGGCACGGTCTTCAAGCAGCCATCAATCATCTGGACTGGTCTCCCATCTCTACTGCCTCTGACATAAATTCTTCCTGGGAATTCTTCCAAAGCAAACTGCTCTCTCTCATGCACAGATTTATCCCATCTCGTCTTCTGTTGTCATACCCTTCCTCCCGTCCATGGTACACGGATTCTTGTGGTGAGGCTATTGCCCAAAAACAACTTGCTTTCGTCTCCTGGAAAGCAAATCCAACGGAAGGAAATCTCATTTCCTTTCACAAAGCCCGAAACAAGTGTGTGTCCACCCTCAGGAGAGCCAGGAAACAATATCTCTCCGTTCTCAGGACCAAACTCTCTTATCTGTCTCCCTCTTCCAAATCCTGGTGGCGTCTGGTCAAATCTGTTTCTGGTGTTTGTTCCCCCTCCATCCCCTCCCTCACCTCAAATGGCCACACGGCTGACTCCACACATGAAAAAGCTGAATGCCTCAACTCTGTGTTTGCCTCTAAATCTTGTGTCCCAAACCCATCCCTCTCTGTACCCACCGTACCCAGTCGTACCCAGCTGCTCCTGGACTCTGTGTCCTTTCCTCCTGACAAGGTGGAAAAGTTTCTGTCAACCCTCGACTCGGATTTGCACAAAAAAGGTGCAAAAACAGATCCCAGCATCTACAGACCAATCAGCCTTCTCCGAATTATCAGCAAAGTCATGGAATCCATCATTGCTTCAGATATGAAATCTTTCCTCTTCTGCAATGGCTTGATCTCTGATCATCAATTTGGTTTCAGACCTGGACACTCTACTCTGGACATGCTGCTTCTGCTTTCTCAACAATGGATGGAGGTCCTCAATGCCAAACAGGAAATTAGAGCAGTCTCCCTTGACATATCACGTGCCTTCGATACGGTCTGGCACCCCGCTCTGCTCACCAAACTCTCCTCTTTTGGTATCCATGGAAATCTCCACGCATTTTTTTTTTTTTTTTTTTTTTTTCTATACTGAATCGAGGCTCGTGAAAGAGCTGACAACCGCGAGGGAAAGACAGCACATGGGGACCACGAGGGAAAGACAAAGACAGTACATGGGGACCACGAGGGAAAGACAAAGACAGTACAGTGGGACCACGAGGGAAAGACAAAGACAGTACAGTGGGACCACGAGGGAAAGACAAAGACAGCACATGGGGACCACGAGGGAAAGACAAAGACAGCACATGGGGACCACGAGGGAAAGACAAAGACAGCACATGGGGACCGCGAGGGAAAGACAAAGACAGTACAGGGGGACCGCGAGGGAAAGACAAAGACAGTACAGTGGGACCACGAGGGAAAGACAAAGACAGCACATGGGGACGACCAGGGAAAGACAAAGACAGCACATGGGGACCGCGAGGGAAAGACAAAGACAGTACAGGGGGACCGCGAGGGAAAGACAAAGACAGTACATGGGGACCGCGAGGGAAAGACAAAGACAGTACATGGGGACCGTGAGGGAAAGACAAAGACAGTACAGGGGGACCGCGAGGGAAAGACAAAGACAGTACATGGGGACCGCGAGGGAAAGACAAAAACAGCACATGGGGACCGCGAGGGAAAGACAAAAACAGCACATGGGGACCGCGAGGGAAAGACAAAGAGAGTACAGGGGGACCACGAGGGAAAGACAAAGACAGTACATGGGGACCGCGAGGGAAAGACAAAGACAGTACATGGGGACCGCGAGGGAAAGACAAAGACAGCACATGGGGACCGCGAGGGAAAGACAAAGACAGCCCTTTCACTCCCTCTCAAAGACAAAGACAAAGACAGCATGGCTGGCGGACTTCCTCTCTAGTCGTAGTCAACGTGTGGCCCTGAATGGGTTTCTCTCATCTCCTCTTCCTGTTCAGGCTGGAGTTCCACAAGGCAGTGTTCTAGGCCCTGTGCTTTTTCTGGTCTTCATCAATGATCTCTCTGACTCTCTTGAAAATCATCTGTATCTCTTTGCTGATGACTCTACACTCTGTCGCTCCATTCTTCATCCCTCAGATCGGCAGTCTGCTGCCTCCTCACTCTCTGCAGACCTGGACAAAATCACAGACTGGGCAAACAAGTGGAACATGTCTTTCAATCCTGACAAATCTCACACTCTTACGATGTCTCTCCGAAAAGACCGACTGGACAACCCTCCCATCCACTTTCTGAATAATCCTCTCCAAGAAGTTCTGTCACTCAAGCTTTTGGGGCTCACTATCTGCCATGATCTTTCCTGAGAAAACCACATTTCAAATCTGGCCTCCAAAGCCAGTCGCCGACTGGGCATCCTCCGTCGTGCGAAGTCCTTCCTTGGCACACCTGAGCTCCTCACCACGTACAAGGCTTTCATCCGCAGCTCAATGGAATACTGCTCTCCCCTCTGGGCTGGTGCTCCTGCCTCACACCTAGCTCGTCTTCACGCTGTTGAAACCAAAGCATTCAGAATCATTGGAATCTCCCGCGATGAAGCTAACTCCAAGGGCCTCTCACTCACTCACCGCAGGCAGGTTGGTGGTCTTTCCATCTTCTACCGACTCCTCTCTGGCCTTGCCCCCCCAGCTCTCTCTGGGCTCTGTCCCGCAAATATTCCTACAGGTCGCACAAGATCTGCCTGCAACCCTCTTATGGTCAAACTGCCAAAATCAAGACTCTCTGCTCACCTTCACTCCTTCATTCCTCTTTTCTCCCGCCTCTGGAACAAACTCCCTCACTCTCTTCAATCCCACTCCACCCTCCAGGTCTTTAAAACAGCTGTTCACCACCATCTCTTATCTTCCCCCATCCAAAACCTTGATCTTTTCTACCCCCGCTAATTTCACCCCAATTCCACTTTTTTGAAATACCAACTTCTGTCCTGGAAGTCCTTGGTGTCCTTGTGTTTTATACTTCTCCCTCCACCCCCCCCCCCCCCTTCCCATGCCTCCTCCCCCCAAGCCCTCTCCCTTCCACACATCTCCCTGCTCTCAAATGTTGTGTTCGTGTGCTTCCCCTTCTCTCCCCATCTTGTTTTCCACTCCCTCTTTTTGTGTGTTTTGTTTGTCTGGTTGATTTGTTTGTGAAGTAAATGTTAGCTCTTTCACGAGCCTCGATTCAGTATACAAAAAAAAAAAAAAAAAAAAAAAAACGTGGGCGGCGGCCACGCCCGAGGGGTAGGCGTGGCCGCGGGATATACACCGGGCGCGCAGCCCGGAGCGCGCCAGTGCTACAGTTGAGCTCGTTTAATAAAGACTTATACTCACCGCGTTGTCCGCTTCCTTCTTGTTGTACAAGCAAGCACGCGTAGCATCGCGCTTCAATGAACTTAAAATGTAACATGAACTGATAAACAAAACAAGATTAACTTTCACTGAAAAAACCCGATATGCATCTGAACTTATATCCAGGTTAAATGTTCCGTTATCATGAACAACATTAAATAAACAACTTTCACTGATTAAACCCGAAAGTGAAACTTACAAGCCGAATTTAATTGTTCCGTTAGCAACATTGTAGATGTGGATTATCCACATCAGTGCGGTGGTGACTTTGCATATTGGCTACGAGATCATCGATTCGGCTTTGAGGTGGCGACCATGCGATTGTCAGATCGGCGCACAGGGCCACTGTCTCCAGCTTGTTTCGAAACTTTGACTTCAGATATGTCACCGTTGAGAAACCTGCCTCACACATCCACGTCGTCGTGAATGGCATCAGGAACTTTACCGCGAGATGTGCAATCTCTGGGTACTCATGAGACACTGTCAGCCAAAACTTTACTAAAGTGTACTTCCTGAACAGTGTCTCAAGTGTACCGTCAGACACGATGTCGATCAAGTCCTCTTTCAATCTGTTGGACAAGTTGCAGCATTGCTGAACGTCGACTGAATAAGGGTCTCGGAGCCACTTCTTCTCCACGCGTGGATCAACAGGAAAGTATTCGTCAAATTGTTTGTGCAGGTTCACCAGATGTTCGACGATGACATCCTTCATGTCCACACGTTCCTCAACACTCTTGCTGAGCAGATCATCCAGGTTTTCGAACATGTCAAATTCATCATTGGTCTGTACTCTTCTCTTCCATCGATCCAGCTTTGACTTGAACGCCGCTATCTTGTCATACATTACGAACACGGATTTCGCCTGCTTGTTCGTTTTGCCCTGGAACGATATGTTCAGATTGTTAAATAAGTTGAAGATGTCGGCCATGTATGCCAATGTTGCGATGAATTTGTTGTTTTTGTAGTAGACTGCCAGGTCTGACCTAGACACCTCCAAGAATGCGAGGACCTGGTCGCGACGTTCATACAATCATGCCAAAGCATCTCCTCTGGAGGGCCAGCGAACAGCTGCAAAATACAGCACCGTGGTGTGTTCTGCATCTTGCTCCTTACACGGCTCAGCAAACAACCTCAAATTTAGGGCGCTGTTCCTGAGATGGTTGATTGTTTTCACTGCAATGTCCATTACTTCGGCAAGTCCAGGTGACATCTCTTTCGCCGCTAAAGCCTCGCGGTGGAGGAAGCAGTGGGTCCAGCTTGCCTCTGGTGCCACATCTTGGATGAGCTTTATGACACCGCTGCGCCGACCTGTCATCGACCTGTCATCGACCATCGGTACAAACGCCAACACAGTCTTCCCACCTGAGGCTATGCAATGCGATGTGTTTGTTGACGACTGCGAATATTTCTGCGGCCGTGGTCTTGGTCTGTAGCTCGTCACATGCCAGAAGATCCTCCAGAAAATCATCGCCATGCCGATAACGAACAAAGATGAGGATCAACGCCTTCTGTGCGATGTCCATCGACTCGTCCAACTGGATGACAAACTTGTTGGCCTCTAGGTTTGCGTACAGCTGGTGCTCGATGTCTTCGCCCATGTCTATTATCCGTCGGCGAATCGTGTCGGCAGAAAGCGGATTGGTGCTTATCTTGGAAGCCGCCGTCTCTCCAAGCACTTCTCTGCACATCGCCTTGGCGCGTGGCAGGATGAGTTGCTCTGCGATACAAGATAAATAAAATAACACATGAACATTTCTTTCACTTTATGATTAATCTTGATTTTGTTCCAAATCCATGGCATTATAAAAATTCAAGTTTGTACGATGTGATTGTCGTTTGTACTTTTTAAAAAGAGGCAAAGTTTAAGAATGGCTGCATTGCAACAAACAATAAAACTTACGAAGTTGTGATATACCAATGTATACATGGCACTGTGGAGCTATGCTCGCACGATAAAGCCGGACAAAATGGACGACACCAGGAACGAAGTTTCACTGAGCTATTTATTCTAGCTCAACTCGAAAGAACTCAAAAGCACTGAATAGCCCGTTAACACAGGCGGCAATTTATATCAAAAGTTCACCACACAAAAGCCACGCCTCTCAACGGGGCGTGGTATGCAAATCGAGAGTCCGCCCGGGCAAGGCAAGTCCGGACACGTCCGGGCGAGTCCGGGCAAGTAACCGCCCACCGGTTACGTCATCGGCCGGTGCAAGGTGATTGTGTCATGCTTCCGGTAACCGCTACATGTGCCCCCCCCCAGAATTAACTTGCACAGGTAGAGTCAGTTTGAGGGGGGTCTTGATGACTCGGCTGAAACGACCCCTGGCGATTCGTGTGGGGGTGGTAGGTGGCGTGGCGGTGGATGGTCGGGCAGGGGGCTTGGTTGACGTGGGACGGCCCCGTCGTGGAGGAAGGGCCAACCGTGGAGGTTGGTCGAGGTCCAAATGGGCCGGCTTGAGGCGGTCCACGGAGATGCGGTCCGGTTTGCCGCCGATGTCAATAATGAACGACTTGTCGTCCCTCTTCAGGACCCGGAAAGGTCCAACGTACGGCGGCCAGAGCGGTCCCCGGTGTGCGTCGTTCCCGGAAAAAAACGTACTCCGCAGTAGGAAGTGCTGGGGGGACGTGGGGTAGGGGGCAGTCGTGGTGGGACGTGGGCATGGGGGCAAATCTCCTGGCGGCCTCCTGGAGGACCGAGCATTGGCGAGCCGCGGACCAGGGGCCCGTGGCATCAGGGATGAACTCGCCCGGCACGCGCAGTGGCTGGCCGTAGACCAGCTCGGTGGAACAACATAACAGGTGGAACCGCTCGCACAAGCCGTTGGTTTGGGGGTGGTAGGCCGTGGTGCGGTGTAGCTTGACCCCCAAGGCCTGGGCGACTGCGCCCCAAAGCTCGGAGGTGAATTGCGGGCCTCTGTCGGAGGAGATGTCCGAGGGGGTGCCGAAACGGGCAATCCAGGTGTCAATAAAGGCCTGCGCCATGTCGGCGGATGTTGTTCATGCCAGCGGGACGGCCTCCGGCCACCTGGTGGTCTTGTCCACCATCGTGAGGAGGTGGGTGAAGCCCCGCGAGGAGGGAAGGGGTCCCACCAGGTCCACATTGACATGGTCGAAGCGCCGCGCGGGCACGTCGAATGGTGCCAACGGGGCCTGGGTGTGCCGGTGGACCTTCGCGCGCTGGCAGGCGACACAGGCGTTGGCCCAGTCGCGGACGTCCTTACGGAGCCCGTGCCAGACGAACTTTGCTGCCACGAGCTTCTGCGACGCTTTCCGGCCTGGGTGGGAAAGGCCGTGGAGGGCGTCAAAATGTGCCGCTGCCATCCGGTGGGCACGATGGGGCGAGGTTGGCCCAGGGAAACGTCGCACAGGAGAACTGTGCCTGTGCCCTCGAAGGGGACGTCGGCCAACCGCAGTCCTGTGTCCGCTGTCCGGAGGGCTTGCACCGTGGGGTCGGCGGTCTGGTCGACCGCCATGCGGGTGAAGTCCACACCGAGGTGGACGGCATTCGCGCCGGACCGGGAGAGGCAATCGGCCACAGCGTTGTCCTTGCCTGTGACGTGCGGATGTCCGTCGTAGATTCGGACACGGCGGAGAGGTGGCGCTGCTGGCGGGCCAACCACGGCTCTGAAACCTTGGCCATGGCGAAGACCAGGAGTTTGTGGTCCACAAACGCCGTGAATGGGCGGCCCTCTAAAAGATGGCGGAAGTGGCGAACGGCCAGGTAAAGGCCGAGGAGCTCGCGGTCGAAAGCGCTATACTTGCGCTCGTTAGGGCGAAGCTGCCGGCTGAAGAAGGCCAGTGGTTGCCAAGCCCCGTTCACCCACTGTTCATGCACGGCGCCCACCGCGAAGTCGGAAGCGTCCGTGGTGAGGGCGATGGTTGCGTCGAGCGCTGGGTGCGCCAGCATGGTCGCGTTGGCGAGGGCCAGCTTAGCGCCCGTGAACGCCTCGTCCATCTCTTTGGTCCAGGCGACGTCGTGCTTGGCCGGCTTGCCCCGGAGGGCTTCGTACAGGGGGAGCATGAGTTGGGCGGCGCGAGGCACGAACCGGTGGTAAAAATTTACCATCCCCAAAAATTCCTGTAGGGCCTTGATGGAGCGGGGGCGCGGGAAACTTGTGACTGCCTCCACCTTGGTAGGCAGCGGGATGGCCCTGCGCTTCGTGATGCAGTGCCCCAGGAAGTCGACGACCGTTACGCCAAACTGGCATTTCGCCGGGTTGATGATGATGCCGTGCTGGCCAAAGCGCTCAAAAAGCGTGCGCAGGTGGATGAGGTGCTCTGCCCGGGAAGTGCTGGCGACGAGAATGTCGTCCAAGTAGACGAAAAGGAAGGTGAGGTTGCGCAGCACACTGTGCATCAGCCGCTGGAAGGCCTGGGCCGCGTTCTTAAGGCCGAATGGCATGCGAAGGAACTCCAAGAGGCCAAAAGGTGTAATTACCGCCGTCTTCGGCACGTCGACCGGCCGGACGGGTACCTGGTGGTAGCCCCGAATGAGGTCGACCTTGGAAAAGATCACCCGCCCCGCCAAACGGGCGGAAAAGTCCTGTATGTGTGGTATCGGGTTCCGGTCGGGGGTGGTGGCGTCATTGAGGCGGCGGTAATCGCCGCATGGTCGCCATCCGCCACCCGGTTTGGGCACGATGTGCAGGGGCGAGGCCCACGCGCTATTCGAGCGCTGCGCATTGCCCAATCGCTCCAGCGCATCTAATTCCGCCTTCGCCACGGCAAGTTTGGTTGGGTCAAGGCAACGAGCCCTGGTGTAGACCCGTGGACCTGTGGTCGGGATGTGGTGTTCGACGCCGTGTTTGACGGCGACGGCCGAAAACGTCGGCCGCGTGAGGGCAGGAAATTCGGCGAGCAGGCGGGTGAAATCGTCCGCAGCCGGGAGCGCGCAGGCTAGCTTGGTTGGTGTGGAGCCGCTCAATGAGCAAGCGAGCGAGCTGAAGGTCTCCGCGTTGATGAGCCGCCGCCGTTTGACGTCCACCAAAAGCCCATGCGCGCACAGAAAATCTGCACCCAGCAAGGCCATGGGCACATTCGCCATGATGAAGTCCCACCTGAAGCGCTGGCCCCCGAAGCAGAGTGCGACGCTGCACGAACCGAAGGTGCGGATGGAGGAGCCGTTTGCGGCGACCAAGGCGGGGCCGCAAAGCGCGGCCTGTTTGTCCTGCACCGAGGCGGGTATCACGCTCAGCTGAGCGCCGGTGTCGCACAAAACTGCCGCCTGGACGCTGTGTCCATGATAAACAGAAGGCTGCCTCAATGGCCGACGCTCATGGCAGGCAGCGAGCGCCGGCCTGGTCGTTTCCCGACCTGCGGAAAGTGCACGGTGGGCGGCACGTTCTGGCCTTCTGTCTGAACCTGGCATGGTAGTAGCACGTGGTCCGCTCTGGTGGAGGTTCCGGCGGTCGCGTCGGGTTCGGTCGACGGGGCGTCGCGGCGGCCGCTGCCGCCAGTGGCGCTGACTCGGCCGGTGGTGGCGCCGGTCGTGGCGCGGGCCTCCTTGGCCAGGAAAAATTCATCGGCCTCCTTGACCAGGGTGCGAGGGTCCGTGATGGGCGAGTTAGCCAAAGCTAACCGTACCTGACTGGGTAGCTGCCGGAGGAACAGCTCGCGGAAGAGGAAATCCGGGCTGTGGTCGTCGAGTAGAGCCAGCATGTGGTCCATGCGCTCGGATGGACGGGCCTCACCCAGGTCCGGGAGGTCGAGCAGCTGTCGCGCGCGTTCGGTCTCCGTGAGTCCAAACGCACCGAGGAGTAGGCCTTTGAGCGCGCCGCATTTGTCGGCGTTCGGCGGGTTCTGTAGGAAGCTCAGGACTCGGGCAGCAGTGGAGGTGTTGAGCACGGAGACCACATGGTGGTAGCGCGTCGTGTCCTCCGTGATGTTCCGCAGGGCGAAGAGAGAATCTGCCTGGGCGAACCAGACGGCTGCATGTGATTCCCAGAAGCCAGGGAGCTTCAAAGCTGCAAATGACTCCATCGCCGTGTACTCGAAAAGGGGTCACCAATTGTGGAACTATGCTCGCACGATAAAGCCGGACAAAATGGACGACACCAGGAACGAAGTTTCACTGAGCTATTTATTCTAGCTCAACTCAAAAGAACTCAAAAGCACTGAATAGCCCGTTAACACGGGCGGCAATTTATATCAAAAGTTCACCACACAAAAGTCACGCCTCTCAGGCGGGGCGTGGTATGCAAATAAGTCAGCCACGCCTCTCAACGGGGCGTGGTATGCAAATCGAGAGTCCGCCCGGGCAAGGCAAGTCTGGACACGTCCGGGCGAGTCCGGGCAAGTAACCGCCCGCCGGTTACGTCATGGCCGGTGCAAGGTGATTGTGTCATGCTTCCGGTAACCGCTACAGCACGAGTAATAGTAAGCAAGAACCCGACACATCAATATTCTCAAGACGAAATGAAAAACGAAATTTAACTATACTTACAGCGCCATGTATTACTTTATGAACCTACAAACCACCGATGCAGTGAAATACTTTTACGAAAAAAAAACAAAAAATCTTACCGTACCCGCAAGAGTGTACGGTTTCTTTTCTTTGGCTATCTTCTCCACCACCAGGTAGCTGGCTTTGGTCAGTCCCTTTGACGGACTTGTTGTCTGCTGTTTCACCGTGGCTGGGAAAAACAAGCTGTGGAGCACACTCCCGTTAATTATCTTCAAAATAAGAGTGTTTACATTTACCGAAACACCCAGTTTTATTCGTGAACCAATATGCAAACCCTGTTGAAATTTCAGGTCAAGCAGACAAAACCTGACGATTTTATGCAACCTTGAACTTTGACCTTTTGATCTTAAAAAAAAATAAAAAAATCTGGTTCTCGCTTTTGATTGATTAACAAATTCTGTGACCTGATATGCAGATTCTTAAAATTTCAGGTCAATCGGATGAAAATTGACGATTTTATTTGATGCTGACCTTTGACCTTTCGACCAAATTATTGTGCCTTCTCCATATTCTCAGAATCAACCTTTGTTGAAAATTTGATGACAAAACTCAAATCGTAACAAAAAAGTTTACGGCCAGGAGAGACCACTGATCTCTATACTAACTGAATGGGAAGGGAAGCTCATTTTTGAAGCCATTTGTCCGCCATCTTTGCTCCCCCACGATTCCCCAAAACGAAAGTCATTTACCGATGTAAGGTGATTCCTCTTCTTCATTCAAATCGACCGCTGCGGTTTTTATAACCGTAAGCAGCGTACGATGGCATTTCATCAATCCTGTAATAATGCTTTTTCAACCCTGGAACGGATTAAAATCAATTCGGAATGGAATAAAATAAAGTGGGAAGGTGGAATTTTTGTAGGAAATATGCTGATAATTAAATATTAAATTCTTTAAATTCCCTCTAATTAAATATTAAATAAATTAAATATTCTAATAATAAATAATAATATTAAATATTAATTAATTAATTAATTAAATATAATTAAATAAATTACATTAAATATTAAATAATATTAATATTAATATTAAATATTAATAGTAATTAAATATTCTTTAAAAATTTAAAGAATAGGAAAATAGGACTGCGTTTACTTTTTCATGGCTGATAATATAACATGGATCTGCAAAATAAATTGGTATGTAATACTTGTACACGTACCATATTTGTGGTCAAGTGTTGGGCTTGTTTTGTTTTGTTTTTTTCATTCCACATGGCACAATATTCTTCCTGAAGTGAGTACCATTGAAAATAAATTGCATCCATTTATGAAAGAATCAGAATCAGAAGAGTAGGCCGATAGTGAAAACAAACTTCTGAGTTATACTTCTGGGCAGAGAAACATGATGGTCATAGTAAATATTTTTGTTATTCTCCCCCAAGACATGTCAGGATATTGCCAAATTATGATAAATTATAATTACAGAATATAAAATAGCAACATGTGTCCAGGACGGCATCTTTCCTCACAGCAACTTGCTGTCTAAAGTCAATTTGAATCGAATGTTTTGTTGAAATTTCGATTAAATTATTTTATAAAATATAGCAGGCATCGTCTTTTGATAAAGACAATGAACGGACGCAGATTTTCTGGGGGAACCAATATGGCGACGAATGTACTTCCGGTGACCACAGCGAATGGATCGATTAGCGTTGATTTGGCGTCGAGCCTCCAATCCAGTTAGTATAGAGATCAGTGGGAGAGACAGACATACAGAAGCGATTGCAAAACCTCGTCTCCTGCTGTGCTGGGGATGGGCTAATAATTATGTATTTTATTTTCAGGAGCGATTGAGGGAGCTATAGGTCTCCTATACACCGCCCAAATAAAGGTACGTGCCAGAAGAACGTGTTCCATACTTGGAACAAGATCGCCTCTTGCCCTTGGGCGGGTACTCTGCTAGTTAACATAATGACGGTATTACAACACCTCACTTGAAAGGAAAGAAAGAAACGTTGTGTAAAACAAATCAGCAATGCGATAATGCACAGAGAACCAGAGAGAACCCCCACAGCCCGCATGTCATTAATATGCATCACGAACCAAAAGGGGCGTGGCTCGATGTCAAGTATGTACCTCGTCCGTATGACCGTATGTCGGGTGGGAATGGGATCGCACAAGGAACTTCAACTTCAAGGCATGAACGGGTCATTACTCATTAGGCTCATCAATCCTGCGCAATCTTGCCAACACTCATACGGGTAACACCGAGGGACCTAAATCCATTTCTCGTTAAAATACATCCACCATCTCCGTTACCACCACCGTTCCTTCCAGGGAGACCCTTCTGTTTCCACGGAGCTTTACCATATTTGTGGAAGGCGACGTCTTGGCGGGGATGGTGTTCAATGGAGAGCTTTATTGAACCTGTGATCCCTGATTGGTCGGGGGTGGATATGTCAACTCGGCTTTGACTGCTCGCACCAAGCGAAAAGAAATAAAAGTTTCGATGATCGTTGATGTTTTACGTAAGATTCTCAATAATGTTTGGGGCAGCGGGGCTTATGCACCTCAACAAATCAGCTTTACCATTCACGTCCATTTAATTCCTCTTTCCTCTCCCAGTCCCGGCCGATGCCACGCGCGTTGCATGCTGGGTAGGGTCCGCCTTTGTTGTCGCGCCGCCATCTTGGAGCGTCGTGAGACGCGGTGGTGAGAGGAAGGAGATAGAGGGAAGAAAGCTAACAGTGCCGCGCGTTTTGGACGCGCAGCAAAAAAAAAACAATACAAATTTAAAGAGCAAGAAAGCTCACGGAATATTGAATAAGTGATCCGTGACGGTGGTGAGCTACGTCTGCTGGTGATAAAATGTCCGTGAAGGACGGCAAGCTGTCGAGCACGGAACGAGTCGTTAAATGTGAGTACGAATATCGGGCCGTGATGTACGTACGTGTGTGTATGGCTTGGGAAGGGAAGAAAGGTGAGGTAAATTCCATCACAACATATACGCTCTTTGGTGTTTTTATTAAGCAGAATTTCGGGAGGTGATTGTGGAGTGAAACGAACGTGAGTCAGAAACGAGTGAGTGAGTGACTGAGTGAGCGAGGTAAGTCGGGTGAGCGTGAGATTGGTGTGGTGGGCGTGATACGTTTGTGTGAGGTTGGGTGAATAAGATTGGCGATTGGGTGAGCATGTTCATGTTCATGTTGCAATTGTGAGATTGGGTGAATGCGAATAGATAAGGTGAGTGCGAGCGGAGCTGGATGAGCCTGATGCTGGATGAGCCTGATGCTGGATGCGCCTGATGCGCCTGATGCTGGATGCGCCTGATGCTGGATGAGCCTGAGCCTGATGCTGGGTGAGCCTGATGCTGGATGAGCCTGACGCGGGATGAGCCTGACGCGGCATGAGCCTGACGCGGGATGAGCCTGACGCTGGATGAGCCTGATGGCTGATGCTGGATGAGCCTGATGGCTGATGCGGGATGAGCCTGATGCTGGATGAGCGTGATGCTGGATGAGCCTGATGCTGGATGAGCCTGATGCTGGATGAGCCTGACGCTGGATGACCGTGACGCTGGATGACCGTGACGCTGGATGACCGTGACGCTGGATGACCGTGACGCTGGATGACAGTGACGCTGGATGACAGTGACGCTGGATGACAGTGACGCTGGATGACAGTGACGCGGGATGAGCGTTGAAGCGGGATGAGCCTGACGCTGGATGAGGTTGACGCTGGATGAGGTTGACGCTGGATGAGGTTGACGCTGGATGAGGTTGACGCTGGATGAGGTTGACGCTGGATGAGGTTGACGCTGGATGAGGTTGACGCTGGATGAGGTTGACGCTGGATGAGGTTGACGCTGGATGAGGTTGACGCTGGATGAGCCTGATGCTGGATGAGCGTGATGCAGGACGAGCGTGACGCAGGACGAGCCTGACGCTGGACGAGCCTGACGCTGGACGAGCCTGACGCGGGATGAGACTGACGCTGGATGAGACTGATGCTGGATGAGACTGATGCTGGATGAGACTGATGCTGGATGAGACTGATGCTGGAGGAGCCTGATGCTGGATGAGCCTGATGCTGGATGAGCCTGATGCTGGATGAGCGTCTTGCTGGATGAGCGTGATGCTGGATGAGCGTGATGCTGGATGAGCGTGATGCTGGATGAGACTGATGCTGGATGAGACTGATGCTGGATGAGACTGATGCTGGATGAGCCTGATGCTGGAGGAGCGTGATGCTCATGAGTCTGATGCTCATGAGCATCATGCTGGATGAGCCTGATGCTTGTGAGCGTGATGCTGGATGAGCCTGATGCTGGATGAGCGTGATGCTGGAGGAGCCTGATGCGGGAGGAGCCTAATGCTCGTGAGCGTGATGCTGGATGAGCCTGATGCTCGTGAGGCTGATGCTTGGTCAGCGTGATGCTGGATGAGCCTGATGCGCGTGATGCTGGATGAGCATGATGCTGCATGAGCGTTATGCTGGATGATCGTTATGCTGGATGAGCCTGATGCTCGTGAGGATGATGCTGGGTCGGCGTGATGCTGGGTCAGCATGATGCTGGATGAGCGTGATGCTGGGTCAGCGTGATGCTGGATGAGCCTGATGCTCGTGAGTGTGGTGCTGGATAAACGTGATGCTCGTGAGCATGATGCTGGGTCAGCGTGATGCTGGAACAGCCTAATGCGCGTGATGCTGGATGAGCGTGATGTTGGATGACCCTGATGCTGGATGAGCCTGATGCTGGATGAGCCTGATGCTGGATGAGCGTGATGCTGGATGAGCATGATGCTGGATGAGCCTAATGCTCATGAGCGTGATGCTGGATGAGCCTGATGCTCGTGAGGCTGATGCTTGGTCAGCATGATGCTGGATGAGCCTGATGCTCGTGAGGCTGATGCTTGGTCAGCGTGATGCTGGATGAGCGTGATGCTGGATGAGCGTGATGCTGCATGAGCGTTATGCTGAATGAGCGTTATGCTGGATGAGCGTTATGCTGGATAAGCCTGATGCTCGTGAGCATGATGCTGGGTCGGCGTGATGCTGGGTCAGCATGATGCTGGATGAGCGTGATGCTGGGTCAGCATGATGCTGGATTAGCATCATGCTGGGTCAGCGTGATGCTGGATGAGCCTGTTGCTCGTGAGCGTGGTGCTGGATGAGTGTGATGCTCGTGAGCATGATGCTGGGTCAGCGTGATGCTGGAAGAGCCTGATGCTCGTGATGCTGGATGAGCATTATGCTGGATGAGCCTGATGCTGGATGAGCCTGATGCTGGGTCAGCATGATGCTGGGTCAGCATGATGCTGGATGAGCCTGATGCTGGATGAGCGTGATGCGGGAGGAGCGTGATGCGGGAGGAGCCTGATGCTGGAGGAGCCTGATGCTGGAGGAGCGTGATGCTGGATGAGCCTGATGCTCGTGAGGCTGATGCTCGGTGAGCGTGATGCTCGATGAGCCTGATGCTGGATGAGCCTGATGCTGGATGAGCCTGATGCTCGGTGAGCGTGATGCTGGATGAGCCTGATGCTCGTGTGAGTGATGCTGCATGAGCGTGATGCTCGTGTGCGTGGTGCTGGATGAGCGTGATGCGGGATGAGCGTGATGCTGGATGAGCATTATGCTGGATGAGCCTGATGCTCGTGAGCGTGATGCTGCATGAGCGTGATGCTTGGTCAGCGTGATGCTGGATGAGCCTGATGTTCGTGAGCATGATGCTGGATGAGCATGGTGCTGGATGAGCGTGATGCCGGATGAGCCTGATGCTCGTGAGCATGATGCTGGATGAGCATGATGCGGGATGAGCATGATGTGGGATGCTGGATGAGCCTGATGCTGGATAAGCCTGATGCTGGATGAGCGTAATGCTGGATGAGCCTGATGAATCTGATGCTCAGTCAGCGTGATGCTGGATGAGCCTGATGCTCGTGGCCGTGATGCTGGATGAGCTTGATGCTGGATGAGCATGATGCTGGATGAGCCTGATGCTGGATGAGCGTGATGCTGGATGAGCATGATGCTGGATGAGCGTGATGCTGGATGAGCGTGATGCTGGGTCAGCGTGATGCTGGGTCAGCGTGATGCTGTGTCAGCATGATGTTGGGTCAGCGTGATGCTGGTTGGGCGAGTGGGATGGGTCAGGATAATGCTGGGTCAACGTGATGCTGGGTCAGCGTGATGCTGGTTGAGTGAGTGGGATGGGTCAGCATAATGCTGGGTCAACGTGATATTGGGTCAGCTTGATACTGGGTCAGGGTGATGCTGGATGAGCGTGATGCTGGATGAGCATGATGCTGGATGAGCGTGATGCTGGTTTACCATGATAGTGGGTGAGCGAGTGTGATGGGTCAGCGTGAGGCTGGATGAGCGTGATTCTGGGTCAGCGTGATGCTGGGTGAGTGTGTGTGATGGGTCAGCATGATGCTGGGTCAGTGTGATACTAGGTGAGCAAGTGTGATGGGTCAGCGTGATGCTGGGTCAGCGTGATGCTGGGTCATCGTGATGCTGGGTCATCGTGAGGCTGGATGAGCGTGATGCTGGGTCAGTGTGATGCTGCGTCAGGGTGATACAAGGTGAGCGAGTGTGATGGGTCAACGTGATGCTGGGTCAGCATGAGTTTGGGTGAGCGTGATGCCGAGTCAGCATGAGTTTGGGTGAGCGTTAGGCGATCGAGCGTCGACTTGTTAAATGGCAGCGAATGTTAGAGTTGAAGCTGGATTAACAAAAGGTTGCTGTATGGGAGTGGGTTGAACAGACAGCAGTGGAAGGATTAAGCATTTGGTAATGTAAAGAATTTTGCTGCGAATGGATAATGTAGAATTGTAGCTAAACACGAGAGAGCCTGTTGGATGTGTTAGTAAATTTCAGGTGAGATGGTTGTATTTGTAGTTTTATGAATGGTGATTTGTGTATAATTTGTGGATGGATACATGTTTCGGCCAAGGGAACTGGATGTGGACTGGACTTATTTGTGGACTGGTGGACTGGGCCTTATTCATGGACTGGGCCTTATTCATGGACTGGGCCTTATTCATGGACTTGGCCTTATTCATGGACTGGGCCTTATTCATGGACTGGGCCTTATTCATGGACTGGGCCTTATTCATGGACTGGGCCTTATTCATGGACTGGGCCTTATTCATGGACTGGGCCTTATTCATGGACTGGGCCTTATTCATGGACTGGGCCTTATTCATTGACTGGGCCTTATTCCTAGCAGGTGGACTGGCCCTTACTCATGGCCGGGTGGATTGTGGCGAAGTACAAGCCTTTGTGGATGGACTTTTTGAGGCCAGTCCATGGCCTGCCTTTTTTATAATAAAAAAAGGTAAAAAAAATCAAACATTTAAACAGCCTTGGACGTGCACCTTGACCCCACGGCCAAGGCACACCGTCTATCAAGACTGTCCCAGTGTCCATTAGCATACACATGCACTTCAACCCCAAGGCTGAAGCACATGGTCATTCAAAACACATGCATCCTGACCGTGAAGGGCCACAATGCATGGTCATACAATACCACCGTGGGTTTGTGGATGGGCCTGACGGTTACATTTGCGGACGGATGTGTCCGGATGAGATGACGGTTGCCTTTATCGACAGTAGATTTGTTGTGTTGGTCGATGATGCGAGATTTTGCATGTTGATTGTTACATTGGTTGAGGAGGTTGTGTTTGTGGATTGTGCAAGGTAAAGCAAACGGATTCGGGTCAATGTAGAATCGATGAGCACAAAACGTGCATTGCTTGTGTCAGATTGTTCTGCAGTGTGTAGGTGTTGAAAAGGGTGTGGGGTTGGAGAAGGCAGGGGATTGGAGGTGTTGAGGAAAAGAGCGGTGAAGAGTTAGTAATGAATCATATATATGTATATGTATATGTATATGTTTAGAATACGAGATCTGAAATGTTATTTTGAGAGTAATGGAGGGAAAATAAGATTAAGGAGGAGCCCAATTTGGGAGTGTTTGCTTGTTTGTTCCTTGAATAATAAAAAACCCAAATGATTCCAACCAGTGATAGACCAGAATCTGTGGTGATGAGCTGATAGGATGACGTGGAGGTACGCACACTCACCTCTAAAAGGCCGAGCCTGGGTTTGAATCCCGACATAGCTCTAAACCCAGCTGGTGCTTCACAGGCAAGGTGATTTATCCATGTGTGTGCCATCCCTCAGATGGACGTTAAAATGGGCTGGCGGATGTTGAAGATCACATGATGTACGAAGGGTAGGCGAGCTATCGCCGACACAATGACTAAATTACAAATTCCTGCCCTAACTGCTGCTGGGAAGGCAATGGCAAATCACCCAGGATAACTTGCCAATAAAATGCTTCGGCTGTACTGGACCTCTGCTTTCTGGCAGAACATCAGAATACAAATAATATTGAGTGGCGTAATGGGTAGAGAGAGAGCACTCTGAGTCTGGGAGGTCGGTGGTTCGAACCCCGGGCGAGTAGTACCCATAGCTTTGATAATGGTACGTGCTGCATCCTTACTTGTCGCTCAGAATGTTAAACACGATAGAGCAGGGATAAGCAATCATGAGCTTACAATCGTGTCACTGTCTTTGATGTGCCTATAATGGCCGCCTCATGTGTTGAATTTCCTTGGAAGGGGCTCGTATTCAAAACATGGCAGTATCAAGGTAAGTTGAACATCCTTCATGTGACGTTTTTACCAACTCTAAGATGGATTTTCGACAGTTTCCATTAAAAATAAAACAGGTTCACAGTTCAACTGTGTACCAAAATTGAATGCAATCTGATGCTTCCGATTGCACAACACAAAGCGAGTTATTGCCACGAGCAACTTTTCATATGGGAACGTTATTGTTCTTGTCGAGCCAATTGTTAATCTATTGACCATCCTCGTTCAGTTGACCTCACCCATCGTTCTGCTTACAATGCTTGTTTAAATTTTGTCGGTCATCGTGATGTCGCACATATTGTGTTTTTCACACATTGGTCTCCTCCAAAAGCTGGTGGACCATTGTTTTTGCTTCGTTCTCTTACCTCCAAGTAGTCTTGTCTTCTTTTAATTTCTTCCATTTGCCTTCCTCCAGCTGTACAGCATGTGTTCAGGAATTGCTGTTGAATTTTTGGATGAAGCAACACTTGCCAATTGGGTACATTCCTTTTGTGTAATTGGCGGTTAAGTAATATCTGTTATGTTAATCAGTACAACACTAACGTGGCAAGTTTCTCTGCAAAAGAAGAAAGTGCCATTCCTTGGCCAATACATCGAGAATGTGCTTGGACAGTTCCGATTTTGATTAAATTTGGTATATGGCTTTGTATTTGTCAGAGAATGTTACTCGTCAAATTGTGAGATCGATCTGAGCTGCCTTCCCCAGATACAGGTCACTGAACTTTTCACTTGACCGTGACCTTTGGCGATCTTCCAGGTGTTATGATTGGGATATCAGGAGGGGTAAGCACACTGACATCAGGGTATAAGGACAACAGAGGGATGCATGGGAGAAATATGGGCTTGACGAAGAATGAAGTCAAGTGGTGGAGGGCATGCTGGGTGCACAAGCTGGAGACCTGCTCAAACATAACAAGAGGAGGAAAGCAAAACCGCAGCTGAAATCGCAATACTACTATATATACTTAGAGAATTGTCTGTCTTTTGTTTAAACTGCTGGACGGAATGGGTAGTGTCCTGGTGGTTGTATTTGGGATGTACATGGGAAGGTCTTGGGTCGTATCAAAATCCATAAGGGTGTGTGATGGACCCCTATTCTCTCTTGTAAATGTGTATGCTAGCACACTCGGTGGCATAATGTCGAGAGTGCGCTGAGTGTGGGAGGTCAGTCGTTCAGAGACCGAGTCACACCAAAGACCTCAAAAAGGGAACTTGCTGCTTCCTTGCTTGACACCCGGCACTGAAAAGGATAGAGCATGGCCAATTCTGGGAAGTCCGGGGTTCAAAACTGCTTTGGCAGCACCAACGCTTTGTGACGAGTATGGTACGTCAAAGAAAGGTATATGGTATAGCGAGCACCACCTGGTGGAAGCCGGTATTGCAAGTCACAAAAAATTGCGACAATTCTCCGTCTGAAAATAATGTTCGTGGGGGAATGAACCCATCTGCAAGGGTGTGTTCTTTGCTTGTTGAACAAAAATGAAAAAGGAAGATTCGAGAAAACACAATGACCTGGGAAAGAAGAGGGTGTGTTTGGGGGAAGGTTAACCCTTTACAGCCCAGCTATTTTACAAAAAGGGGGTTTCAACCCACCACAAATGGCAACAGAATTCATTTCACCACCAGATGTCTCAGAAATGTCCCTAGAATGACATATCTAAAGTTTTCCGAAATCCAAGTGGTGGAACAGTGCCTTATCCAAGATGGCTTCCTTATCTTTATCCTAGATGGCTTTCCTTATCCAAGCACAAATCCTTGATGGCTTCCTCAATATTAGGATTCAACCGTTTTGACCACATATTGTCTGCTAATCACTCATTTTTCATTCCTTCAATATGCTAAACGATGCAGTATTAAATATAAATAAAATAGAACGAACTTGCAGTACAAATACATGTATTTAATCAGGGAAAAACTAAAAAATGGCTGCCAAAATATCCTGGTTTTATCAATGATCATAAAGTAATTGTTGAAATGTTGACACACACGAAAGCTGATATTATACATGTGACCAAATATCGCACCAAATATCCCATCATATGACGTGACTGTCACCATAGTACAACAACAACAGGCATTTTAAGGCCATTTTCCCTGCTTGAGCGGGGTTTGGCCTGGCGGGCCCAGATTACCATGACAATCTTCTCCATTTTGCCCTATTTTCTACATCTCTCCTTGTTAACCCCCTTGCCCGCATTTCTTCTTCCACCACCTTTAGCCAAGTCTTTCTCTGTGTTCCCCGTCCTCTACTTCCTTCTACATTAATTTCCAACACTCTTCTCAACCAGTCACTTTCATCCTACCTCAACAGATGACCCAACCATCTCAACCTGTTTTTCTTCACAGCATCAATCACAGGCTCTATTCCCATCATCTTTCGCAATTCATCATTTGTCTTCCTCTCTCTCAACGATACTCCGCACATCCACCGAACCATTTGCATTTCCACCCTTTCCAGCCTTCGTTTCTGCTCTACGTTAATTACCCATGTCTCGCTCCCATAAATCATAACACTTCTCACACATGCAGCATACACCTTTCCCTTCAGCTTCAACGACACTCCCCTCCTCGTCAGCACGCCACTGTTCCCGAAACTTCTTCCATGCACATCTCACTCCAGCAGCCGTTGCCGAGTCTGATCCACCTTCTCCATTCAGCATATCACCTAGGTAGCAAAATGTTTTCACACCTTCCAGCTACACGCCGTCTCCAAGATCCAACTCAACATTTCCTCCATCTGCAGCTCCCTCTGTGCACACCTTACACTTGAATGTAGCTGCCACACTACATTTTTGATGAACCCACTCCGCGCACATTGTACATTGAATGGAGTTCACTCCGACACCCTTCCTGCACACAGCACAGGGCCACTTCCCAGTTCTTTCCACCTCACCACATGCTGTCCCACTTGTCATCACCTTCGTTTTTCCAATAATCACCTTCAAACCTTTTGCCTCCATGCATTCCTTCCACATGTTCATCTTCTCCTTCAGTCCATCCATACTCTCTGCAATCAACACCAGATCATCTGCATACATCAACTCCCATGCTAAACCCTCCTTTACGTTCCGAGCCAGCACCTCCATCACAGCTACAAATAGTAGTGGACTTGGTACCGATCCCTGATGCACTCCCATCTTCACCTCAAACTCACCACTGTTCCCGTCCTTCGTCCTTACAGCTGTGCGCACTCTCTCGTACATTGCCACCACTACTCTGATCATCCATTCCTCCACTCCTAACTTCCTCAATGCCCATGTCACTACTTTGCGTGGAACCCTATCGAACGCTTTCTCCAGACCAACAAACCCAAGAAACAACTGCTTCCTCTTCTCCATGTTCTTGTCCTGCAACTGCCTTACAATAAAAAGCACGTCTGTCGTTCCTCTTCCTGGCATAAATCCAAACTGCATTTTGTCGATCTTCACTTTCTTCCTTATCCTCTTCTCCAACACCCTTTCCAATACCTTCATTCCATGCTCCAATAACTTTATCGCTCGGTACGAGCCACACTCCAGAGGGTCACCTTTCCCCTCGTATAGAGGGACGAGGGTGCTCAGTTCCCAATCCACTGGAATGCGGCCTTCTTTCACCACCAGATTACAGATCTCTGTTATTCTCTTACAGACACACCCCAACTTCCTGCTGCCTTCAACGTATCTCCGACAACTCCCATCGGCCCTCCCACTTTTCTACTCCTCATTGCTTTTATCGCTTCCTCAACTTCCTTCTCAGTTATCTTCTCTGCCGGTCCTAAAACTGGGTTACTCTCTATGTTGCCGTCCCATTCATTCTCTGCATTCAATAGCATTTCCATATACGTCTTCCATCTTCCTTTAATTCCATCTGGGTCCACAACAATTTGTCCCACTTCATCCTTCAAGCAACTCACCCCCATCACATCGTACCTCTCTTTCGCTGTCTGCTTTGCAATCCCCACTTTGTAAACTCACCCCCATCCAATGCCACCATACTACAATATCACCATATCATTGGAGTATTTTGATTTTATAATTACTCTAAAATTGTCAGTGTTCTGCTACATGCTGACTAGTTTATTTTAATCTTTGACAATGATTTATTCATCTAATTGATGATCTTCCAGGCTTTTCACATTGTTGCATATACACCTCTGCATTGTTCACATCTCTGACATGTACGAAGTTGTCTGGTCTGAGATTGGGAATTTCTACCCTGGGTGACAGCTGCACAATGCTCAAATTTTGTGACCTTCATAAAGTTGCAGCAAAACCCATGGTTGTGAGGTGTGTCTATCAGGAATGTTGATGCAAAGTGGTGTGCAGATGGATTCCAATGCCTAGTTGGAGTGGTGACAACATCACATGGGGACGATTTGCCTGAACCATAGCTTGGCATATTGAAGCCATCTTCTTCATCTTTGCATCAGCACTTGCGAATATACCTTGGAGGAAAATGCACACTGATTCTGGCAGAAATGAGCAAGCTTCTTATGCTGAAGCAATTTGCTGATATTTGGGATGCACATCCTTCTGCTGGATTTGTGATTTTGCCATTTTTATCAGCTTTTCAACATTCTGTATGATCCTGATTTTATTTCTACCTTAGAGCTCTCCTGTTTTGGTTGGGAAAATAAATCTTGGAGTATAGTTGCTGCAGTGCCCCACAAGGTGACTACGTTTGGCTTCCCATCTATTTCAGTTATGATTGTCGTATTGTCAAATTGTTTTTAGATCTGCTCCTTCTGTAAAGTGGTCATAAGGTTTACTTTGTGTCAGCAAGGTAGTTAGCCATTTTTTAATGAGGTCATTTATGGTTGGTCTGCTCTTCGTCATTCTGCTCTAAGTGCCCAATGACTTTTTCATGAATGCTTCTGTTTGCACCTAGTCCTGTGGCCTGCCCAGTTTAACACACTTTGCAGTCTGAGTAGTATCATCATGAGGAAGGTATTTTTGAGGAATCGGCTTGCCAGTCCGGAAATTGACGCTGCAAGCTTGGTGACAACGTCAGCAACATGAAGGTCATGGACACAGCTTATCCTGGCTTTCACTCTGTGGGCCCAGTCTTCATTCCTCTTTGTGCATGTGTCTGTTACTTCCTCCATGCATTCACTCCCACCTGAATCCTTCTCCACACCTCTGCCTCTGACTTAACATCCCTGGTTATTGTTCCCCTCCAAATACTCAAACCTATTTCCTTGTCTGATCTTTTTCCCTTCCAACCTGATATTCATTTCTTTTTTTGCTTCCCAACCCAAATCACCTCCCTCTTCTCCCCATGTTCATGTTCAACCCATGTTTTTCAAATGCCTCCTTCCACTCCCCCAGTACTTCCTGCATCTCCGACCCACTCTCCACCACAACAGCCAGGTTGTCTGCATACAATATCCTCCCCAGAATATCTTTCATGTTCATCTTCCTGCTTACGAGCTCCATGACAATGATAAACGTGTGGGCTGAGGGCGCTTCCTTGCTTCAAACCGATGTTCACATTGAACTCCTCAGACATCCCAAGACCAACAAAAACTCTTCTCTTCGTTCCCTTATACATCCCTTCCATCAATCTAACTTCTGCTTCCGTTACTCCCGTCCATCTCAGTGTTGCCATCACCATTTCTCTCGGCACAGTGTCGTAGGCCTTTTCAAGATACACAAATCCCATTGCCATTTCACCTTTCACCTCTATCCTCTTCTCCACCAGCTGTTTCAGCATGAACATCCCATCTATCATCCCCCTACCATTTCTAACCCCTTCTTGCTCTTCTCCAATCTCCTTCTCCACACTCTTCCTTATCCTCCCATCCAGAACCCTCAACAACACCATCATGACATGACTAAGGAGTGTAATGCCCATGTACTTCCCCGGATCGTCGAAATTCCCCTTCCCTTTCCATATCGGCACAATTAACCCTGTCCTCTACCCCTCTGGGATTGACCCATCTCTCATACATACATTCAACAACCTCTCCATCCACCTGATTCCGACTTCTTCTGCTGCGATTATCATTACTATTATTATTATTATTATTATTATTATTATAATTATAGATTACAATTATAGATTACCCAGTGAAACCTTCAGCTCCAAGGCTGAAATTGAATCAACTTCAGTTCTCTCCCATTTTATTTCTCTCTTCTTCAACTCTTTCACTTCAACTTTCTCAAGGGACTTCAGGTGTCACTGAACCAGGAGAACAGTAGCGGTGTTATGAATCGGGCATTCCGTCCGGGATAGCGATATATGACATGGGCTTCATCTTGGCCCTTTCTCACCGATAGCAAACACATAAATGAATGGATGGTGGCTTATGCATTGCTCAAATTATATGACTGGACTTTGTATTGCATCACAAATGTGAAGTTATCAGCAAAATCTCCCAAAATGACAATGCTGTTTGCCATTTCCCATTTGCCTGGGCATCAGCTAACATCATACACATTTGCATAGCCTGTTGTTGGCTTAACTGTTAGGGTGGTTGGCTTAAGAATTAAGATCCAAGGGTTTTGCGTTCAAGCCTCTGTCGGGCAATTGGATCAACATCAGGCGGTCGACTCAACCTGTTGTCCTTCCGAGGTTGGCAAAATGAGTACCAGCGAGCTGGTAAGGGGGAATGCATCAGCGGCACACCCGTGCCCCCAGAAAATGATGCAGCCAAGCAGCTATAGGCTGCATACAAATATATAAAATTAATTCCTATTTGCAAGCAGAGGGGCAAAAAGATCGCTCTTAAAACAGACCAGTACGCCTGCTTTCCAATTATAACCAGTCATGGAATTCCTCACAGCTGCGGACGTAGTCTTTCCTGTTTTCAAGAGCTTTGGCTGACCATAAGTGTGTATTCTATCCCAGCCTCACTCAAGACTGGACATGTTGCTGCTCTTCTCTCCTCAATGGTTGGAGGTTCTAAATCTCAAATATGATGTCAGCACTGTTTTACTTTTCATACGTTGGTTATTCGATTGCACACAGTCTGGCATTCTACTCTGCTTTGAGCTAGCTGCCTGTGGTATATAGTATATACCGCTGGCTTCATTCCTCATTATTCCAAGTTTCTGCATCTGCCCCATCCCACCACCCCTCCTCCCTCTCCCCCCCCCCCCCCCTGTTCCTCTGCCAATTCCATGCACCATGGGCACGCTGGCCCCAAGGTAGCTGAAAGCTTTGAAGATGGACTTGTTCTTTGTGGTTGTGTGTTTTCTTATTGCTTATTACAGTGGTTAATATTTACACAGGCAGTTAACGAAATTGCAAAATAACTCCTGCAAAATAAGATATTGATCAGGATCCCTCTGCTTCTATTGATTTATTCACCTTGAAAATGCAAGATGTAGATTGTGTCAAATTATGGGATGGGTAACCAGAGCTAATCATGTGGAGTCAATGATTTTCCGTGATCGCAGAAAGTGGACGGAATTCATGGAATCGGTTTCATGAAAAAGAAAACTGAATCTGACACGGAAGAAAAAGCAGAATGTAGTAAGTTGCAGAAATGTAGTAAATGCTACTATATTTGATGTAAGAGTAGGGGGAGGTTGCTTTATCTGGTGTCGTGAAGCTCGACTTGGTAGGACAGTCACAAAGATCTTATTTAGTCATGGATTGCACGTTGTCTGGGTCCTGCTGGTTCTTCATGCATTCCTCGGACCTAATAATTTGGTGCCTTTAATGAGGCATCAGCAATGCCCGGTTAAATATTGCAATATGACGAACATTGAAGGTCGGTTTTTCCTTTTTTTATTTCCTTTTCCTATCATGTCGTGAACTACTGCAGCCATTAGCGCTATACTTCGACTGTAATTTGTACGAGGGGTGACTGTAAACTTTTTTGTCAATAAATAATTTGGATATGAAATTGGCAGCGAGGTGATGGTGTTTCTTGGTGTTTTTAACCATTTTTAACCTTTTTTTTTTTTTCGCTGCCATGATCTGTGCTTTGAATATTTACTTTAACAGGGAGCTAGGACTTATGGTTAAACTTTTACTTAAATCATATGAAGGATAAGTGTACGAGGAGACCTCAATTTGACGTTTTGGTTCATGAGTTATCAAACAGAGTAACCACTATATTAGTCATGGGTGTGTGTCTATCTGTGTGTCTGTCTGTCTGTCTGTCCGCAGCATAACTACCCGATGATATCATCCGTTCTTGATGAAACTTGGGTGGAAGGTTGATATCATGATCTAGTTGTGTCCTGCTTAGAGTGGGCGTATTGCGCCCATTGTGGGCGGAGCGACGCCCGAAGAAGATGTCTTTTTAGGGGGTAATCGAGTTCAAGTTACATTTCTCCGAGGGAGTTGGTGGAATCTGACAGGGGTTTCGGTATTTGGTTAGGCCAATGTCATGTGTCTAGCCCCACGGAGCTCGATTTTTCATTTTCGCCCCAAGGTCAAGGTCACAAGGTCACGAAATTTAGAAAAGTCGATTTTTGATGGTTTTATTACATTGTTCGCTTCCTGATAGGGTGAAATGTCGTACATGATCTTATATTATCACATACATCATGAAATAAAAGTTTTCCAACAAATTTCAGAATCTTCGACCATTGACCTTTGAAGGTCACAAAGGTCAAATTTTCAAAGCTGTCGGAATCGCACCAAATTTTCGGTATTGTGTAGCTAACTAACCTCATAACGCAGCGCATTGGGGCCCTTTGCAAATAGGCATGTACACCGCATGTCGGGGGCAGACACCTGCCACGTGGGCCTCACACCCCCCAGTCCAGGCCTGTTTCAGTTATAGTCTGTCCTTTGTCATTGAATACCGCTCGCTCGTGAACCATCGTCGTCTCCTGACTTGCATGCAAATTAAAAGGACATTGGTGACAATTGATAAATTCAAAATGTATGTCGAGTTAAACCTGGCATTCCAGCATGTAAGGAATTGCACTAAAATCAAAATAAACATTTGTTTATGACAAAGTACTCTTGTGTCGAAAATGTTAGGTGAGTGGTTGCCAGTCACAAGCCGAAAACCATTCACGTTTGTGCATCAATAGAAATGATCACTTTTCTGTATTTATCATGTTTCTTTTTCACCACACTAGATGTGTGGCTGAATAATTACTGCATTAGATGTGTTGGCATTGCTGAATGCAATGGGACATTATGACCTGGGAATATTTCAACTGCCTGAACAATGTGTGTGCTGCCTGAACGAATTTTTTGTTCAGGCAGCATACACATTGACGGAGGAGCCTCGGGGAGGAACGTCTGCTCCACGCTGATGAGGCCCAACTTAAATTATCTTCCTGGTATCGGCAATCTACAGCTACAGCTCCCTACATCTCTGTAGTTCAATCCTACAGAGATTTAGGGGGCCATAGCTCTGCTAAGCTCATGCCTAATAGGCAGAGCCTATGCAACTGTTTTGCCAGCAGAGACGTTTTTAATTGAAATTGTTCCTTGCTGCTCCCAGAACTGTTTTTTGTACCACAGGTTAATGTGTGGCAGGCATTTCCTGTATGCGTGTACTTGCGTGTGTGCGTGTTGTCGTGTGTTATTTCAGTTGCCTTGTGTGTCAGTCCTGGTGGGCTGCTCCAACAGCCGCTGTAACAGCCAGCTGGTTTGCCTTGGACTGGTTGGTTCTTGGTTCCTGGGTCGGATTACAGTCTTTCCTCTCCGGTACCATACCGGCGGAACTGTAGAATCAGCCGATTAGCTACGCTGATTGGTACCATGTGCCTCATCTCTAATTAATGGCCGAGTGAGCTGAGGAGACATGTCCCATGAGCATGGTCTGGGTATATGACCTTAACTGCCCTTGCCAATTAAGCCTCAACGGACTCCCCTTATTGCATTGAGCATCACCACTGTTCAAATTCACCCCCAGACTAGATATATTTAATGAAATTGATGGCATGCGGGACAGAAAGACACAAAGAAGCAATCACAATCAATAACAAGAAAGAGCAATCAGAGTTTGCAGACCCTCACCAGGACATGTTTTTGTGGTTTTTATGGCTTTTGTGTTAAAACAAATATGGCGGCCGAACCACATGACCAATGACGTCATCATTATAGTTTTTTTTCTCCACAAATTTATCCCTAGATGTTCTCATAACAAATTTCATCTTGATCGGATGAAGTTTTGTACTTGTTTAATTATGACGTCATAATGACGGCACCTATGACATCATCTAACATATTTTATTCCACATGGAGAGTTCTTTACAACGAGCCATGTCTCAATTTTTTATATGCAGTGCTTTCAGAGATATAGAGGTGCAAAGTTTTTCGGTTTTTCCAAGATGGCCACCGAACCACATGACAGATGACGTCATCATTTTTTTTTTCTCCTCGATTTATCTCTAGGTGATGCTCCGCTTGTGCAGACAAACGGACTCAAATGCAATACCCTCTCCTCTGGCGAGGGTAATAACACCCATTAACCTCCAACAATGCGTGCCCACAAACCAACGAACAAGCAGAGATCCTTTAATATTGAAGTTTTATTGGGCCAAATCATACACACCATGATAGAGACAGATGGAGTCACAGGACAGAAAATACCGTGCTATGTCTGGTGGGACACTGCAATGATGGAAGGCATGTCCAAACAAACCTTGATAAGTTTTGTTTCCCGCCAGAACTGCTGGCTCGGAAGAAGACTTAGGAAGGTTTAGGCGTGGCAGCATGAGCGAATTCACTGCACCTTACTCCAAGGTGAATCTGGGCAGCAAGGTGAATCTGGGCAACTTGCCACCATAGCTATCACCCCGTATGTTACCCATGACATGCCGTTCACTCCCCTCTCTCCCCTCTCACTCACCATTGACCAAAGGTCTGTTTGATATATATTGTGATGGTCCTGCTGTTGTAGGAACCCTTTAAAAGGACACAGAAGGAGCACACAACATTAGCTATAGTATTTAATACTTCTCAAAGCAATAGAAAAATAGGCCAAAGTGCCCTGGAGGAGTGCACACACAACAACCACAGCCGATCAGAGTTAACCCAGAGCAATCCGCTTCATGAAACCTGTGGTCACGGCTAACATAGGTAACATTTACAGTGCCTGGTTATGATATCATTTTGGTTTGAGAATCACGAAGGAGGAAAGGAGGGGGCCAATGCAGGTGGCTACGTCTGGCGTATGAGCCCTGGAGTAAAGGAAGAGATTGCCTTGGGCAACTGTGTCAGCTCCAGAAGCTGTGTAGGAAAGGTGGAAGTCAGAATAGCCATATGTATTTTTGCGCAGGCCCACCTCGGAGCTGGGAGCAACACCAAGGCAGAGAAAAACAGCAGGGTAAAGCAGGGCCCAGGACATCATTGGGGTCGTTGGAGGCGATAGTATTCAGCGACAGACTGATGGGTGGTGCAGCGTTGAGGGGACACAAGACCGATTAAATTTGCCATTTAAGTTGTATGGGAAGATTGGTATTTTTGAGATGTTTAGAAAATTTGAGAAAAGGCTTAACATTCGAGAAAGGTTTTGAGAGAAATTTTACAAGGGTCGAATTGGCGTTTGCTTTGATGACCGTTATAGTGATATGATGTATGCCTTTCTTCACTTTCTTATCGAACGGGATTTGAGACAAGTGGGATTGTGCTGGTGTGTGGCAAATGGGGAATGAGTGGACCTAATTTTAGGTGTGCTTGGTGCAGGGAGTGGAGCCTCCAATTAGGTGAGAATTATGGTTCATGCTTCAGAGTTTTATTATCAAAATATCACAGCCTCAAGGCTGAATTGTGAAGATATACAAGATAAAAAAAACAAAACAACCGAAGATAATAATATTGTCAGAGCAGAACAACACGTTAATGAATCAAACGAAAAGAGCATTCATGTCCTCATTCAACAGGCTGACAAATATAGGGCATTGTACTTTTTCGGTAGTGTTCAGTTCTACATTTCATTTCACAAAATCTATCACAATGACGCAGTTGTCTGCATAGTGATTGTTTTTCAGGTAACCAGTCTGGAAATCTAGATACGATGCAACAAAGATGCAAAGGTACTTTTTGTACTTTTTGTACCTGAGTAGGACATGATGGGTAGCGTTCATAGCGAGTAGCAAATTAGAGTTCCAGTAAGTGTGCGTTTTTGCAACGCTTCAGTCATAGATAGCTGTCTGCTGTTGTGTCAAGGAGGAATGCCATACTGGACAGCAATACTCCAACATATGTCTGATGGAAGATGCGGATACTGCAATCAGATGTTATATCGGAATATGTAACATCTTCAATGATCGAAGCATGTCCAACTTTCTTGACACCTTTAAGTAAATGCAGTTTACGTGATTATCCCACTTGTGGTCATTGCTAATTACAACAGCCAGTAATTCAAACCGCTGGCTTGACTTTCCTGTAATTTAACATTGTTTATTTGGGTCTGCGATGGAGAGAGCTGATGGCGAGTGAAAGAAACCTGCATGACCTGACACTTAGCTCGGTTAGGTTGCATCCTGGAATCTGTACGCCATTGTTGAAATTGCATGAGGACTTCCTGGAGGGGACATGGATGATTTACTTGACGTGACTCTGCCAACATAAAGTCATCCAGGTATTTCCATCTCCTGATGTCAGATGATCAAAGAGCATCGTTGATGATGGCCAAAAGAGTGAGCTGCCCCAAATGCGTTCCACGTGGGACACCACCTGTTACTGTTAGATGTACAGGGTGGGCCAAAATTCACTGAAGGTTTTCTCTTTTTTTAATAACTTTTTTATTTTTAAAAAATGTTAATGAAATAAATTGCAAATGGTAGTTTAATTCATGGAATTTGTTTGTCTTAGATTAATTGTGAAAAATAATGTCCTGCATATGGCTCCCCATTGGCTTCTTCGCAAAGTCTTGCTCTTTCCAAAATGTGATCCATTACAGAGGACAAAACTCCTTGATCAATCGCTGCAATTTCCTCGGATAAATCAGGATCGTCCCTTACGAGTTGCTGCAATTTGGTTGCAAATGTTAGTCGATTTGCTGGAACTTGAGGTGACATTTCGTGCACCATTTGAATCTTCTAAGGAAACAGCAACAAATCTTTTTACATTATCCTTCACAATGATGATCTTGCCATTCCGAGCTGAGTTGCACGTTTATGAGTTGATGTTTCTGGGTTTTCGTTAACACTCTCCCTAACACGGTCAATGTTTTCTGGAGTACGACTTGTTTTTGGTCTTCCACTGCGGTCTGAGTCATCAACAGACCCCTTTGACTCAAAACGAGGAATCATGTTCCGAATCCTGTTTTCTGATGGTTGTTCTCGAACATTAAAATGATTGCAAAATTTTCTTTGAGTTTGAATTATTGATTTCCCACTGGAGTAATAAAATTCAACAATATTCATGTGCTAGTCATTGGTAAATTTCTTCATATTGTATCTTCCAGGTCTTATTTAAATGTAAAGAAAAAATAAATAATAAAAATACAAAAATAAGTAAAGGAAAAAAAAAAAAAAAAAAACCTTCAGTGACTTTTAGCCCACCCTGTATAAGGTTGTCCTCTATACCATACTTGAGAAAACTGTGCAAAAGAAAGCTGCACACCCATTGGATCAAGGAAGGTCTTGTTGCCTTTGTATACAGTTTGTTAATGGCTACTGTACGATTCACTGAGTCAGAGGACCTAGAAACATCAGTTAAAACGATCGTAGAAATTGAACCAGGTTTGTCAGCACCAACCTACAGGGAATCTAGAAGTTTCTAGCAGTTGTAGAAGATAATGGGTTGAAGATATAACTGCACAGCTCCCGCATTGTTGAGTTGTCAATGTTAGGACCGATGTCGTCGATGCGCCATTAAAGTAAACTGCTCACGGCAAATTACGTAAGGGTTAGAAAGTTTTGGAAATGGAAACTGAAAGTGCCAGTCATTTGGCATGGAAAATTGGTCATTGGAATTTTAGTAACTGGCTGAAAACATGTAGTTTGTGGGCTGGGAGTGTGTCCTGAGAGTTAGAATGAGTGAATAAAGTCACTAATGCTTGGGGCCTTCTGAGCAGCTGAGTGCTGCAGTGATGCCAAAGGGCAGCATGGTTTAGGAATTTGGAGTTTTCGGCCTAGGTGCCTATATATAGTACCCGTGGCGTGGGTTCCAAGAGGGCATGCTGGGTGCCAGGGAAGGCCCCATAATTAGTTGGGGAGTGTTGAGAGGACGTTGCAGGTAAGCCCCAAGGTCTCGAGTGCCCACTTCAGATATACACGGGTAAGGACACTTGAGACGGGTCCACGCTACGCAAAAGTCTGATTCTGCCAGAGCACAGAGGTAGAGAGATTTACGAGGGCCATGACAAAATTTGTGGTAAGTAACCAACATTCTGAGCAGAGTTTAAAATTGGTCATTTGGGCCACCACAGTGGGTTTAAAAGTAATTTCTGAGAATGTTTTTGTCATGGACCAGGGTTTAGTTTCGGTATCTATCTTCTTCACCATCCAATGTGTCATTTACTAGTAGGGGTAGAATAGGCTCAATTGGCATTTGAGAGGACCATTTGGGTCTTAAATTTTCAGGTAAGAATAGTGTCACCCTCTGCCATTGAGTTGGGTCAGGAAGGGTTAAAGAAGGTAAATGTGTCAGGAGGGGGGGTCACCAAAGTAATGTCTGCTAGAAGCTCTCGATGAAAGAGTTGGAAAGAACAGCTTCTGCAGGGTGGGTCCATAGTTTTTGCGTTTTGACCATGAGCCTTGCTTGCTGTGCAGGCAACGCTCTTATTTGGTGGTTCCTTAATTTTTTTGGAAATACAGTAGTCTTTCATTTTACTGGATAATATACTGTACATTCATGGGATGGCACCATGGCATTTGATAGGACTGGAGGGCCATACAAGAACAACAATAGCAGCAATTCCATGACAGTTGCTTTTATAGTGCTGCTCGCCGGAATGCCGTGACGTCATCCTGCAGAGTAAATGCTTTGACAAAGCGAACACAAAACCGACTCTTGACTGGTCTGAACAGGATCAAAGAAGGGAGTTTGAAGTTGAAGTACACTTGGCTGCTGTAAGAAGAATTTTAAGATGTTATTTATGCCCTGGTGTTGGGCTAGCGGCTAGGGTGCCGGCTTAGGATCCAAGGATCCTGGGTTCGAATCCCGGTCGATCGCTGAATTAACGCCAGGTGGGTTGACTCAGCCTGTCATCCTTCTGAGGTCGGCTAATTGAGTACCAGTTCACTGGTAAATCCCTGTTTGTCGTTAAAGGCGGCAAAAAGGGTTGGCGTCAGGAAGGGCATCCGGCCGTAAAACATTGCTTCAAAAAGGGGACCGAAAAACAACAACAACCACGGTTCCCGAAAAAGGCCAACCCCCGCTTTGCGGGGAAAAATGGCCTCTAAAGGTGGTTATTTTATATTTATGCCGATGCAGCTTGGTGACCAGACGCTAAGTAAGCACTGAGGTAGGATGTAAGAGACCTGACAGAGAGGAACAGACATTGTCATTGTCTTGTCTTGAACAGACATTGCCTTTGGCAATTTTATGTTCATACGAACTCTTCATTTCCATGGGCAGTAATTATCACCAAGTCTTGTATTGTTTGTTTGTTTGCTTTTTGTTTGTTTGTTTTCATCCCTGCCTGTTTGATTGTTTGTCTGTGAACAGAATATCTCAAAACGTTGTGTATGGATTGAGACGAAAAGTGGTGGACAGGTTAGGTATGTAACGAGGACAAAAAAGATTTAATTTTGGTGAAGATCCGCATCCGGATCGGGCTACTATAATTTTTTTAAGTGATTCTTCATCATTGAGCGATGAGGCTGAAACCGATATATGGCACGATTCCTCAAAAGGTTATGGACGCATTCGGATGAAACTTGGTGGACAGGATGGGTGTGTAACCAGGACAAATTGATTCGATTTTGGTAAAGATCCGGATCCGGTTCCGGATACGAGGATTTTTGTCCCCCGTCGCACCGCAGAGCGAAAGGGGGACTATGGTTTTCCCCTCCGTCCGTGTGTGTGTGTCCGTCCGTCCGTCCGTGCGTGCGTGCATAAGCGAAGGACCGAATTCTAATTTGGTGTGTGGGTGCAACTAGGCATATGGAAGAACCCTATTGAAAATTAGGTCGCCACGTCAAAATCCAAGATGGCTGTCACCATATCTAAACCTTGTGAGCGCGATATTTTGAAAAGTAAATGTCCGAACCATGTGAGCGAAATATCTTGAAAAAGAAACGAACTGCCAACTTCTAATCTGGTGTGTGGGTGTATCTACGCATAAGGAAGAACGCTATTGAAAATTGGGTCGCCACGTCAACATCCAAGATGGCCGCCGCCATGTATGTCTGAACCTTGTGAGCGAAATAGCCTGAGAAACAAGCGTTACGCCTAGGTCCCCCCGTCGGGGAAGTGATGTGAGTTGACAAAGTGGAAGACGCAGAAAACATGCTATGATATGATATTTCGCTTGTTAGATTTGTTAATTGATTCATTCTTCACTATTTAATTATAGGTCCAAAAACGATATGTAGCATGATATTTTCAAAAGTTGAGGATGAGTTATATGAAAAAACTTGGTGGATGAGTTGGGTAAGAGACACGAACAAGCCCATTAAATTTTGCTTCAGGTCCAGATTCATATCCGACCTATCTGAGATTTTAAAAAACCGTAATCTGTCCAGCCTGGCAGACCTATGCTCTCTGCCAAGTGCCGTTATAGTTGATTTTGCTTTGCCGATTGCTTTTCTTCACCCTTTTAATAGCCCACCTGGAACGTAGTTCCGTCTGGTTGCCCCAAAAAAAGTCCCCCCCGCCCCAAAAGTAATTTGCTTTTTCCTCTAAAACTACAAACATGATTTCGATGAAACTTAACCACAACCTTCATCACCTGTGATGTGACAAGTTTTCTTCATTGCATAAGATCACGGTGTAAAGGTGTGTGTGTGTGTGTGTGTGTGTGTGTGTGTGTGTGTGTGTGTGTGTGTGTGTGTGTGTGTGTGTGTGTGTGTGTGTGTGTGTGTGTGTGTGTGTGTGTGTGTGTGTGTGTGTGTGTGTGTGTGTGTGTGTGTGTGTGTGTGTGTGTGTGTGTGTGTGTGTGTGTGTGTGGGGGGGGGGGGGGGGGGTTAACTCCATAAAATAGGTTTTTGCTCTCTTCTCTGAATCTGCACACACAATTTTGATGAAACATGACCACAACCTTCACCACCTGTGATGTAGCAATGTTTGTTCACGGCATTAGAAAAATGGTGGCCTACGGGGGCAGAGGGTGGAGGGGGGTCACCCCCCCCCCCCCAAATATGTATTTTTTTTGTTTGTTTAAAGTTTTATGATTACGTAATAGTATGATTCTACATGCGGCCCTGTCTCCTAGCAACCATTTGGGGTTAACTCCATAAAATAGGTTTTTGCTCTCTTCTCTGAATCTGCACACACAATTTTGATGAAACATGACCACAACCTTCACCACCTGTGATGTAGCAATGTTTGTTCACGGCATTAGAAAAATGGTGGCCTACGGGGGCAGAGGGTGGAGGGGGGTCACCCCCCCCCCCAAATATGTATTTTTTTGTTTGTTTAAAGTTTTATGATTACGTTGAAGGAACTGCGCTCCAACGCGAGTTGAAAGAATTGACGCGACCAAAGACGGAATTCGTCCGAGTTGCTTTATTGAAACAAAACAGCTCAGGTATTCTCACAAGCCCGTTTATCGGGCAGCAATATATATACACATTTATGTCGGGAAGTTTGCCCGGCAAAAGCTATACCGGGCATGCCCGGGTATCAAGGGCGAGCCTTGGAAAGGCGAGTCTGGACCTGCCCGGGCGTGTTTGGCTGCGGCCTGGCAAGTCGAGGCTGGGCATGCCCGGACGCTCTGGGCGAGCCCTGGAAAGGCGATAGCGGGCATGCCCGGACGCTCTGGGCGAGCCCTGGAAAGGCGATAGCGGGCATGCCCGGACGCTCTGGGCGAGCCCTGGAAAGGCGAGAGCGGGCATGCCTGGGAAAGACGAGACCGGGCGTGCCCGGGAGGTTCGGGCGTGCCCGGGAACAGTGAGTCCGGGCATGCCCGGGAGAGGCGCGTCTGGCCGTGTTCTGGCCGGTGCAAGGCGATTATGTACATCCAGCGGTAACCGCTACAACGTAATAGTATGATTCTACATGCGGCCCTGTCTCTTAGCAACCATTTAAATTGGTTCCAAATACTTTGATACCGTTTAAAATGCCTTTAGTCGGTGTGGTATACTGATTTATTTTACCAGGTGAGAGCACATTGGTGTTGCCCCTATTTTTGTCTAATAGTTATGACAATTTGAATGAAACTGCGGAAGCTGTGACATGTTTGGGGTTGTGGGGTATGGTGGGTTGGTGTTTGCTTAATGTAAACCTGAGATTGCAGATCATGATGTTATTGTCTGATCAATAATTGTAATAGCTAAAGCCAAGCCATAAAGATGTTTGTTACCATTACAACAAAGTAACAAATACGTTGTGGGCAATTGAATATTGATTTAATGACGTCTTTATTGGTACCACACTTTTATTATCTTTGACTGTGCAGTTATCGTATGATTTATTTAAATACAGTATGTACTGTATATATTTGTGTGTATTCTTCAAGTTACTGAATTAGGCTTGTTTTGCACCTCCAACACATTCAGGGTGTTTGCTCTCCATATCATTATTATAATGGAGCAAACTTATATTTAAGTATGTATATTTGTGACCAAAACGTCTTATTCAAAATTTCTTTAGTTAACACATTCCGCCATGTTGTTTATATATATAATAATATAATAGCTAACCCAAGAGACGCATTTGTGACATACCTGTATTCATGAGAGCCAATTTTTTTGTTACTTTGACTTCATTAATAGACCAATGTAAGTGGTGTATAAGGAGTACGTCTGCTCTGTAAGGCTGGCAGTTCGAATTTCCATTCCAGTTTTTGATAAATTTGTGTTGACCCTCTCTTCCAGCTCTAAATGATAAATTTTTAAAGTCAAATCACTTGTAATGAGTTCCTTTTTATTAATATTTAAAATAGCCCCGCCCCCTTAACTCCCGCAAGAACTTTCTCGTCCAACTGTAACCTTCACATACTTAAGTTGAGCAAACTGAAATGTAATGTCACTTAAAAAAATTGTGTTGAGTTCCTTTTCATCATACTATAATGGGGCTAACGTATGTGGCAATGTGGTTATATGAGTTCCAAAAACGTCTTCGACGTCTTTATCATTTCTTTATCATATACTGCCATGTTTTTTCTACAAGCTTAAGCTAAGAAACACATTCATGACATGCCTGTGTTTATCAGTGGTTACCTAGACTTGCTTGAGGTATGTGCAAAAGGAAACATATAAAGTGAACACCTGCCAGAAGAGCAAGGGAAGTTGCCGGTATTGGGGGCATGACTGCTCTGTACGGCTGGCAGTTCGACTTTCCTGGCCAGTTTTTGATATTGTGTTGTCTTTGACGTCAAGCTCTAACTGATCATTTGAAATAAATATATATTTGTGCTCGGTTCCTTTTTAACTCAACTGGACTACCGTCCAGTTGAGTTCATCACATACTGAACCCTCCGACGTCCATCGTCTGTCGTCATCGTCGTCGTCTGTCGTCTTGTCGTCCGTTAACTTTTCGACGTTAACATGCCAGCGTCCACAAATATCAACCGATTCTGATCAAACTTGACATGCAGCATCCTTACCCCAAGGACCAGGTTTGTATTGCATTTCAGCCCGATCCGTTGAAAAATGGCGGACTTAGACGACCATTTTGTTTTTGGTCATGAAAACGACTAACACTCTAGCGTCCACAAATATTAATAGATTTTGATCTTTTGTTTAACCCTTACCACAAAAGGTAGGTTGCTATTGCATTCCAACCCGATCCATCACAAAATGGCCGCCATAGGCCGCCATATTGTTTTCAGCTCCGAAATGACATGAAGACTTTAACGTCCACAAATATTTATGGATTTTGATCAAACTTAGTGTATGAGACTCTTACCACATAAGGTAGGTTGCTTTCTTAAGTCAAATCTAGTACAGACAACTGACCTACTTTAAAGTTGTCCTGTCAGTTCAGTTGAGTTCTGCTTCCCTGGAAGCTCTAGTTATTGTTACGTGTTGGGTTCTGACTTCTGATTTACAGTATATATATATTCAGTCAGAGCACAAAATATATTTGGCCGACCTCCCCCACTAACACCATCCACCCCACCCTCCTCTACCACCTCATTGGCAGTTGTAGTTAGCGGCAGCGCATCGCGTGGTGATAGCTCCGCCAGTCAGCGGGGCCAGTGAGCATCTTGGAGTTGGTTTTTGTGCTAACTAATAACAGTATGTTTCTTGAAATAGACTTTTATACTAGTTTAATTAATAAGTAATAAAGTTAAATTAAGGGTAAATCATAGGGTACGGTTATGGTTTTCTAATGTTGATGAATCATAATAGAGAGATGAAAGCTCTCTGTATATACACTGATGCTATTTTAATGTTAATTTTGTATTGCTTCGATATTAATGCAAATATAATACTCTGTTGTATTGTTATAGCCATCAGACTCGTCCCAGTTGCTGTGGGCTGGGAGTATCTCCCGAGAGTTAGAAGGAGTGAATTAATATAGTTGAAGTCACTTCAACAATCAGTTGCGTACTGCTCTCTCATGACTTTCAGTGACAGATTTAAGTTTCCAGGGCTCCTCATGATACACTACTCACAATAAGTTAGGGATATTGTGGGAGTGAGTTTATTTTTAACTCAACTGGACTATGTCCAGCTGAGTTTTTGTCAACACCCAGTGTCCATCGTCTGTCGGTCGTCTGTCTGTCTGTCTATCTGTCGTCTGTAAACAATTCGACGTCTACGCTCTAAAAGTCACAAATATTGATGAAATTTGATGAAACTTGTTATGCAGCATCTTTAAGACAAACTAGTTTGGGATTGCATTTGGGCGTTGCACGCCCAAAAATGGGCGCGGCAGGGCGGCCATATTGAAAAATCAATTTTTGTCATATATTTTTAGCACATATAAACTATATAGTTTGTGGTTCTATTATTATGCATATTCTAACCATATTGATATAGACCAGTTGAGTTCAGGTTCCCTGGAACCTCTCTAGTTTTTTTAGGGGTTAGGGTTAGGGTATTGAAATAAAAAATGCTGTTTTTTCATACTCATTAATAACCATAGAATTAGGACCAACAACTTTTTTCAACATAATTAATACACAAAATCAACCACACCGAAGAACCTGCCAATATCCCTAACTTATTGCGAGTAGTGTATTTCATGGTGAATCCTGACACCAACTCCGGAGGAATTCCCTTTGGGCTCCCTTGGTATGCCTGCCAACTTTTGTTGGAATTTTTACCCCACGCATCTGAAACGGAAAGCGGCAATTGCAATTGGTTCACTTTGTCTGTCTGTTTACAGACGGCAGTCTATGATCGCGGAATGACTTGATTTCAATTGAAGTTTATGTTTTGAATATTGTAGAGCATCAATCCGAACACGAACCTGAGTTTAGCAGTACTTCGGCTTTGTTAAGCCTTTGGCATATAGAGCCCTTTATCCTGCAAAATATTTTGCTAAAAAAACAAAACCATTGAAGACCAGAAAGCATCCCAAATGCAAAGCTCAATGTCCGCTTTGCACTCGAACTAACTTGATGACAACAGTTAAACCATTCATCCAGGTGTTTCACAGGCAGGGCGATTTATCAATGTGTGTGCCGTCCCTCAGATGGACGTTAAGCGGGTGTCCCGTTTGCCGACAATAGTTGGTGGACATTCAAGATTCCATGGTGTCCTTCGTAAAGATTATGCGAGCTCTCGCCAGCACAATGGCAAAATGTTCGAAGTTTCATTCCGGTCCTGCATGTGCAGAGAGGAGTAAGGTAATGTTTTCAGTCTGTCTCCCTGTCTGGGCGTCAAACAAAATTAAAAATCATTCCGAACAGGAAACCTGATGTTTTTAGGGACCAAATACTATTGTTTTTTTAAATCATCTCCCCCCCCCCCCCCTCCCCTCACCCTCCGCCAACCCCCCACTCATTGAGGGAGAGGTGGGTTGGTGGCGGTTTATGAGAGCCATTTTGTGTCCATCCAAATTTACTCTGAGGGCATTAATTCTCCACATTGTGTGGATGCCAGTCTCATGTAGATCAGACCATGAGGAGCAAGTATAGGAGCTGTCATTCAGATGTTTTACTCAAGCTATTTTTGCCCTTCACAAGCTTCACTGGGCAGCTGTCCACTGCTGCTGCTGCAACTTGCCTCTGACGTCTATTTTTGGAAGTCATGTGCATACATCTTGGTAACTGGTGTTCCCCGCCATCTGAAAAATACATTTACATTGTAACTTTTTGTGCACTATTAACTTTTCAGTCGTTTGAAGATTACAATACAAAGTAGTTGGGCTTGCAATGAGCAGTTGTATCATGCTGCAAAGTTTATGGTTATCAACAGATCATTTGTTATCCCCTCCCTCATTCCCCCATTCCCTCTCCTCTCCTTCCTCCCTTGTCTGCAGATAGCTGAGATAGTAGCACACCACAAAGTGTCTATTTTATGTTGTACTTGCAAATAGGACCTGCGTTGAAGCTTGTCAGGAACATTGGGGAATAATTTGTGTCATATTGCTAATGGGAAGCTGAAATTTCCAACTTCCAATGCCAAAGGCATTTGGGCTTTTCTTGTGCATCTTTCATGTATCAACAATAAAAAAAACAATTCTTATGACTAACATCGAATGTGTTAGCTCCTGAGGTACTGTACCAGTAGGGTACCTTATTTGTCACAGCACAGTAATACCTCGCTCAGCGCTACCCTGTAAAATGGTGATTTGTTATAGAGCTCTCCTGGAAAAAATGTTTTACCAAAAAAACCAAACCAATGAAGACTAGAAAGCATTCCAAATGCAAAGCCCATTCACATCTGCTTTGTACTCGAACTACACTTGATGAAAACAACAGTTAAACTGGAACATCACTCAGTAGATTGCATACCTCTGCCAGGCTGAACAGTTTGTTTTGTATCCCACTGATGGGCCGAATCTGGACTTTGAACCAAAATCGAATCGGCTTGTTCTTGTCGCCTAACCAACTTGTCCACCAAGTTTAGTCATAACTCGTCGAAAACTTTTTAAAATATGTTGTATATCGCTTTTCGCTCGATCTCTCATTGCTGAAAAATCACTTACAAAATTAAATAATCCTCATATCCGAATCCATATTCAGATCTTCACCAAAATCAAATCGATTTGGTCTTGTCACATATCCAATCTATCCACCAAGTTTCGTCCAAATTCGCCCATAACATTTTGAGATATCTTTTTCACAGACAGACAGACAAACAAACAGACAGGGGTGAAAACACAACCACCATCCACCTACAGTGGCAGATGTAAAAAGTGGATTTTATGAATTGGTGCTTTCAATATTCTCACAATAATCCCTGGTGTTGGGCTAGCGGCTAGGGTGCCGGCTTAGGATCCAAGGATCCTGGGTTCGAATCCCGGTCGATCGCTGAATTAACGCCAGGGGGGTTGACTCAGCCTGTCATCCTTCCGAGGTCGGCTAATTGAGTACCAGCTCACGGGTAATTCCCTGTTTGTCGTTAAAGGCGGCAAAAAGGGTTGGCGTCAGGAAGGGCATCCGGCCGTAAAACATTGCTTCAAATAGGGGACCGAAAAACAACAACAACCACGGTTCCCGAAAAAGGCCAACCCCTGCTTTGCGGGGAAAAATGGCCTCTAAAGGTGGTTATTTTTTATATTATAATATTCTCACAATAAAGGTTTATTGAAAATATGATGACAAAATCTCAAATGGTTAAAAAAAAACAACAGCCCCGATTGGGCTGATGGTAACCTTATGAGGTTGTAGTTCAGACCTCCGATAATTTGTGTAAACCCCCCTGGAAGCCCTCTGATCTCCTGAGAGCCCCCTAGATCTGAAATCGAAAAATCTTAACACCGAGCTATCCTGCCGACCATTGAGTAGAAGGGCTGTATCGGGTTTCAGAGGAATTGGTTTGTAAATAAGAGACGAGCAGGAATCTGGAGCTTCAGGGGATAACCGGATAACCACCCTACCTCCGCTTCCCCCACTCTGGGAGCCCCCATGATCAGAAATCGGAAAATCGAAGCCAGAGCGATTGTGGGAGCCATCAAGTAGAAGGGCTGTATCGGGTTTCAGAGGAATTGGTTGGTAAATAAGGGATGAGTAGGTATCCGAAGTTTGGGGGGTACTTCCACCCCCTCGCCCCTCAGGAGCCGACATGATCTGAATTTGAGAAATCTAACCCGAGCAATTGTGCAGGCTACTGTCTTGTATTCATACGTCAAGTTTCAGAATCAGCCGGGTGTTAAGGGAGGAATAGCAAAAATAGCAAAAAGTGAACGCACGGATGGACGGATGGACAGACATCACGACCTAATTTACAAGTTCATCTCTTCGAAAATCGAGATGAGATGACCTAATTTATGTTGTGGACAGCCACATTGGAGCTCATATATATTAAAGTAGCCAGATCTCTCTGTCTGTGGTCATTATCGTGTTATGTCTGGGACGTCATTATTGCGCTACCTCTAGCGCTAGGCTAGGCCTCTACGTATGTGCACGTCATCCCTGTGTCCAGCATTCAGCTCGTCCCGTCACTTCGCTGATGGCAGTTGGATACCATAACCCATTTATAGGTGACTCCATCTGACTATCTGAAGTCCGTAGGCGACGGACAAAATGCCAGATTATATATCGTCATCGGGATGATGGATTTAGTAAGATTGCCATATAGTGAGACAGCATTACGTCTCGTGCTAGGCTAGGACTTTACGGCGTTATTATTCATGATGATGATGAGAATTGCATTTTGCAACTTGGAAAAAAAACAACAACAAAGTAACATCTGATCTCTGGGAACACAAAATAAATTCATGTTTTTTATGCCAAATAAGTATGGACTACGAAAGTTAACGCTGGGTTGGTAGCAGTAAACAAAATGTTTCAAGAGTAAAACGAGAACGACACTCTTCAATGTCACGACGTCGACTGATATGCCCCTGCTCACCTTATTACATCATTATACATACTTGTATCAAGTTTAATTTAAATCCCTTCAGCTGTTCTTAAGTTATCACATTTTTACCTGACATGACCTCTGATGTTTGACCTCTTGATGCAATAGTCCAATCAATTCATCTTTGCATCATATATACTTGCACCAAGTTTGTTCAAAATCCCATCACTTATTCCTAAGTTGGCATGGCAACATAATTTTTGCTTGTCATGACCTCTGATCTTTGACCTTTTGGCCCCAAAATGGAATCGATTTATCTTTGCATCATAATATATAATTATACCAAGTTTGAATGAGATCACTTCAGCCGTTCTAACGTTATAAATCCATTACAGACTTTCGCGGTAATGAAAACCTATCACAGACGGACGGACGGATGGACAGCCGGACAGACAACCCGAAAACATAATGCCTCCGGTGACTTCATCAGCAGAGGCATAATCATTGCAAAATTAACTGCCAGTAGACTGTATTACTGTACTGCAAGACATCTTTAAGTTATGTTGTTAAACTACTGTCAGTGAAGCTATGGATTCAATGCAAGCAGTAAATAACGAAACACGAAATGGACTGAATGCCAACTCTGCCATCTTCAGGGATTTTTTGCACACATTTAAGTTATCGAAGAACAAAAACTTTATAAAGTTCAATATCTCGATAACAAATGGGAATATTTTGAAATGAATACTTGGCAGGCAAATTGCCAGAAATATTGTAACTTGAACAACTGATTGTGTACTCATGTTCCCCTTTATTTTCTTTGCTACTCCAAGATCGTTATGTGAGGGCCTCGTCCCGAGAATCTCGAGGGTACTCGTAGCTCTGAGATGCAGTTGCATACTCCTCTCTCATGACTTTCAGTGGCAGTTTTAAGTTTCTAGGGCTCCCTCATGATATTCCACGGTGAATCCTGACACCGATTCCGGAGGAATGCCGCGTGGGGTCCCTCGGTACCTCCCAGCTTTTGTTAATTGGAATCTCCCGCGATGAAGCTAACTCTGAGGGCCTTTCAGTCATTCACGGCAGGCAGGTTGGTGGTCTTTCTGTCTTCTTCCGACTCCTCTCCGGCCTGGCTCCCCCAGCTCTGTCTGCGCTCTGTCCCCCAAATATTCCTACAGGTCACACAAGATCTGTTAGCAACCCTCTTCTGGTGAAACTGCCAAAATCAAGAATCTCTATTCTCCTTCATTCCTCTTTTCTCCAGCCTCTGGAACAAACTCCCTCACTCTCTTCAATCCCACTCCTCCCTCCAGGTCTTTAAAACAGCTGTTCACCACCATCTCTTATCTTCCTCCATCCAAAACCTTGATCTTTTCTACCCCCATTAATTTCACCCCAGATCCACTTTTCTGAAATGCCGACTTCTTTCCTGGAAGTCCGAGCAGTGTCCAAGTGTTTTATACCTCTCCCACCCCTCCCCCCACTTCCCATGCCACCTCCCCCCAAGCCCTCTCCCTCCCACAGATTTCCCGATGTCCCTGTTCTCTACTGTTGTACTTGTGTGCTTCCCTCTCTCTCCCCATCTTGTCTCACGCTCCCTTTATTGTATGTTTTTTATGTGTCTGTTTTTTTTTGTGATTAATTTTAGCTCTTACATGAGCCTCGATGTTGTATCCTATATATATATATATATATATATAATGACCATATTGGCGAAAAATGGAGTAAACGTGTGCAAACAGATTTTCACACTTTTATACTTGCTTTATCAAGTTAAATCTAAATTAAATCTAATTTTATAATTTGCTTGCATTATCTTTTCTATGTAATTTATATAATTTACCTTAACTTACTTACTTTATCGAATCAAACTTACTTTATCGAATTAAAACTTTTATCTCATTTAAATTGTTGAAAGATGACTCTTGGCTTCCATTTACTCATTATGATGATAGTATAGCCAGATGGAATCCAAAACAACACTTCCTGTCCATTGAGAATGAATATCCATTTGGCTTTCTGCACTTCAACAGTCTATTATTACCCTTGCCAGAGGAGAGGGTATTGCATTTGAGTCCGATTGTTTGTCTGTATGTTTGTCCGTACAGAATAAATATGATTTTCTCTGCAACTGTTGGTCCGATTGACAGGAAATTTTCACCATAGGTGCAACTCCATATGTAGAATTTTTTAATGATAATTATGACATCATAGGTCACGTGGTTCGGCCGCCATCTTGGAAAAATCAAAAAAAATTGCACCTCTATATCTCGGAAAGTGCTGAATAGAAAAAAATGAGACATGGCTCATTGTAAGGAACTCTCTATGGGGAATAAAATATGTTCATGATGTCATAGGTGCCTCCATTATGACATCATAATTCGACAAGTACAAAACTTCATCCTATCAAGATGAAATTCCTTGAGCGTCATCTAGGGATAAATTGGTGGAGAAAAAAAAATAATGATGTCTTCGGTCACATGGTTCGGCCGCTATATTTGTTTTAACACAAAAGCCTTAAAAACCACTGAAAATACATCCTGGCGAGGGTTTCCAATCTCTGATTGCTCTTTTTCTTGTTGTTGACTGTAAACCCATATAATTTGAAATGAAATGACTGCTGGGGTTAGTAATGGAGTTAACTTTTGGGGTTGCATTGCATTTGTGCTGTGGTTAGCCTTGTATAACCATTACATGGATATAAAATTATTCAGAATTCAGTATTGTACCTTAACTCCATATGGCTACCTTAATAGGATGGTGCTAGAAGGGATAGCACACAAACATTGAAGGGAGAAGGAGAATGTGCAAAATGAAAAAGAGACAAACCTAAATGTTAACATGGTACTAAGCTCTAAGGCTAACTTCAGCACAAAGGAAGCACAGCTCTTCAGATCCAAGAATAGTCAGCGACCATTTTGGAGGTGAGTTTGCCAATTGAATTATCTCCTTATTCCTTGTCATCATAATAGATAATGTATTCACTGAGCACATTAGCATTTATCAAAATTATGCTACAGCATGCAAGGTTTTACTTTCTGAGCATAATTTAGGCCCTGTATTGGAGTATTGGAGTTGTTTTGGTTTACCCCACAAAAGTAAAAATTATTTTTGCAATCTCTTGGCAGAATTTATATGGGGGCATGGAATTATGTTACCTAAAATTAAAGTCCTTGAAAACATGGATTTTTGCCATGTTTCCCAAAACGGCCAGGAAAAGGCATCGAATATTTAAAAAAGGAAAATAGTCGTGACTTTTTCATGGTTTAAATTCTACAAGCAATTATTTTGCACAATCAGGGATAATGGGAAAATAATGGAATGTGACTTGAAATGGAAAACCGATTCTGACACGGGTCTAATAACAATATATCGCCTAGGCTGATGGGTGCCACTGAAGAAGACAGGTGAATACAGCCTAGCAAGGTGTTGGCCAGCCCTCTTTGAAAGGAATCTGGGGAATAAACAATCTCGGTTCACTTTCAAATTTGTCTCCCTCCTCTAAAACCTGGTGGTGGCTTGTTAACTCTGTCTCAGGAATATACAGCCCCTCCACTCGTGAGAAGGCCGAATGCCTCAATTCCACTCACTGACTTACCTACTGACACTGCTCGATCACATAAGCTCACCGGACAAAATCCAACTGAACTAAAACCAGTGCAAAAATTAATCCCTTTAACTGTAGAGTGTGTAGACTAATTAGCTTTCTTCCAATCATCAGCAAGGTCATGGAATCTATCATCACAGTTGATATGAAGTTCCTTTCTCTTGTGCAGCAGTCTCAGCTCAGATCACCAATTTGGATTCAGACCCACTTTGGACAAACCCACAGACACTAGGTCACTCAGTGGACATGCTGCTCCTACTCTCCCAACAATAGATGGATGCATCCCACCTTGCTCACCACACTCTCTACCTGTGGCATCCAAGGCCAACAACACTCTTGGCTTGCTGACGTCCTCTACTCTCATAGCCAACGTGTGGCTCAATGGAATCCTTTCATCTCCTCTCCCTGTCGAGTCTGGGGTGCCCCAAGGTGGTGTTCTGGGCCTCATACTATACCGAATCATCATCAAAGATCCTTCTGACGCTCTGAAATATCTGACTATTTATTGATGACTCCACCCTCTGCTGTGACATTTCTTATCCTTCATATAGACAGGCAGTAGACTTTTCCTGCTCTTCAGACCTTGACAAAATCACAAGATGCTCAAATGCTTGGAATATGTCTTTCAATCTTGACAAATCTCACACTCTCACCTCTTACGTGTGTGTGTGTGTGTGTGTGTGTGTGTGTGTGTGTGTGTGTGTGTGTGTGTGTGTGTGTGTGTGTGTGTGTGTGTGTGTGTGTGTGTGTGTGTGTGTGTGAGACTGATTGACTGATTGACTGACTGACTGACTGACTGACTGACTGACTGACTGACTGACCGCGTGTCGGTCGGTGTCATCTCCATTTGCGGGTTGCAGGAGGTGGAACAGAGTTCTCCCAGGACCCACAGTATCCATCTCCGCTTCAGTAAGAGATCACAGTTCATTGACCAAGCTGTTCAACCTTTTCAGGGTTTTGTTCCAAGGGCTCTTTTCAGGATCGTCACCGAATCCCGGTTGTACTTAATTTGTGGTAATATTCCTGGGGATGGTTTTTTAAATCTCAGCGAGGTTTTTCGTTATCATTCCTGCTGCTCCCATTATCACTGATACAGTTTTGATGCTCTCAGCTACCAAGATCTCTTGACCTCATTTTTTGAGGTCCTGGTATTTGGTCATTTTCTTAATTTCTGTGTTTCGGCCAAAATCGATGGTTACTGATATCTCTCAATCATCAATGCTGTCTTTTCCTTTTTGTTCCTGACGTCTATGCGCAATGCTTTGTTTTCTATGTGCATGCTCGATGGAATCATGAGGTCGTACGTGAGCATGACGTCCTCATTTTCAATGATTGCCCTTGGTTTATGTTTCCATGAGGTTTTTGGTGCTGGGGTGTTTAAACTTTTGCAGATATGGCAATGAAACACTTTGCATACTTTGTTGTGCCTTTGTTTGTACAGCTGTTCTGACACAAGTTTTTTTTACATCCCGATAGGTGAATTGTGCTTTCTGTTTCTACCTTGCAGAGAACCTACACTTGTCCGGTTGACTCGGTCCTGCCATCTTCGTAAAGGGGAACCCAAATGTAAAAAAAATAAAATTCTGAAAACCATTGAAAATCATTTATCATGGTCTAATTTGAAGGGTGTTTTTTTCTTTCTTTTTTTTTGCCAATCACAAAGTGTCAAAATAGCCCTGGAATGTCGATTTTCAATTTCACCAGTGATGTCACATCGTGATCTCACCTCAATTCAAATGGCGACTTCCATTGGAAAGTGTATTCCAAGCTCCGATTTGGATACTGATTCCTCCATCATTAGCAACTCTGAAGGGTCTCATAATGTTGAAACGGATCAGTGGTTGTGTGAAGAAGCTATTGGAGACAACATTAGTGACAGAAACACTTTTGGAGGAATGTATGTAAAAGTCATACACTCCAAACTGGGCATCAGGTTATATGGATATGCTGCTCGATTGTATTTCCTGAATCACCTGTAGAGCTATCATCTTTATATATTGCAGTGCAAGGATTTTTTTCTTTGTATGTCTGCACACTAACGTAATACACACACGCACGCACGCACGCATGCACGCACACACACGGCACAGACACAGCACACACATGTCAGATATACTAACCCTCATTCTCTTGCTTTTCTTGAATGCTGATCGTACTGAATTCGAATCTTTCTTGGGTGGTAGTTTATGGGATATCAGAGTTGACGTGATGGTGTCTGAAACAATGGCTTCTAGATTTTTGAGCTCTAAAGATGCGTTGGGCAAGGTGGTGTAGGCAGCACATCTAGCGAGGTGAGTTCGGTCTCCGGCAGACCAACACAGGTGTTCGATTCACCACTCAAAATTGCCCATGTCCATATGCTGGTAGTTCGGCAGAGAAAGGTGTTGCAGATTAGTGTGATGGCTGTTTCTTCCGCTTAATCATGGGAATGGCATCCTCTTTCAATCGTGGCGAATAACCACAAGATATAGCCATCTCTGTTGTTTCAAAACAGTGCTCTGTAAAATATTCCGAACACAAAAGTGACCATTTTGGAAGCCTGATCCACACTCGGGTAGTTCGACCAAACCTCGTCCAGTTTCTGCCAACCCTTGGATCTTTTGGCCATTGGTGTAGCATGAAACCATCTCGGTTTGTATTACTACAACCACCAAGGAGGCATCGACGAGGCTTATTTGTAGAACTTCAAAAATTATTCGCTGTTTGACTTAAATCGTCGGTTGATGTTATCCGTAGACAACACGGAAGTGGCGGTCGCTTTCACTTGGTGACGTCATGGCTAATGTGAAGAAGAAGGAGATTTTGACTTGATCGTAAAATTACCCACTTTATAAATTGCAAGTCGTAAAAAGATACATCATATCTATTTTGTCGGATATCAAGGGATAGTTTGGCGTTGAGGTGGTCTGAGTGTTTGGGTTCCCCTTCAAAGCCATTTGTCTAGTGTCCTTGGTCTTGGGCATTTACGAGTATAATGATTCGGTCTCCATCCCAGTTGAGCTGACCTCTTCTTAGCCAATCCATTGAGCCTTATTTGTATATGTCCAATCTGTCCAACTCTTTTAACGTCTTCCTGCAATTTTGTTGTTCTCCCAGTTGTCGGTGCATATCTGTTGATATTTTGCTTTATATGTTATTTTTTGCAATCTCTGGGGCTGTATTCATTGCCGTTGTTGTTTTAGTTTCATGCATGACATCCTCCATTTGCACCTGTCTTTGGGAAAATTTTGGTAGGTGGGTTAGGTGTATACGTTCTCTGGCTTGCTTGTCTTTGTGTTTGTATACAAATTGGATTTGGTAGTCTGTTCAACTTTTCACGTATTCAGCCAGTCTGGAAGTTGTCATTCTGTGCACTTGGTTGAGTTCCATCACGCCGCTGCCTCCTTCTCGTCTCAGCAGGTACATTCTCGGGATGTGTTGATTTTTGTAGAACATTTTATGAATAGTGAGGAGTTTCCTTGTTTTGACATTTCATTTGTTGATTTCTGATTGTGGCTAGTTTATTATTCAGCAGCTGTATTGGAACACTTGTATTGCTAGTTGGTTAATGGCTTTGATTTTATTCATTGGGGTGAGATACAGTGCCTTCAGAAAGTATTTACACCTCTTGACTTTTTTCCACATTTTGTTATGTTACAGTTTGAATTTGAAATGGATTAAATTGAGATTTTACAGTGAAGCCCATAGGCCAAAGCCGTCCAGAACAGTGTTTGTCCGTCCCTATGTATGTATGTATGTATGTATGTATGTATGTCCCCTCAAACGTATACCAATCAGAGCTGAGGATCTGCTCACATTACAGGGTGATGTGATTACGTCTGATGTCGTTACGGCGTACGGCAGCTGACTCTCCACACACCGCCATTTTGATTTATATGCCGTTCATGCCGAACATATCGTCGAACCTGTCATATGTCACAATCGCTGTGCTCTACCTTTACGGTTTTCATTCAGTGTGAAACACAAGCAAACCGATTGTTAAAATGACCATCAAATATCGAAAGCATCGGCGTTACGGCTCTTCCAACAAAACGGTACGTATAGGCCTTAGGCTTTATGCCTCACCTTCGGGTCGCTTCGTACAAATTAAGCCTAGGTTTATTAATACAGTAGTGTATCATTTCAGTTGTATCATTTTCGTAATAGTAATAATAATAATATAGTAAATATGACCATAACACTTTAATCCCAATGTTATGAATACAAAGTTAATGGTAAAAGTAAAACTTACCTCACTGATGACGAGATTCCTCCAAATTTCTTTGTTTAATGTTATAAACAGCATTAGCTACTGTTTAAAAAGCTAATCATATGTGTTTGTGGTTTATACTATTTTACAAGCCCGGCTACGCCGCTGTTAGACTTTTGGTCTGGTTTTTCGTCACTGATCTACACATAATACACCATAATGTCCAAATGGATTTTTTTTTTTAAATTATTTAGAACGTTTTACAAAATGATTAAAAATTAAATACAGAAATATCTAATTTACATAAGTGCACAACCCCATGAGTCATTACTTCATAGAAGTGCCTTTGGCAGCGATTTACAGCTTTTAGAATTCTTGGGTATGTCTGCATCAGCTTTGCACATGTGAATTTGGGGAGTTTCTCCCATTCTTCCACGCAGACTGTCAAGTTGGATGGGGAGAGTTGGTGAACAGTCATCTTCAAGTCTTCCGACAGATTCTCAATGCGATTCAAGTTTGGACATTGGCTGGGCCACTCAAGGATTTTCACGTTCTTGCTCTGAAGACATTCCATTGTCGTGTTGGCTGTATGCTTTGGGTCATTATTCTGTTGGAATGTAAATCTTCATCACAGCCTAAGGTATTTTGCATTCTGAAGCAGGTTCTCCTCAAGGATTTGTCTGTATTTGGCTCCATTCATGGTTCCCTCTGTCCTTTCAAGTCTCTCTTTCCCTGCCACTGAAGAGCATCCCTGTAGCATGATGCTGCAACTGCCGGGCTTCTTGGTAGGGATGGTGTTAGATGGGTGATTTGTGCCTGGTTTCTGCCAGTCGCAGCGCTTTGCATTCAGGCCAAAGAGTTCAATTTTCATCTCATCGGATCACAGAATCTTCTGCCTCCTGTTCTCAGAATCTTTCACATACCTTTTTGCAAACTTCAGGCATGCTATCATGTACTTTTCTCTCAGGAGTAGCTTTTGTCTAGCCACTCTCCCATAAAGCCTCGATTTATACAGGGCTGCAGAGACGATTGTCCTTCCAGCAGGTTCTCCCGTCTCAGCCAAGGAACTCTATAGTTCTGTCAGAGTGGTCATTTGGATTCCTGGTTACCTCCATGACCAAGGTGTTTCTTGCCCAGTTGCTCAGTTTGGTCGGACGGCCAGCTCTAGGAAGAGTCTGGGTAGTCCATATTCTTTCCATTTCCTTATGATGGAGCTCACTGTGATCTTGGTAACTTTCAACACTCTAGAAATTGGTTTTTACACTTCCCCAGATCTATGCATCCACACAATTGTATCTCGGAGTTCTACGGACAGTTCCTTGTACTTCATGGTAGAGTTTCTGCTCCGACATGCACTGTCAACTGTGGGACCATATATAGAAAGGTGTGCTTCTTTCTAAATCATGTCCATTCAATTGAATTGGCCACAAGTGGACTCCAATCAGGTTGATATATCGAGGATGATCAAAGGAAAGTGGATGCACCTGAGCTCAATTTGGAGTGTCATAATAGCAAAGGGGTTGAATGCTTATTAACTCGAGACATTTCAGTTTTTCAGTTTTAATTATTTTATTTTAAAAAGTCCACTTTGACAATAATGGGTATTATGTGTCGATCAATGACCAAAACAAATCTCAATTTAATCCGTTGTAAATTCAGGCTGTAACACAACAAAATGTGAAAAAAGTCAAGGGGTGTGAATACTTTCTGAAGGAACTGTATGTTTTAAGAACCAGCCTCGTTCTATGTGGGTATTCTTTGGTAATTGTTTTGTGCATTTTTTTTTTTTGACATATTTGGTGGCCCTCCTCTACTCTGAGGTATTTGGATGATGTTTTGTTTAGATCCTGTGTTGTATTTCAGTCGATTTTTATGTTGTCCGTTTTTGATGGTTCACCCTGTACGAATGTGCACTAAGCTCACTGTGTGTGTGTGTGTGTGTGTGTGTGTGTGTGTGTGTGTGTGTGTGTGTGTGTGTGTGTGTGTGTGTGTGTGTGTGTTCGATAGATATGTATTGTCATGTGTATGTATTGTCATGATATGTGTCATGCATAATATGTGGATAATGACATATCAATATATCTACTTATATCTGAAGTGTCTGGGGTGACACTTCCTGTCCCTCGAGCGACGGGGCTTGCTTCGATCTCTCCACGGCATCAAAGTTTGAGTGTTTTCCCGTTCGTTTCTTTGTCAAATTTCCGCTGGGTATTTTGTTGTGTATGTGTTATTGTGTGTTTCTATTTGGTTTTGGTTTTGTAGTTGTTGCAAATTTGTGTGTAATTAGTCGTTTCTTTGTTCGCGCCTCGTGCGGCCTGGTGTCTCATGCGGCCTCCTTGTCTCGACTTGTGCCCCGCCCCCTATATCTCGTTTGTTCTTTCAACTCTGCTCCTGCTTTCTCAAATCCACGTTCTCACTTAGAGACTTTTCCCAGATTGTTTTTCATGGTTTTGTTTAAATATTTATTTAAATATGTTTAAACCGCAGCCGTGATACTGACGCCGCCCCCCCACCCCCCCAGAATTTCCATGTTTTAAACGTTTCCCAGTGTGTACCCTGGATAAGAATAGGTACGCCGTATCCCTGCGTGTCGTAAGAGGCGACTAAGAGGGTTGGCGTCAGGATGGGCATCCGACCATAGAAACATTGCCTCAAAAAGAGAACCATGACAATTACAACTACATGTGGGCAGGGTACAGGCCGAAGTGGAGATCGGTTTCTGAGGTTTGGGACATGGAATGTAGGGACAATGACAGGGAGATCAGGAGAAGTGGTGGAAGTATTGGTCAGAAGAAGAGTGGACATATGTTGTGTGCAAGAGACGAGATGGAAGGGAAGTGGTGTGAGAATGGTGAAGGGTAGGCAGGGACAGAAATACAAGTTTGTGTGGCAAGGGTGCCCGGAGGGCGTGACTGGTGTTGGTGTCCTGTTTTCTGAGGAGTTTGTAGACAGTGTGGTGAGTGTGACGAGAGTGAGTGATAGGTTGATGATGGTGAAAATGATGATTGGAAAGCTCTTGGTGAACGTCATCTCGGGATATGCTCCGCAGGTTGGTCGAAGCGATGAAGAGAAGGACAAGTTCTGGTGTGCGATAGAGAAGCTGATGGAAAACGCGAAAGATGAGGAAGTTGTTGTGGTAGGAGGAGACCTAAATGGACATGTGGGAAGGAGTATGGATGGTTTTGACGGAGTTCATGGGGGTTACGGATATGGTGTGAGAAATGGAGAAAAAAAACCAGAAAAAAAACCACCTTTAGAGGCCATTTTTCCCCACAAGCGGGGGTTGGCCTTTTTCGGGGACCGTGGTTGTTGTTGTGTTTCGGTCCCCTTTTTGAAGCAATGTTTTACGGCCGGATGCCCTTCCTGACGCCAACCCTTTTTGCCGCCTTTAACGGTGAGGAGTTCTGAGGAGTTTGTAGACAGTGTGGTGAGTGTGACTAGAGTGAGTGATAGGTTGATGATGGTGAAAATGATGATTGGAAAGCTCTTGGTGAATGTCATCTCGGGATATGCTCCGCAGGCTGGTCGAAGCGATGAAGAGAAGGACAAGTTCTGGTGTGCGATAGAGAAGCTGATGGAAAACGTGAAAGATGAGGAAGTTGTTGTGGTAGGAGGAGACCTAAATGGACATGTTGGAAGGAGTATGGATGGTTTTGACGGAGTTCATGGGGGTTACGGATATGGTGTGAGAAATGGAGAAGGTGAAAGGATTTTGGAGTTTGCTGATGGAGCTGATTTGTTGATTTGTAATACTCAGTTCCAGAAAGAGGATAATAAGCTTGTTACATACACGTCAGGTGGGTCGACGACAACCGTTGACTACCTGATGGTGCGTAGGCGAGATAGGGGGCACCTCCGGGACACAAAGGTGATCCCGGGGGAGGAGGCTGTTTCACAGCACCACTTGGTTGTCTGCGACGTAAGGGTGAAAGGTGCGAGGAGAGCTCGGCGGGTGAAGTACCAACCGAGAATGAAGGTGTGGAGGTTGAAAGAGGTGACAGTAAGGGAGGCATTAAAAGAGAGGCTGAGTAGGGTCGAGGATGATGTGATTGAGCTTGAAAGTGGTTGGATGTCAATGAAAGCTAGTCTGTTGGGAGCCGTTGGTGAGGTATGTGGATGGACAAAAGGACCACCGAGGCACTCTGAAACATGGTGGTGGGATGATGAAGTTGGAAAGAGGATTGACGAGAAGAGGAAGAAGTTCAAGGAGTGGCAGAAGGCGAAGGGTACGGGAGCAGAAACAGCAGAGCATGAAAGTTATAAGGCAGCCAGGAAGGCTGCAAAGAAAGAGGTAGCAAAGGCGCAGGAGGCATGTAGGAAAATGTTCGGAGAACGCTTGGATTCGGAAGAGGGTCAGAAAGCAGTATTCAGGATTGCAAAGCAGATAGCGAAAGAGAGGTGTGATGTGATGGGGGTGAGTTGCTTGAAGGATGAAGTGGGACAAATCGTTGTCGACCCAGATGGAATTAAAGGAAGATGGAAAAGATATATGGAAATGCTGTTGAATACAGAGAATGAATGGGATGGCAACATAGAGAGTAACCCAGTTTTAGGACCGGCAGAGAAGATAACTGAGAAGGAAGTTGAGGAAGCGATAACAGCAATGAAGAGTGGAAAAGCGGGAGGGCCGACGGGAGTTGTGGGAGATATGTTGAAGGCAGCAGGAAGTTGGGGTGTGAAGAGAATTACAGAGATCTGTAATCTGGTGGTGAAAGAAGGCCGCATTCCAGTGGATTGGGAACTGAGTACCCTCGTCCCTCTATACAAGGGGAAAGGTGACCCTCTGGAGTGTGGCTCGTACCGAGCGATAAAGTTATTGGAGCATGGAATGAAGGTATTGGAAAGGGTGTTGGAGAGGAGGATAAGGAAGAAAGTGAAAATCGACGAAATGCAGTTTGGATTCATGCCAGGAAGAGGAACGACAGACGTGCTTTTCATTGTGAGGCAGTTGCAGGAGAAGTACATGGAGAAGAGGAAGAAGTTGTTTGCTTGGGTTTGTTGATCTGGAGAAAGCATTCGATCGGGTTCCACGCAAAGTATTGACATGGGCATTGAGGAAGTTAGGAGTGGAGGAATGGTTGATCAGAGTAGTGATGGCAATGTACAAAAGAGCGCGCACAGCTGTAAGGACGAAGGATGGGAACAGTGGTGAGTTTGAGGTGAAGGTGGGAGTTCATCAGGGGTCGGTACTAAGTCCACTACTATTTGTAGCTGTGATGGAGGTGCTGGCTCAGAACGTAAAGGAGGGTTTACCGTGGGAGTTGTTGTATGCAGATGATCTGGTGTTGATTGCGGAAAGTATGGATGGACTGAAGGAAAAGATGAACACGTGGAAGGAATGTATGGAGACAAAAGGTCTGAAGGTGAATATCGGAAAGACGAAGGTGATGGCAAGTGGTAAAGCATGTGGTGAGGTGGAAAGAACCGGTGAAGTGGCCCTGTGCTGTGTGTAGGAAGGGTGTCGGAGTGAACTCCATTCAGTGTACAATGTGCGCTGAGTGGGTTCTTCAAAAATGTCGTGGTCTGAGAGGGTCATTAACCAGTGTGGCAGCTACATTCAAATGTAAGGTGTGCACAGAGGGAGCTGCAGATGGAGGAAATGTTGAGTTGGATCTTGGAGACGGCGTGAAGCTGGAAGGTGTGAAAACATTTTGCTACCTTGGAGACATGCTGAATGGAGAAGGTGGATCAGACTCGGCAACGGTTGCTCGAGTGAGATGTGCATGGAAGAAGTTTCGGGAATTGAGTGGCGTGCTGATGATGAGGGGAGTGTCGTTGAAGCTGAAGGGAAAGGTGTATGCTGCATGTGTGAGAAGTGTTATGATTTATGGGAGCGAGACATGGGTAATGAACGTAGAGCAGCAACGAAGGTTGGAAAGGGTGGAAATGCGAATGGTTCGACGGATGTGCGGAGTATCGTTGAGAGAGAGGAAGACAAATGATGAATTGCGAAAGATGATGGGAATAGAGCCTGTGATTGATGCTGTGAAGAGGAACAGGTTGAGATGGTTTGGTCATGTGTTGAGGAAGGATGAAAGTGACTGGTTGAGAAGAGTGATGGAAATGAATGTCGAAGGAAGTAGAAGACAGGGAAGACCGAGAAAGACTTGGCTAAAGATGGTGGAAGAAGAAATGTGGGCAAGGGGGTTAACAAGGAGAGATGCAGAAAATAGGGCAAAATGGAGAAGATTGTCATGGGGACCGCAAGGCTAACCCCCACTCTAGCAGGGAAAATGGCCTTTAAAATGCATGTTGTTGTTGTTGTCTACTCCATTTTATTTTTTTTAAAATATAAATAGAGCTGATGTGGCTAAAGCGTAGTCAGGAATATTCACTCCGCGATTGGTTGCGTCACTAACCAATCGGGTGTGCCCTTTTTCCTTTACTTTGTCTATTGCTCGCAGCACTGAGGTGATTATAATATTAGTGATTAGTCACTGATTATGGTGCGATGTCTTTATCACACGCTTTCCTCACCTCGTCTTTCCTCACCTCGTCTTTCCTCACCTCTCACAGCGGTGATTATAATATTGATGATTACGGTGCGATGTCTTTATCACACGCTTTCCTCACCTCGTCTTTCCTCACCTCTCACAGCGGTGATTATAATATTGATGATTACGGTGCGATGTCTTTATCACACGCTTTCCTCACCTCGTCTTTCCTCACCTCGTCTTTCCTCACCTCTCACAGCGGTGATTATAATATTGATGATTGCGGTGCGATGTCTTTATCACATGCTTTCCTCACCTCGTCTTTCCTCACCTATCACAGCGGTGATTATAATATCGATGATTACGGTGCGATGTCTTTATCGCATGCTTTCCTCACCTTTCACAGCCGTGATTACAATATTGGTGATTATGGTGCGGCGTCTTTATTCCATGCTTTCCTCACCTCATGACTCATCCTAGTGATTACTATATTTATTGCGGTGCTGTCCTTGACAATTCCATGTTTATTTGACTCCCCAAACACTAATCAGCCATCTGTGTGCATTGCTTCGATAAGGGTACTACTTCCCGCAGGATGGGGGTGCCTGCTCGCATTATATAATTGGCAACAACAATATGTACAGTGGCATGTCGTTTCTCTGCCATCCCTAGATAGGAAGTCCACAACTTCACCGAGGCATCACCATGTTTTTCGGTTTTATTTACAGTATATTGATAATTATCGTACGTCTGGCAACAACGATCGTCAGACTTTACGTAATATTCTACCATTAACCACATCTGTCTTTAAAAGTGGTTTTCTGTTGTTGCTCGGTTTAGCCATGGACCTTCCCACTATAAAATGTGACAGATTTGTGTTTAAACCAAGTCCTTGGCTTGTATCATTTTTGAGTGAGTCTGTCTGAAAAGAAGAAAAATAAGAATTGCAATCTGTCTATTTTGATTTGGTCAATTGAGTAACTCAGCAATGCTGTCCAAAAGTTTTAGTGTTACTGGATGCGAAATTCTTACCAGATGACTGGTAAGTTATTTATTGGTTGATAAATTTGTGTCTCCCTTTTTTTTTATTATATGTAGATGGTGTTTTGCAAACCGAGCCTCAAGGGTAGTGTACAGAAGCGTTTTTTTAAAATAACAATAAATACAAAGCGCAAGGAGGTGAAATTCGCTGCACGTGATGTGCAACACGCACAGATAAAACGAATGTTCATTCACATCCGTATAATGTCTAATAGGTAAAGTTGGTATCAGCACACCTGACACAAGGCTGAGGCTTCAGACTTTGGCATGCTCACGAGGCTGTACCGTCGAATAATCTGTTCCAACCCGTCATATTTGATGGCCTTTTTACTAGAAGTACAATAATTGGCAGTAATAAAAAGAATAACATGATCCCGGCTGACAGCTTCTGTACATATTGTTACATATTTATGTGAATGTATGTGAATTACCATTCAGGTCTTTGCTTATCCATGTGTAGTAGATTAAGGGTTGTTGTGGTTGGAGGGTCAGGAGCCCTTCTGAAAAAGAGGCCGGAAACGGAAGAGGAAAAGACACGAGGAAGAAAAGCGACGAGGATTCTTCTTCCTCGCCCCGCTCCGACGAAAGGTGGGATTGATATTGAGCCGTATGGAAAAGCGGCGTTCCCGAGCCCGTCTGGCGAGAGGAGTTACCGGGACGGATACCTGCCCGGTGGACGTCAAACTGTCGTGTGGCCGTGCACCGACCCAGCGTTTGGCACCGTTCGCGACACCGTCTAAAAAGACGCGTACGGGTCGCACGTTGGGGCCTAACACGCCTTGCAAGCGGCGTGGGGCTTTTGGCTTGCTTTCCCGTACCCGCTTCGCGTGGCCACAAGGGGCTGCAGCCGTGGTGCCTGGTACGATACCTGCCCGGTGGAAACACGTCCACCCGGGGTTCGTTCAACCGCCCGAGTGCGGCGACGCCGACCATCATCTTGGTCAGGAGGGGCCCAGAGACATTGTGCGGGACCGAGACCAAAAGGGGGTCGTGAGTACCAACGGGGACACACATATATAAGATGGCCATCTTAATCATATAGGGAATTGATTGTGGATTGGGAATTGTTGATGGTTGTTTGTTGTTGATTGCTCGGGGAAAATCTCCGTGGTTGTATCATTGAAATTGTATGGTATCATTACCATTGAAATATATCCTTGAACATCAGTTTTCTCTTGGGTGGAATTCATATGGATTGCGTGGCGAAAGCGCATATATGATACAACTTTCTGGCGAAGTTCCTCTCACGGTCCGGGGGTCACCGAGACCAGGTATTCACCGAGGGGACCACGTAACAGAATTGGGGGCTCGTCCAAATTACGATTTGCGGCTTCGCAATTGGGTCTACGTCCGGGATTTAAAATTGTATAACATAATAAAATAATAGTTTTTATTAATTAAAATTAATTAATTAATTATTAATTGGTAAATTTTTTGAGAAATTGGGGTAAAGTCTTGGGTGAAGGTTAACAGGTGTTAACGATAGGCACCATGGCGTTTGTGGCACAGAACTTTGTGGTAACCCCGAGTGAGGCACAGTTCCGAGCGTTACTAAAGTCGGACCTCTTGAAATTGGCCAAACATTTTAACTTGGAGGTCCGAACTAATTTGAGGAAGGCAGAGTTGCAGACCACGGTGATACAGTCTATGGTGGGATTAGGAACATGGGACGAGTTAGCCTGGGAGTGGCTACCCGAAGAACCAGAAGACGTTGAGCTCCGGAAACTGGAGTTGCAATTACGGAGCCAGGAACGGATTAAAGAAGAAGAAAGGAAAGCAGAAAAGGAAAGAGCAGAAGAAGAAAGGAAAGCAGAAAAGGAAAGAGCAGAAGAAGAAAGGAAAGCAGAAAAGGAAAGAGCAGAAGAAGAAAGGAAAGCAGAAGAGAGGAGAGAAGAGAAACAAGCAGAGGAAAGGAGAGTGGAACGAGAACTCCAGGAAAGGTTAGAAGGGAGAAAAGCAGAGGAGAGGAGAGCTGCAAGGGACCTCGAAGCAGAGGAGAGAAAAGCGGAAAGGGAATTAAAGGAACGTGACATGGAGCTTCAGCAGGAAATTAAATTCAAGGAGCTGGAGTTAATGAGAGAACGGGGAGAGGTACCACCCTTGCTGACAGGGTCGACACCTAACCAGAAAGCCTGGGATGTGGGCAGACATGTGAGGCTGGTTCCACCGTTCAGTGAAAAGGAAGTCGCGAAATTTATTCCACACTTTGAGAAAGTGGCTCGACAATTAAACTGGCCGGAGGAGGCCTGGACCATACTAGTGCAAAGTGTGCTGGTGGGAAAAGCTCAAGAGATTTATTCGGCGCTACCAATGGACCAATGTGCAGATTATGAGGTACTGAAGAAGCACATCCTCAAAGCCTATGAGTTGGTTCCAGAAGCTTACAGGCAAAAATTCAGGAATGCCAGGAAGAGGGAGAGTGAGACCCATGTGGAATTTGCCAGAGTGAAAGAAAACATGTTTGATCGGTGGTGTGAGTCAAAAGGAGTCGGGAAAGACTTCGAAACATTGCGTGACTTGATCCTGGTGGAGGAATTTCAGCAGTGTGTCCACGAGGACATCAAAGTGTACCTGCAGGAAAAGAAAGTACCAAAGTTGTGGGACGCAGCCACCATGGCAGATGATTATGCCTTAACCCACCGAATAGGGGTCCGCCAACCTAACTCCTCGCCTGGATCTCCGCAGGGGAGGTGGGGAACAGCAGGTGCGGAGAACGACCATACATGGCGGCGGCCTCGAGAGGATTATGGGGACAACGCGGATACCCCACCTGTTCGAAATCAGAGGGATGCGGGCCCAAGACAAACTTATAGTTCGGGGGGCCCGAGGCAGACCACGAGTTTTTCCTCCGGGCCTACTTGCGCTTTTTGCAAGAAACCGGGACACTTGATGTCCAGTTGTTACCGCATGAAAAGGGAAGACCCAGAGCGGAGTCCGACTATTCCGACTCCAAATGCAATGGCCATTGTGAGAAATCGCCATCAAAAGGGTTACCAACCATTTATTTCAGAGGGGTTTGTGTCACGGGATGGAGCCTCGACTAACCGGAGACCGGTTAGGATATTGAGGGACACAGGGGCACATCAATCTTTAATGCTTGAAGGCATTTTGCCATGGTCCGAGGAGACGGCAACGGGGGATAGTGTTCGTTTACAGGGGATCGGGGGCGGTGTTAGTGCTCCACTTCATGTCATCCATTTGGAGTCCGATTTGGTGTCAGGACCGGTCACCGTCGGTTTACAAGCCACGCTTCCTGTAGAGGGTGTCTCTGTGGTTATCGGGAATGATTTGGCTGGGGGTCAAGTTTATGGTGACCTGAGGGTTGGTAAAGAGCCCAGCAGGGAAAATAACACCACACCAGCTCGGGATGGCGACAAAAGTGCCAAGTTATTTGTAGGGGGACTGAACTTCAAAACAGAGGAAGAAGTTCTGACCTCTGTCTTCAACAGATATGGGCCGCTGGTGGAAGTGCGGTTGGTAAGAGACAGGGAAACGCAACAGTCAAGAGGGTTCGGCTTTGTCACGTTTGCCAGCACAAAAGACGCCAGAGAGGCAGAGAAGAATTGGAATGGCAAGGATTTGGAGGGTCGGACCATAACAGTAGGGAAGGCTTTTCGTAGGCGTCGAGAGGTCTACAGGAGAGGACAACTGGGCGGTAGTTTTGGTGGTGGCCGCAATCAATATTATTATGGAGGCTCCCTGAGTTACGGCAGCTCCCGAAGGAAGGATTGTCAAAGTAGTGGCCGAGAAGGAGACCGCTATTCATGGGACTACAGGGACAAGGGGTCCCACCATAATTATTAGGGAAGTTCTGAGAAGTTGAAGCACTGAATGCGGCGGAGCCGCCGAGCCAAGATTCCTACACGGATTAACCGTGAACGCCGTTCCTAAAGGCGTCCATGTAGTGAACTTTCATGCACGGACTAACCGTGAACTCCACGTTCCTCAAGGCGCCCATGTAGAGAACTTTCCTGCACGGACTAACCGTGAATTCCACGTTCCTAAAGGCATCCATGTAGTGAATACTCGGCTTGGCCTCCCGGAAAAAGTGCTATCGAGTTGCTTAACTTTGGATCTGTGATCAACCCCTTAACCTTCATGCACAAGAAACTGACGGTCAAAGTCAGAGGGTCATGAGATGGAGTTTGGCTTGGCAGGAGTCCAACGGGAAATTGAACATGTAAAGGGCAGGGACAATGTCGTTGCTGGTGCTTAGTCCAGAGTGAGTACTCTGGGGGGGGGGGGGGGGGGGGGGTTGTGGTGAAATTTTGGTTGCTTTATTTTTAAGTGATAACTGTGCCCGGGGGGAACTGATAATGTGGGGGGGGTTGAGTTATCTGGTTGGTTTCTCCAAATTGGCCGGCAAAGAAAGTTTTCGCTGGGTTCAAACTTTCTTTCTTGAAGGGGGGGAGTGTTACATATTTATGTGAATGTATGTGAATTACCATTCAGGTCTTTGCTTATCCATGTGTAGTAGATTAAGGGTTGTTGTGGTTGGAGGGTCAGGAGCCCTTCTGAAAAAGAGGCCGGAAACGGAAGAGGAAAAGACACGAGGAAGAAAAGCGACGAGGATTCTTCTTCCTCGCCCCGCTCCGACGAAAGGTGGGATTGATATTGAGCCGTGTGGAAAAGCGGCGTTCCCGAGCCCGTCTGGCGAGAGGAGTTACCGGGACGGATACCTGCCCGGTGGACGTCAAACTGTCGTGTGGCCGTGCACCGACCCAGCGTTTGGCACCGTTCGCGACACCGTCTAAAAAGACGCGTACGGGTCGCACGTTGGGGCCTAACACGCCTTGCAAGCGGCGTGGGGCTTTTGGCTTGCTTTCCCGTACCCGCTTCGCGTGGCCACGAGGGGCTGCAGCCGTGGTGCCTGGTACGATACCTGCCCGGTGGAAACACGTCCACCCGGGGTTCGTTCAACCGCCCGAGTGCGGCGACGCCGACCATCATCTTGGTCAGGAGGGGCCCAGAGACATTGTGCGGGACCGAGACCAAAAGGGGGTCGTGAGTACCAACGGGGACACACATATATACACAAAGAATTAAGTTAAGCACTCCCCCCGTTTTTTTACAACCTCGCACATTACAAGTTTGTTGTCGTCAAAACAGTGTAATATACCCATGATATTGCTATATTTTCTGGAGAGGTGATATTATGGTCACATAAAAACATAACAATCATGCCGTTTTCAATATTTTATTCTGAATAATTTAAGGTGAAATTTTTTGGGAATTTTAGGCATATTTTCACCTCAATTTAAGTATGGAGCTATAGGTCCATCACGGACAGTGTGGATGACGTTTATGTTTTCTAACGTACAGTCATTGTTCTGAGAAGACCTCTAGCGATCTTTGCGTCAATCCCATCTTCATGGATGACAACGCCAGGCCTCACCGTGCGAGACGCGTCCGAGCCTTGCTGGAGCAAGGTGCTGTGACAACCATCCCCTGGCCTGCGTACAGTCCTGACCTGAACCCCCTCGAGCACGTTTGGGACATGTTGGGACGACAAATTGCGAAGATGGTCCCTCCAATAGCCAATCTGGATGAATTGGAACGTGCATTACATCGGGAATGGAACAACCTGCCACAGCAACGCATACGACGGCTTACAGGGTCTATGGGACGTAGGGTTGAGTCAGTGATCCGATCACGTGGGTCCTACCCACGTTATTGACGCAAAGATCGCTAGAGGTCTTCTCAGAACAATGACTGTACGTTAGAAAACATAAACGTCATCCACACTGTCCGTGATGGACCTATAGCTCCATACTTAAATTGAGGTGAAAATATGCCTAAAATTCCCAAAAATTTTCACCTTAAATTATTCAGAATAAAATATTGAAAACGGCATGATTGTTATGTTTTTATGTGACCATAATATCACTTCTCCAGAAAATATAGCAATATCATGGGTATATTACACTGTTTTGACGACAACAAACTTGTAATGTGCGAGGTTGTAAAAAAACGGGGGGGGTGCTTAACTTAATTCTTTGTGTATATAAGATGGCCATCTTAATCATATAGGGAATTGATTGTGGATTGGGAATTGTTGATGGTTGTTTGTTGTTGATTGCTCGGGGAAAATCTCCGTGGTTGTATCATTGAAATTGTATGGTATCATTACCATTGAAATATATCCTTGAACATCAGTTTTCTCTTGGGTGGAATTCATATGGATTGCGTGGCGAAAGCGCATATATAATACAACTTTCTGGCGAAGTTCCTCTCACGGTCCGGGGGTCACCGAGACCAGGTATTCACCGAGGGGACCACGTAACAGAATACTGTATGTCAAATTATTTTTTTGTGATTAGAATAACGGTAACCCCCTAATCTCACCCACCACTGCCAGCCGTAAACAAAAACTTGCACAAAAAGATGATTGAGGGGTGTCCCCATTATCTATAAGCTTGCTATGGCTTGCCAAGCCAGCCATCCCATATCAACCGTTTCGTTGGAGTGCTTGCTTGAGTGTTCAAGCCGCTTGGCGAGCGCTCTACAAGCCGATTAGTAATAGAACACACCCTAGCATTTGTGCTAGATCGAGCTTGGTTTGCATTCCCCTAATGCCTCCTCTGGATATAGAAGCAAGGCCACTAGCTTGCAATATGCACGCATCACATCAGTGACCATCTGCTAGAATGCTAGAATATTTATTCCATCAGCATACACATCAGCTTTAAATTCCTTTGTGCGGTTGACTGACAGTCTTTTAGATAGCATTGTGGGATCTTTTCCTCGTCTTGGTCATCACAAATGTATTCGTAATGTGATATCAGTTTTGAGAGTAGTTGAATTTAATAAATCAGATGGGCTAATCTCAAAGCAGACAAATATTTGACGTGGAAGTCAGACAAACATGATGTCGAAACCACATCATAGCTTGACTCACTTTGTGCTTCCGTGACCTTCGTCAATAAGAGACATGAACACGAACAGCCTTATATCCACATTCATAGCTTTGGGAGATTGCAAGCATGAATACGTAGGTAAGCAAATAATCAGTCATGCATCATTGCAAAAAATCTAAATTTCTGTCGTATTATTGAGCGAGTAGTCTGCTCTGTGATGTCTGCGCTCAGTAACTAATTGAGCTAATTTTATGGAATGCAAAATCATGGCATTCCAACTGGTGCCCATATAAAGTCAATCCATCTGCATGACTCAAATAATGAATCTAGGTCGAGCACCATCTCACAACAAAAAATAAGCACAATTAGTCTCTGACAAGTAGGCTTCGTTTAGGCTTGTTGTTTGACTTGATAATTTATTAATGTAGTAAAGAACATAACTCACCTGATATATTTGATTCAAAACCCAAATTTGATCAGCATATTTTGAAACTGGTTTCTTCAACTTTTGATTCTTGTATATGCTGATATTGATATCGGTGGCAATCTGAAACCTGCTTGTTATTTTCAGTCTGCCAAGTCAATATATAGCCAGGAAATTGCAAATGATATTACTTTTGTTGACTACCCAATATAACTTGATTAGAGGGTATAAACAGCTTCTGGGACCAGTCCGCAGCTAAATGGGAGTAGGTCTTGTTGCACATACCATTCACAAATGCGTACTTTATCATACTTAGCCGACTGCTTCCTCAGTTAATTTAAACCCTTATATAGAAGAACCTTTGAATTACTCACTCTGTTAAAAAAAAAAATGCCAACAAACTTTGCGGTTGAATTTGCAGGATTAAGCCTGGTGTTGGCTTAGCAGTTAGGGTGCCGGCTTAGGATCCTGGGTTCGAATCCCGGTCGATCGCTGAATTAACGCCAGGGGGGTTGACTCAGCCCGTCATCCTTCCGAGGTCGGCAAATTGAGTACCAGCTTGCTGGGATGAATGATCACGGTGTGTACACCGATTTAGAATAGGTACACCGTATCCCTGCGCATCGTAAGAGGCGACCAAGGGTTGGCGTCAGGCAGGGCATCCGGCCATAAAAACATTGCCTCAAACAGGGAACCATGATTGTCATGGGGCCCGCAAGGCTAACCCCCGCTATAGCGGGGAAAAATGGCCTCAAAACGATCATTCATTCATTTCATTCATGTCTGGTGATAAAATTTCAATATTGGCTGTAAACCCGCCATTTACAATTTAATCTAATGCCATTCATATGGATGAAACATGGCTTTGTTGCAATGTTACATCTGTGCTAGCTAGTTGAAGGCTCTCCCAGTTGCTGTTGACGAATATAACCTGGATTGTGCCAACAATTATGTAAATGTAATTGATTGTAGTTTTGTAAATTTGTGCTTTGTGTTGTGGATGTATTTTTTAAGGAAATGAAACTGCTGACAATTGGCCTCTAGGACATGGATCTTTCATTTTTTTGAGCTTGTGGTGTACATCCAACAATGTTTAACTGTTCAGTGTTTGGTCGAGGTGGATGAACATAGCACTCGGAATGTGGCATGGCTGTGATGATCCATTAACCTGAGCTTTCCTTTTCATTGGGTTTTGGCAGTTGCAGAAGGTATCATATTTAAATATTTGTTATCATTTCAGCAATCATTGTTAAAATCATTATTGGCGTTATTATTTTTGTCAAGAAAAGACCATTGGTTCATTGCAGGTTGGTAGGTACAATACATGTTGATTATTTTGTCGCCGTCGTTGTTGTTGTTGTTGTTGTTGTTGTTAATTGGTTGTTTTTTTTCTAACCACAGCTTTAAACTACAGACTTTAATATTCACAACAGAACACGTTTAATATGGAATATTTTTTTTGTGGGGGTGAACTTACTTTTCAAGATGTCTTAGAACCAAAAGTTCATTGGAATTATGTTGAAATTATTCTAGATTTTGTTAATGTGACCTTTAAAAGAAACAAAAACCACATTTGACATTTCGAAACAAATAAATTGATCCTTGAAAGTGATGTAAACTGATATCGAACTCAATTCATGGACAGTACTGTGTTAAACTTCTGTACGTTTTCCAGAAGTATCTCTTTATTTTGCACATTAGCCAAAAAATTTTTTAACAAAAACAAAAGTTCAATTACGACTGGGATTACGGACAGTAAAATTACAGTTCAGTACTTCGTGTAACCCCCATGAGCATTCAGGAGAGCACGTACATGTTGAGGCATGCTGTTCACGAGATTTGCCAAGGTTTGGACAGGAATCGCTTGCCATGCAGTGACAATAGTCTGCTGCAATTCATGCACAGAGGTAAGCTGCTGGTCCAAGTGGTCGATTGGACGCGTTAATTCTGCCCACAAGTTCTCTATCGGATTCATATCCGGGGACATGGCAGGCCACTCCATATGCTCTACACCACGGTCAGCAAGAAAGTGTTGGATCATGCGAGCACGATGAGGCCGTGCATTGTCATCTTGGAAGACAAAGTTTCCTCGTAAGGCTGCACGAGCAAATGGAAGCAATGTTTCTTCCAGAATGGCCCTGTACTTGAACTGGTTCAGGTTTCCATTCAGAACAACCAGGTCAGTTTTGCCCCCTGCATGAAAAGCAGCCCAAACGGTCACCCCACCACCTCCAGCTTGGACTCTTGGCACTATACAATCTTTGTTGTAGGCCTCATGCACTTGTCTGCGCACTCGGACGCGGCCATCTTGACGATAGACCAGAAATCTAGACTCGTCACTGAAGATCACGTGATTCCAGTGTCCTGGATGCCATTGACGGTGCTCTCTGGCCCACTGCAATCGGCGCTGTCGGTGTTGTCTGGTCAGGTGTGGCTTTCTCAGGGGACGCCTGGCACGATAGCCTGCTTGAACCAGTCGTTGGTTGACTAGCCTTCTGGGTACAGGCACATTTGTCAGTTGCTGCCACCCAGCCCTAAGCCGATTAGCTGACTTGGTACGGCCATTGCGGACTAACCGGTGCAGCTGGCGATCATCCCTCCTTGTGGTTCTGCGGGGACGTCCTGGCCTCGGTATTGGAGTAGGGACACCCCTCTCAGCATTTCGTTTCAGGATCTGTGACACCTGACCTTGAGTGATGCCATACTGCCGAGCAGTAGCACGCTGTTTCATGCCGTAATTTCGTAAAGCCACCACTCCATGACAAACAGCATTGTCGAGTTGACGGACCATCTCCAGAGGAAGCGGCAATAACTTTTGGAGACGTGCAGCAGTTGTTTTCCACTAATACAGAACGCAACAACCCTTGTATACCCGACTGTAAAGCCAATCATCAAATGCACCTGTCCGTACATTTTGCCATGCCACCTGTGATATAATCCTGTTGTTGACTTCTTGCTGCGACAGACAATCAGTGACATGGTTCTTTTAACAAATAAATCACCAAAGTGTAAAAGAAACTCACCAGATTGATATACTGAGTTAAGAAAGTACACCCAAGTCAAGAAAAAAATATATTCCATATTAAATGCCAAGTCTGTAGAATGGCACTCAGTAGAGAGCATACATCCGCCTAGTTGGCCACATAACTCAATGGTGAAGAATCACTTAAAAATTATACTAGCTGGATCCGGATCTTCACCAAAATTGATTCGATTCTTTCTTGTCACACACACAACCTGTCCAACAAGTTTCGTCCAAATCTATCCATAACATTTTTTGAGATATCCTGCTATTTATCGTTTTTGGGGTATCTCTCAATGGTGAAGAATCACTTAAGAAATTAAATAATCCTCATATCCGAATCCATATTCAGATTTTCACCAAAATCGAATCGGTTCTTCCTTGTCATACACACAACCTGTCCCCCCAGTTTCGTCCAAATCAGTCCACAACTTTTTGAGATATTTTGTTCACAAACGGACAGACAAACGGACAAACAGACAGACAGGGGTGAAAACATAACCTCCATCCACCTTTGATGGCGGAGGTAAAAAAGTAATCTTTTCTGTTGGTCAAGTCTTCATACCATGATGTAATGTATATAAACACAGGTAGCTGACAAAATAACCCAGATTCCTTCCCTAACTAGCCGGTTCGTGAGGACTCGGGCCAAGCTTCTCCCAGGTGGACCCCACAAGAAAGGTGGGATAATAGTGGCCGATAAAGAAGGCCTACGAAGAAGGCCTATGAAAGAAGAATAATAATCCTATGATATATGAGGTAGCTTTATGATTATCTCTCGATGAACAGTCAGTCTTATTGTAAGATAAGAAAATTCTTGCTCTTCCATGAGACTCACTCTTATGCAGAACAAAAGTCAATCATGTCTTTCAAAATATATATATTTTTAATTTCGGTGTTTTTTGTTAATGGAAAACTTAAGGTCTTACCATTTAATTTGTGCTTCAGAAAAAGGTACTCGGAATGTTCTATCACCATTAGCATGAGTTCAGGGGTTCTGTTGTTGCAGCACAGGTAGCGACGGCGGTTCTGCCGAAGCCTAGCAAAAAGAAAATTTCTGTGGAACCTACCTGAATCGGGGATCCAATTCAATCGTGAGACTTATGTTGGCAGGACACATGGCACGCTCAGGTTGCGTGCAAGTGACCTGAGAGCTTCTCCGTTGCGTTTAAATGATATCAGCGGTTGTTATAATGGGGCCGTGGGTGGAATTTACTGTCCATGGAAAAAGTCTTAAGTTTGTAATTTACTGTAGAAATGGGGAAAAAATCACTGAAAAAAAAAAAAAAAAAACTTTCCAATGAAACTGCATTTATCCCCATTTGCTCTTGCAATTTAAAGCACCAATGAGGTTGCCTGTATGTTTCTGAGAATTGAAAGGAATACCTCCCTTTTTCCAGAATGCGTGCTTCCAAAGGCAGTCTCCGAACATGCATTTTGGTTTTCACAACATGCAGTCATATTGTCACTTTTTGCTTTCCACTTGCGCCATCATGAAACGAGTACGAGATCGCTTAATTTCCTCTCGACTTTTTCGGTGACGTTCAAAAAACTTTTCATTAATATTATGTACATTTGACATTCCGTCCCAAATAGTTGTGCACATTTCAAAATAAACTCGTGCTTCTGGCTGCGTTTCCACGGGTCCAAATATGAACGTACATATGCGCACCCAAGCATGACGTGTGATGAAGCTAAACGTTTTGTAAACAACAAGACCGAAAGTCCAACAGCAGCGTTGCTGGGCTTGTAAAATATTATAAACCACAAACACACATGACTAGCTTTTTAAACAGTCACTAATGCTGGTTATAACATTAAACAAGTCAGGAGACGACGATGGTTCAGGAGCGAGCGGTAATCGATGACAAAGGACGGACTGTAACCGAAACAGGACAGGTCAGGCCCGGAAATGTCAAAACGAAGGTTACTGACCTTGAAATGAGATAGAAAATAATGTATAATCAGTTATGAGGTTAGTGAGCTACACAATACCGAAAATTCGGTGAAAAATGAAATGAAAAAATAAATAAATAAATAATGAAAGATCGAGCTTCATGGGGCTAGACACATGACATTGGCCGAACCAAATATCGAAACCCCTGTCAGATTCCACTAAACCCCTCTGAGAAGATGCAGCTTGAACTCGATTACCCCCTAAAAAGACATCTTTTTCGGGCGTGGCTCCGCCCACAATGGGCGCAATACGCCCACTCGAGGCAGGATACAACTAGATCATGATGTGAACCTCCTACCCAAGTTTCATCAAGATCGGATGATATCATCGGGTAGTTATGCTGCGGACAGACAGACAAACAGACACACAGACAGACGCACACACATGACAAATATAGTGGTCACTTGATAACTCGTGAACCAACAAAGAAATTTGGAGGAATCCAGACATCCGTGAGGTAAGTTTTACTTACAGAACTGAGGGAAGATCTACTGTAATCTAGGTTATACCCCACAAGGGTTGGGTACGTACCATTTTGTTGGAAGAGGGGGGAGAGCCGAGATTAACACGAATTAACACGATTATATTGTCTCCCGACGAAGATTTTCGGTGCAAATCTTTCATACCTGTATTGAAAATCGTGTTAATTCGGGTCGTGTTTTGAGGCCTTGTAGTTGTACAGTGAACACTGTACAACCTTGAGGCTTTGTTTTTCTCTCAGCGGTCCGTGTTTTTGTGATCCAATAACTTTCGTTCTCTGTTTTCCCAATCTTTTCACCCCATAGCCCTCTTCCTTGTGTAAATCACAACTCAAAAAAATCCAAAAAAAAAAACATTTCCTTCTCTGTTCTCATTCGTTTATTCATTCTTATTCGTTCGTTCGTTCGTTCTTCGACCACGTGTTTCTCCCCCATTTCCCCAGATAGATTGTCAAATTTCAACTCGTTATTTTATCGTCCATGCGTTATTGTTTTGATTATAGTTACTTTTGGTTTGAATTTCCTGTAACTTGTAATTATTTAATCGTGTTCTGCTCCTCGTGTGTGGCCTTGTAGTTGTACCCCCGTCGGTGTTTGTTATCTTAATCGTGTTTTGCTTGGCTCTTAGTTTTTTTCCCTTCTACCCCGAACATAATACTCTGTCTAACGTTCTAAATCCCCACCTCCCCCCCCCCCCACCCCCAAAAACCACACAAACAGAAAAAAAAAAAAAAACATTTATTTTCCTTTCTCCACGTGTACTGTTGACTCATCCTGTATTTTCTGTCCAGGTGTGCTGTTCGCCCCGCCCCCATTAACTCCTTGCCATCCACCGTTTGCCCTTCACGTGACTCGTGGTGGTCCCTCTCGGCTCTCCCCCCGTTGGTATTTTTGTGCACATAAGATTGTTCACGGTTCTGTTTAAATATTATTTAAATATGTATAACCTTTCCCCTTCAGTGTTTTACTCAGTGGTATTTTACAACACGCTGTTTTTCTTCCTATTTAAAAGGCTTTTCTCAATTTCCTCTCCAACTCATTCCACCTCAAAAAAAAGAAATTCAATATCTTATACGTCTCCCTCACTACATGGTCTAAATTCACATTCATTCCATCCCTCCTCCATCATTCTGAACCGGATTGCTAACTTGAAAATCACAACAAACCCAATTTGTTTTCAATGTTCGTCTTTCATTAATCATCCACTTTCTAAACTCCCCTCTTGCCCCTCCCATCCAAATTCCTCCCCTTGCACCTACACTCCTAAACTCCCCCCTTGCCCCGCCACTCTTAAACTCCCCCCCTGCCCCTCCACTCCTGAACTCCCCCCTTGCCCTTCCACTCCTGAACTCCCCCCTTGCCCTTCCCCTCCTAAACTCCCCCCTCACTCCTCCCCTTCAAAACTCCCCCCCAACCCCTCCCATTCAAATCTCCCCCCATACCATTCCTCTCCAATTCTCCCTCCTCCCCCCTCATCCTCAAAGCTGCCTCCTCCCCACTTCGTCTCCCTTCTATCTCATACCTCCACCCCCCCCCCAACCTTCTTCTTTCCTCTGCCCCCCCTCAAACAACCCCTCACTGTGCCCCATCCCTTCACCTTCAAACCTTTCATCCTCCTCATCCTTCCCTTTCTTGGAACTCTTCTGCAATCGCTGACACACTAACAACTGCTCTCCCTACCTCCCCCTCTCATCCTTCATCTTACCCTACTCCTCCCCTCCCCTGTCCTGTACCCGATGCTCCCCCTCTCTCTTCATTAACGGTATGGACCTCAAACATCCGGGGCCTTCGCTCAAACCTGACTGATCTCTCCATACAGGTTGCTTCTGACAATCCAGACTTGATCTGCTTAACAGAGACTTTCCTCCTTCAAGATGTCTCTGATTCCTTAATATCTCTTCCTGGTTACTCCCTCCTCCGGTATGATAGACCTGAGCCTCGGCCTGGTGGTGGGGTGGCTATCTTTATCAAAAACTATCTTCCTCACTCTCCTTGCACTGCCCTCTCTCCTCCTCACCCCCAGGAGTACCTCTGGCTACGGCTTCCTCTCCGCTCCCACCTTTTGTTCATATGTGTTCTGTACCGTCCCCCAAACAGTGATGACTCCATCTACATTTCACTGTCCGACAACATGGACCAACTTCTATCCACTCATCCCAACTCTCTCTTCCTCATATGTGGTGACTTCAATTGTCATCATGCCACCTGGTTGGGTGTGGGTTCCTCTCTCACCAGTCATGGCACCTCAGCAAAGGACTTCTGTGACTCACTGGGATTGACACAATCTGTCAATTTCCCGACCCGGATCTCAGCCAATGGAGTATCTTCTCTTCTAGACTTGGTTATGACTAACTTCCCTGCTAATGTCTGCTGCTGCTCTTCTGCTCCAATCGGTTCTTCTGATCATGTGCTTGTCAAAGTGGACATCTCTCTGGCCATTCTCAGAGAGCCTCCTCAGCGTCGACGAGTCTGGCATTTCACTCAGGCCGACTGGGACGGTCTTCAAGCAGCCATCAATCGTCTGGATTGGTCTCCCATCTCCACTGCCTCTGACATCAATTCTTCCTGGGAATTCTTCCAAAGCAAACTGATCTCTCTCATGCACAGATTTATCCCATCTCGCCTTCAGTTGTCTTACCCTTCCTCCCGTCCATGGTACACTGAATCTTGTGGTGAGGCAGTTGCCCTGAAACAACTTGCCTTTGCCTCTTGGAAGGCTAATCCAACTGAAGGAAATCTCAGTTCCTTCCACCAAGCTCGGAACAAGTGTGTGTCTACCCTCAGGAGTGCCAGGAAGCACTATCTCTCCTCACTCAAGAATGAACTCTCAAACCTGTCTCCTTCCTCCAAATCCTGGTGGCGTCTGTTCAAATCCGTTTCTGGTGTTTGTTCCCCCTCCATCCCCTCCCTTACCTCAAATGGCCACACAGTTGACATCGCACGTGACAAAGCCGAATGCCTCAACTCTGTGTTTGCCTCAAAATCCTTAGTCCCAAACCCATCTCTCTCTGTTCCCACCTTTCCCAGTCGAACCAAACTGCTCCTGGACTCTGTGACCTTCTCTCCTGACAAGGTGGAGGAGTTTTTGTCAAACCTCGACTCTGATTCTGCAACTGGACCAGATGGCATCAGCCCACGGGTCCTAAAATCCTGCTCTGCCGCTCTATCTCACCCTCTCTGTTCTTTTCACCCTATCTTTTGCTCAAGGTCATCTGCCAGCATCCTGGAAATCAGCAAACATTACCGCTTTACACAAAAAAGGTGCAAAAACAGATCCTTGCAACTACAGACCAATCAGCCTGCTCCCAATTATCAGCAAAGTCATGGAATCCATCATTGCTTCGGATATGAAATCTTTCCTCTTCTCCAATGGCTTGATCTCTGATCATCAATTTGGTTTCAGACCAGGTCACTCTACTCTGGACATGCTGCTTCTGCTGTCTCAACAATGGATGGAGGTCCTCAATGCCAAACAGGAAATCAGAGCTGTCTCCCTTGACATATCACGTGCCTTCGATACGGTCTGGCACCCAGCTCTGCTCACCAAACTCTCCTCCTATGGTATCCATGGAAATCTCCATGCATGGCTTGCGGACTTCCTCTCTGGTCGTAGTCAACGTGTGGCCCTGAATGGATTTCTCTCATCTCCCCTGCCCGTTCAGGCTGGAGTTCCCCAAGGCAGTGTGCTGGGCCCTGTGCTTTTTCTGGTCTTTATCAATGATCTCTCCGACTCTCTGGAAAATCCTCTGTATCTCTTTGCTGATGACTCCACTCTCTGCCGCTCCATTCCTCTTCCCTCAGATCGGCAGTCTGCAGCCTCCTCAGTCTCTGAAGACCTGGACAAAATCACAGACTGGTCAAACATGTGGAACATGTCTTTCAATCCTGACAAATCTCACATTCTTACTATGTCTCTCCGAAAAGATCGACTGGACAACCCTCCCATCTACTTTCTCAACAATCCTCTCCAAGAAGTTCTGTCGCTCAAGCTTTTGGGTCTCACCATCTGCCATGATCTTTCTTGGGAAAACCACATTTCCAAGCTGGCCTCCAAAGCCAGTCGCCGACTGGGCATCCTCCGTCGTGCGAAGTCCTTCCTAGGCACACCTGAGCTCCTCACCACATACAAGGCTTTCATCCGCAGCTCAATGGAATACTGTTCTCCCCTATGGGCTGGTGCTCCTGCCTCACACCTGGCTCGGCTTCACGCTGTTGAATCCAAAGCTTTCAGAATCATTGGAATCTCCCGCGATGAAGCTATCTCTGAGGGCCTTTCACTCACTCACCGCAGGCAGGTAGGTGGTCTTTCTGTCTTCTACCGACTCCTCTCCGGCCTTGCTCCCCCAGCTCTCTCTGTGCTCTGTCCCCCAAATATTCCTACAGGTCGCACAAGATCTGCCAGCCACCCTCTGATGGTTAAACTGCCGAAATCTCGGCTCTCTGCTCACCTTCACTCTTTCATTCCTCTTTTATCCCGCCTCTGGAACAAACTCCCACACTCACTTCAATCACACTCCTCCCTCCAGGTCTTCAAAACAGCTGTTTACCACCATCTCTTATCTTCCCCCATCCAAAACCTTGATCTTTTCTACCCCCACTAATTCACCCCAGATCCACCTTGTTTGAAATTCCAACTTCTTTCCTGGAAGTCTTGGCAGTGTCCATATGTTTTATACCTCTCCCACCCCCCCCCCCCCCTTCCCATGCCTCCCCCCCAAAGCCCTCTCCCTCCCACAGTTCTCTCGATGTCTCCATGTCTCTCCGTCCCTGCTCTCAAATGTTGTGTTTGTGTCCTTCCCCCTCTCTCCCCATCTTGTCTACCGCTCCCGATGTTATTTGTTTTGTGTGTCTGTTTGTCTTTCTGTGTGATTAATGTTCGCTCTTTCACGAGCCTCGATCTTGTATACAAAAAAAAAAAAAAAAAAAAGAAAAGAGAAGAAAAGAGACGTAACGCCGATGCTTTCGATATTTGAAGGGCATTTTAACAATTGATTTGTTTGTGTTTCACACTGAATGAAAAACGTGAAGGTAGAGCATGGCGATTGTGATATATGACAGGTTCGACGATATGTTTGGCATGAACGGCATATAAATCAAAATGGCGGTGTGTGGAGATTCAGCCGCGGTACAGCCGTAATGGCATCAGACGTAATCACATCACCCTGTCATGTGACCAGATCCTCAGCTCTGATTGTTATACGTTTGAGGGGACATACATACACACACACACACATATATACATACATACATACATACATACATACATACATACATATATACATACATAAATACATACATACATACATACAGTCATCGTGAAAAAGTAAGTGCACCCCATGTAAAGTTTTGACTTTTTCAACATATTTCAACATACAGCTATTTGATCTTCATTTCAACAATATTGATAGATAAAAGTGATATAACATAACAAATATCATGAAACATTTACATTTTGTAGTCCATTGTATAATTTAAATAAACATAAATGCAAATTTCGCATGTGGAAAAAGTAAGTACACCCTTGGCTCTAATAGGTGGTATTGCCCCCTTTGGCAGAAACAACCTCAAGTAGGCGTTTCTTATAACTGTCTACCAGTCTCTGACATCGACTGCGAGAAATTTTTGCCCACTCCTCCATGCAGAATTATTTTAGCTGTGCGATGTTTGAGGGGTTTCTTGCATGCACAGCTCGTTTCAAATCCCCCCACAACATCTCGATGGGATTTAGATCTGGGCTTTGACTTGGCCATTCCAGAACCCTCCATTTCTTTCTTTTCAGCCATTCCTTGGTGGATTTACTGGTATGTTTAGGGTCATTGTCATGTTGCAAGGTCCACCTTCGGTTGAGCTTCAACTTTCCGACAGATGGCCTCATATTATCCTCAAGCACCCTCTGGTACAATGAAGAATTCATAGTGGATTCTATGATGGTGAGCTGCCCAGGCCCTGGTTCAGCAAAGCTGCCCCAAACCATAATATTTCCACCACCATGCTTTGCCGTTGGTATCAGGTTCTTGTGGTCAAATGCTATCTTTGGTTTTCGCCAAACACGTCTTCTGGTACTGTGGCCAAATAGCTCTACGTTTGACTAATCTGTCCAGAGCATATTGTTGCAGAAGTGCTGGTCTTTGCCTCGGTGTTCATTGGCAAACTTAAGTCTTGCCCTAATGTTCTTTCTGAACAGCAAAGGTTTCCTCCTGGCACACCTCCCATGTAGATCAAATTTGTGCAGCCTCTTTCCAATGGTAGACTCGTGCACTTTGACATCAACAGTGGCAAGAGCTACCTGTAGGTCCCGTGATGACATTCTGGGGTTCTTAGAGACTTCTTTCAGCATCTTGCGGTCTGCTCTCGGGCTGATCTTGCTGGGGCGGCCTGGCCTGAACAAGTTGGCAGTTGTTTGGAATCTTCTCCACTTGGAGATGATCTTCCGGACAGTCGAATGATTGATTTCAAATTGTTTGGAGATCTTTTTAAATCCCTTCCCAGACTCGTAGGCATCGATAACCTTCTTTCTGAAGGCCTCAGAGAGCTCTTTTGATCTGGGCATGGTGACGCTGCACACTTCAACAACAAAGAGCAAACCAAACTAAATGTCTGAGGTTTAAATAAGACAAGTGCCTCCAAGATCCTCTCTAACGATGTTCTAATCATTTGCACCTGGGCTGGTGCACCTGATTCTAATTTTAGGTATTTGAAGTCGTGATAAATGTAGGGGTGTACTTACTTTTTCCACATGCGAAATTTGCATTTATGTTTATTTAAATTATACAATGGACTACAAAATGTAAATGTTTCATGATATTCGTTGTATTATATCACCTTTATCTATCAATATTGTTGAAATGAAGATCAAATAGCTGTATGTTGAAATATGTTGAAAAAGTCAAAACTTTATATGGGGTGTACTTATTTTTTCACGTGACTGTACATACATACATACATACAGTCATACATACAGTCATACATACATACATACATACATACATACAGACAGACAGACAGACGGATGGACAAACACTTTTCTAGACGGCTTTGCCCTATGGGCTACGCCAAAAAAAGTGCAAGAGTGCCATTATTTTTGGCCACGACTATCTTCGTGTATCCTAACTTCGAACTATTTTGCCGATTCGAAAAGGGCCGTTAATACTCCAGAAAATATGGTAATAATAATTAGGTGAGGGGAGGCAGGGTGGGAAGGTTCAAGCCAGTGACTCTCCACTGGGTTATTTTTATTTTATTATGCACTTTTGAAATCTGTGCAGATGAGGTGGATTTTTTTTTAGTCGCACACTGCTGTTGGAAGTTATCCTGCATGGATCTATTGGGCTGATCATGGGCTTGCAGCCATACGTCCTTTTATTTGTTGCTATCTACGAAGCTTTTATTGTGAACGCTACTCTCGTCGGACCTCTGGTCGCTTTTGGCCTATGTTGACCTCAAAAATACTTGGTTGGATTCAGTGACCAGATATGCAAATCCTCTTAAAATTTTTGTGTCTTTTGGATGAAAATTGAGGATTTTAGAAATCTGGCTTATGTTGACCTTTTGGCCAATGTTGACCTCAAAAATAGTTGGTGGTTGAATTCAGTGACCTGGTATGCAAATCCTTTTAAAATTTTAAGTCAATCGGATGAAAATTAAGGATTTTAGAAATCTGGCCGATGTTGATCTTTTGGTCTATGTAGATCTCAAAACAAGTTGGGGTTTGAATTCAGTGACAAGATATGCAAATCCTCTTTAAGTTTTTGAGTCAATCGGATGAAAATTGAAGATTTTAGAAATCTGGCTTATGTTGACCTTTTGGCCAATGTTGACCTAAAAAATAGTTGGTGGTTGAATTCAGTGACCTGGTATGCAAATCCTTTTAAAATTTCAAGTCAATCGGATGAAAATTAAGGATTTTAGAAATAAGGCCGATGTTGATATTTTGGTGTATGTAGACCTCAAAACAAGTTGGGGTTTGAATTCAGTGAACAGATATGCAAATCCTCTTCAAACTTCAAGTTAATTAGATGAAAATTGAAGATTTTAGAAATTTAACAAAGTTGGTGACCTTTTGCCTATGTTGACCTATTGACCCTTTGACCCAAAGCTCTTTCACGAGCTCTTTCACGAGCCTCGATTCTGTATATATTTTTTTTTTAAAGAAAAAAAAAGAAGAAAAAAAAGGTGTAAGAGCAGATATGATGCTTTGTCAGTCAATACATCCTGTTTGGAGTTCCCTCTATCTTGCATTCTGGTGTACTAATATCTGGGGACTGTTCAGAAGAATTGCTGCTTTGGAGCATCGGGTGTGGAGCACCTGGACACACCAAATGTTTCGATTAATTATAGACGAGACCTTTATTTACCTAATAATGACTGGTCCCACCGCATGTCATTTACACATATTTTTTTTTGCATTGATTGAACTAACGCGACGGCGCGTTTCGCGCGCCTCACCACACGTCGTTTCAGAGGGGTAGTCATCTTTGACCATTTCGGTGTCTTTTGGGTCTTCATGGTGTTTTGGGTCTTCATGGTGTTTTGGGTCTTCATGGCCATTTGGGTCTTCGGGGTCTTTTGGATCCTCTGGGCCTTTAAGGGTATTTTGGGTCTTTGAGGTGTTTTGGGTCTTCGGGGTATTTTTGGTCTTCGGGGTCTTCAGGGGCTTTTGGGTCTTAAGGGTCTTTTGGTTCTTCTTGGTCTTTAAGGGTCTTTGGGTCTTCGGGGTCTTTTGGGTCTTCGGGGTATTTTTGGTCTTCGGGGTCTTTTGGGTCTTCGGGGTGTTTTGGGTCTTCTGGGTGTTTTGGGTCTTCTGGGTGTTTTGGGTCTTCGGGGTGTTTTGGGGCTTCGGGGTGTTTTGGGGCTTCGGGGTGTTTTGGGGCTTCGGGGTGTTTTGGGGCTTCGGGGTGTTTTGGGGGCTTCGGGGTGTTTTGGGGGCTTCGGGGTGTTTTGGGGGCTTCGGGGTGTTTTGGGGGCTTCGGGGTGTTTTGGGGGCTTCGGGGTGTTTTGGGGGCTTCGGGGTGTTTTGGGGGCTTCGGGGTGTTTTGGGGGCTTCGGGGTGTTTTGGGGCTTCGGGGTGTTTTGGGGCTTCGGGGTGTTTTGGGGCTTCGGGGTCTTTTGGGTCTTTGGGGTGTTTTGGGTCTTCGGGGTGTTTTGGGGCTTCTGGGTGTTTTGGGGCTTCTGGGGCTTCTGGGTGTTTTGGGTCTTCGGGGTGTTTTGGGTCTTCGAGGTGTTTTGGGTTTTTGGGTATTCGGGGTCTTTTTGGGTATTCGGGGTCTTTTTGAGCCTCAGGGCCTTGAAGGGTATTTTTGATCTTTGCGGTGTTTGGGGTATTTGGGAGTATTCAGGGTATTTTGGGTCTTCAGGGGTCTTGGTGGTCTGAAGCGTCTTGGGGGAATTAAAGGGTCGTCAAAGGTCTGAGGGGTCTTAGCAGTCTTAACGCAATTAAGAGGGTTAATTAACAACATGCATTTTAAGGCCATTTTCCCTGCTAGAGCGGGGGTTAGCCTTGCGGTCCCCATGACAATCTTCTCCATTTTGCCCTATTTTCTGCATCTCTCCTTGTTAACCCCCTTGCCCGCATTTCTTCTTCCACCATCTTTAGCCAAGTCTTTCTCGGTCTTCCTCATCCTCTACTTCCTTCTACATTCATTTTAATCACTCTTCTCAACCAGTCACTTTCATCCTTCCTCAACACATGACCAAAAAGAGGGTTAATTAAGAGGGTGGGAATTTTTTTTGAAGAAGAAGAAGAAGACGTTTTCGTCGCATATAAACATAGCGACATAACGACATAACCATATACGTTTGCTCTATTACTAGTGCCCGTACGTGCGGGGAGGTAAGTACGTGGACATACGTACGTTGACGTACGTACCAAAAATAAGGCCTCACTGTCTTTAAGTTCGCATATCGCAGTTACGATTAATCGCAAATTAGTTTTAATGGCCAATTCTTCAATTAGCGCCAACATATTTTGCCATTTTGCAATTTCATCGCAAGGAAAAGCACAAAGAGAAGAGAACAACAAACACACACGCGGTTCCTTCGCTGTAGCTTGACCGTACGTGCAAATTTTTTTTTTAAACTTTCATCGTTCCTTCGGTCTTCGCTCTCGTCCTTCACCGTTCCTTCGCTCTCGTCCTTCGCTGTTCCTTCGTTCACGTACAAAACGTATGTGTTTGCTAAATAAATTGCCATAACTTCGTAACCACTTGTCCGATTAATAGCAAACCTTGAAAAGGCACATCCTCAGGTCCCCAGCAATATACCTGGCATGTTTCACTGAGATCGGACCAGTGGTTGTCGAGAAACAGCGGTCACAGACATACACACAGACACACAGAGATTGCTTGTGTTACATATTTATGTGAATGTATGTGAATTACCATTCAGGTCTTTGCTTATCCATGTGAAGTAGATTAAGGGTTGTTGTGGTTGGAGGGTCAGGAGCCCTTCTGAAAAAGTGTCCGGAAACGGAAGTGAGCGGAAACGGAAGAAGAAAAGACACGAGGAAGAAAAGCGACGAGTATTCTTCTTCCTCGCCCCGCTCCGACGAAAGGTGGGATCAACCTTGCGCCGCGTGGAAAAGCGGCGTTCCGAAGCCCGTCCGGCGAGAGGAGTTACCGGGACGTGTACCTACCCGGTGGAGACGTCAAGTTGACGTGGGGCCGTGCATCGACCCCGCGTCTGGCACCGTTCTCGGCACCGTCTAAACAGACGCGTACGGGTCGCACGTTGGGGCCTAACACGCCTTGCAAGCGGCGTGGGGCTTTTGGCTTGCTTTACCGTACCCGCTGCGCGTGGCCACGAGGGGCTGCAGCCGCGGTGCCTGGTACGATACCTGCCCGGTGGAAACACGTCCACCCGGGGTTCGTTCAACCGCCCGAGTGCGGCGACGCCGACCAGCATCTTGGTCAGGAGGGGCCCAGAGACATTGTGAGGGGCAGAGACCAAAAGGGGGTCGTGAGTACAGAAGGGGACACACATATATAAGATGGCCATCTTAATCATATAGGGAATTGATTGTGGATTGGGAATTGTTGATGGTTGTTTGTTGTTGATTGCTCGGGGAATAGAATATCCGTGATTGTATCATTGAAATGGTATGATATCCTTACCCTGGAAATATATCATTGAACATCAGTTTCTCTTGGGTGGAATTCATAGGGATTGCGTTGCGAAAGCGCATATATAAAATACTACTTTCTGGCGAAGGTCCTCTCACGGTCCGGGGGTCACCGAGACCAGGTAGTCACCGAGGGGACCACGTAACAGAATTGGGGGCTCGTCCAAATTACGATTTGCGGATTCGCAATTGGGTCTACGTCCGGGATCTAAAATTGTATAAAATAATAAAATAATATTTTTATTAATTAAAATTTATTAATTAAGTATTAATTGGAAAATTTTTGGGGAAATTGGGGTAAAGTCTTGGGTGAAGGTTAACAGGTGTTAACGATAGTCACCATGGCGTTTGTGGCACAGAAATTTGCGGTAACACCGAGTGAGGCACAGTTCCGAGCGTTACTAAAGTCGGACCTCTTGAAATTGGCCAAACATTTTAACTTGGAGGTCCGAACTAATTTGAGGAAGGCAGAGTTGCAGGCCACGGTGATACAATCTATGGTGGGATTAGGAACATGGGACGAGTTAGCCTGGGAGTGGCTACCCGAAGAACCAGAAGATGTTGAGCTCCGGAAACTGGAGTTGCAATTACGGAGCCAGGAACGGATTAAAGAAGAAGAAAGGAAAGCAGAAAAGGAAAGAGCAGAAGAAGAAAGGAAAGCAGAAAAGGAAAGATCAGAAGAGGAAAGGAAAGCAGAAGAGAGGAGAGAAGAGAAACAAGCAGAGGAAAGGAGAGTGGAACGAGAACTCCAGGAAAGGTTAAAAGAAGAAGAAAGGAAAGCAGAAGCGAGGAGAGAAGAGAAGCAAGCAGAGGAAAGGAGAGTGGAACGAGAACTCCAGGAAAGGTTAAAAGAAGAAGAAAGGAAAGCAGAAGCGAGGAGAGAAGAGAAACAAGCAGAGGAAAGGAGAGTGGAACGAGAACTCCAGGAAAGGTTAGAAGGGAGAAAAGCAGAGGAGAGGAGAGCTGCAAGGGACCTCGAAGCAGAGGAGAGAAAAGCGGAAAGGGAATTAAAGGAACGTGACATGGAGCTTCAGCAAGAAATCAAATTCAAGGAGCTGGAGTTAATGAGAGAACGGGGAGAGGCACCACCCTTGCTGACGGGGTCGACACCTAACCAGAAAACCTGGGATGTGGGCAGACATGTGAGGCTGGTTCCACCGTTCAGTGAAAAGGAAGTCGCGAAATTTTTTCCACACTTTGAGAAAGTGGCTCGACAATTAAACTGGCCGGAGGAGGCCTGGACCATACTCGTGCAAAGTGTGCTGGTGGGGAAAGCTCAGGAAATTTATTCGGCGCTACCAATGGACCAATGTGCAGATTATGAGGTACTGAAGAAGCACATCCTCAAAGCCTATGAGTTGGTTCCGGAAGCTTACAGGCAAAAATTCAGGAATGCCAGGAAGAGGGAGAGTGAGACCCATGTGGAGTTTGCCAGAGTGAAAGAAAACATGTTTGATCGGTGGTGTGAGTCAAAAGGAGTCGGGAAAGACTTCGAAACATTGCGGGACTTGATCCTGGTGGAGGAATTCCAGCAGTGTGTCCACGAGGACATCAAAGTGTACCTGCAGGAAAAGAAAGTACCAAAGTTGTGGGACGCAGCCACCATGGCAGATGATTATGCCTTAACCCACCGAATAGGGGTCCACAAACCTAACTCCTCGCCTAGACTTCAGCAGGGGAGTTATGGAACACCCGGTGCGGAGAACGACCTTACATGGCGGCGGCCTCGAGATGATTATGGGGACAACTATGATACCCCACCTGTTCGAAATCAGAGGGATGCGGGCCCAAGACAAACTTATAGTTCGGGGGGCCCGAGGCAGACCACGAGTTTTTCCTCCGGGCCTACTTGCGCTTTTTGCAAGAAACCTGGACACTTGATGTCCAGTTGTTACCGCATGAAAAGGGAAGACCCAGAGCGGAGTCCGACTATTACGACTCCAAATGCAATGGCCATTGTGAGAAATCGCCATCAAAAGGGTTACCAACCATTTATTTCAGAGGGGTTTGTGTCACGGGATGGAGCCTCGACTAACCGGAAACCGGTTAGGATATTGAGGGACACAGGGGCACATCAATCTTTAATGCTTGAAGGCATTTTGCCATGGTCCGAGGAGACGGCAACGGGGGATAGTGTTCGTTTACAGGGGATCGGGGACGGTGTTAGTGCTCCCCTTCAGGTCATCCATTTGGAGTCCGATTTGGTGTCAGGACCGGTCACCGTCGGTTTACAAGCCACGCTTCCTGTAGAGGGTGTATCTGTGGTTATCGGGAATGATTTGGCCGGGGGTCAAGTTTATGGTAACCTGAGGGTTGGTAAAGAGCCCAGCAGGGAAAATAACACCACACCAGCTCGGGATGGCGACAAAAGTGCCAAGTTATTTGTAGGGGGACTGAACTTCAAAACAGAGGAAGAAGTTCTGACCTCTGTCTTCAACAGATATGGGCCGCTGGTGGAAGTGCGGTTGGTAAGAGACTGGGAAACGCAACAGTCAAGAGGGTTCGGCTTTGTCACGTTTGCCAGCACAAAAGACGCCAGAGAGGCAGAGAAGAATTGGAATGGCAAGGATTTGGAGGGTCGGACCATAACAGTAGGGAAGGCATTTCGTAGGCGTCGAGAGGTCTACAGGAGAGGACAACTGGGCGGTAGTTTTGGTGGTGGCCGCAATCAATATTATTATGGAGGCTCCCTGAGTTACGGCCGCTCCCGAAGGAAGGATTGGCTAAGTAGTGGCCGAGAAGGAGACCGCTATTCATGGGACTACAGGGACAAGGGGTCCCACCCTAATTATTAGGGAAGTTCTGAGAAGCTGAAGCACTGAATGCGGCGGAGCCGCCGAGCCAAGATTCCTACACGGATTAACCGTGAACGCCGTTCCTAAAGGCGTCCATGTAGTGAACTTTCATGCACGGACTAACCGTGAACTCCACGTTCCTCAAGGCGCCCATGTAGAGAACTTTCCTGCACGGACTAACCGTGAACTCCACGTTCCTAAAGGCATCCATGTAGTGAATACTCGGCTTGGCCTCCCGGAAAAAGTGCTATCGAGTGGCTTAACTTTGGATCGTTGATCAACCCCTTAACCTTCATTCACAAGAAACTGACGGTCAAAGTCAGAGGGTCATGAGATGGAGTTTGATTTGGCAGGGACAATGTCGTTGCTGGTGCTTAGTCCAGAGTGAGTAATCTGGAGGGGTTGTGGTGAAATTTTGGTTGCTTTATTTTTAAGTGATAACTGTGCCCGGGGGGAACTGATAATGTGGGGGGGTTGAGTTATCTGGTTTGCTTCTCCAAATTGGCCGGCAAAGAAAGTTTTCGCTGGGTTCAAACTTTCTTTCTTGAAGGGGGGGAGTGTTACATATTTATGTGAATGTATGTGAATTACCATTCAGGTCTTTGCTTATCCATGTGAAGTAGATTAAGGGTTGTTGTGGTTGGAGGGTCAGGAGCCCTTCTGAAAAAGTGTCCGGAAACGGAAGTGACCGGAAACGGAAGAAGAAAAGACACGAGGAAGAAAAGCGACGAGTATTCTTCTTCCTCGCCCCGCGCCGACGAAAGGTGGGATCGACCTTGCGCCGCGTGGAAAAGCGGCGTTCCGAAGCCCGTCCGGCGAGAGGAGTTACCGGGACGTGTACCTACCCGGTGGAGACGTCAAGTTGACGTGGGGCCGTGCATCGACCCCGCGTCTGGCACCGTTCGCGGCACCGTCTAAACAGACGCGTACAGGTCGCACGTTGGGGCCTAACACGCCTTGCAAGCGGCGTGGGGCTTTTGGCTTGCTTTACCGTACCCGCTGCGCGTGGCCACGAGGGGCTGCAGCCGCGGTGCCTGGTACGATACCTGCCCGGTGGAAACACGTCCACCCGGGGTTCGTTCAACCGCCCGAGTGCGGCGACGCCGACCAGCATCTTGGTCAGGAGGGGCCCAGAGACATTGTGAGGGGCAGAGACCAAAAGGGGGTCGTGAGTACAGAAGGGGACACACATATATAAGATGGCCATCTTAATCATATAGGGAATTGATTGTGGATTGGGAATTGTTGATGGTTGTTTGTTGTTGATTGCTCGGGGAATAGAATATCCGTGATTGTATCATTGAAATGGTATGATATCCTTACCCTGGAAATATATCATTGAACATCAGTTTCTCTTGGGTGGAATTCATAGGGATTGCGTTGCGAAAGCGCATATATATAATACTACTTTCTGGTGAAGGTCCTCTCACGGTCCGGGGGTCACCGAGACCAGGTAGTCACCGAGGGGACCACGTAACACTTGCATTATAGAGAGATAATAAGATTAATGTCACATGGTGGCGTCATCAAAGTATATGTCAGGAATGATATTGCCCGCTTTAAGCTCAAGAATGTCGCTTCAGATGTAATGGAATATATTTGTTTAGTTATAAGCTGCATTAAAGGTTGTATATTTTTCATTAAGGTGCAGCCTGCAATCTACCAAGTCCATGTAGAATCTTTGAAAATGTCTCTGAGGATATTGATTACTTTTGTAATACTGACTCATCTGTAACCTTCAAAGTAATAGGTGATCTAATTATCCATAATGAGGCTTCTTGGCTTAGTGTTGTTTCCAAGAAAAAGAAGAATAGCACTGCTGGAGGGGCCAGGTTATATATATTTTTTCCTTATTTTTTTTGGTGTTTGTTAATAATTGATTGGAACAGATAGTGAAGGAACGGGCCAGCAGGGTTTTTTCTATGATTTTCAGATGTACATACACATACACACATACAGCAGAGAATTGCCTTATGTCATATAGTAGGATCTCTGTCATGCTAGCTAATCTGTCAAAAGACTTTCAGTTTCAGTGTTGAAGGCCCTATTGGCACTTTACTTCAGGTGATCATCTTACTATAATTCAGCAAATGTCCGTCCGTCCGTTCGAAGGTACCGCAAAAACGGCTCAACCGATCGCAACGATATTTTGGGTGGGTATTCCTGGGACCCCTGGGAGTAAAATAGGCTATATTGTTTTTCCAAGTTTTCCAATTTTCCAGTTTTTCCAAACACGATGGAATAATATTTACCGATATGAACAGTGATGTGGCTTTTGTTGAAATTCGACAAATACTGTTTATTCTACGTACCAGGAGAGAGTTGATCGACTCCTGACGAACTCTTCCTATATAAACGTGTGGCTCCGAAGGAACACGGCAGCGTGTGCAAAGCGACTGAGAAACAGGTGTAGCGGCCGCTTCTGTGTTACAGATTCGGCGCACACTCTTCACACATAAACATGCGACTGAGAAAGACGTGTAGTGGCCGCTTCCGTTTTGCAGAATTCAATCTTTTTTCAAAATGGGCGCCATGTACTGTTTAGATTTTGATGATTTGCGTGTGATATGATTTAATGGATGTTTATATAAATCGTTTAAAATAAAAAAAGCCTTCAATTTCTGATATTTTGCCTTTTCATTCGGACCTCCCAATTGAAGCCCCACCCATAGGGCGGGTACCGTTGCTAGTTGTGTTAATGTTCAATCGAGGTACAGCTCCTGTGCCGCACCATCATAGTTGGGTTTGGTGCTATTTCTGGCAAACTGTGATTCGCTCAATGTGTGGTGGGGTTCAATAGTCCTATTTGAGAGGGGAGCATATTAATAAGAGCTGGAAGGCTTTTTGTGATTAACTCTGCTACCGGAGGCGGACGGAGGTTATGTTTTCACGTCTGCTTGTCTGTGTCTTTGTTACTTGCAAAATCGAAGATTTTTCCAGTGTATTGGTCAGTCGATTTTGCTATTCTGTCTGCCTGTTTGTCTGTGTCAATCGCCGACATGTTACTATTCTAAACCAATTGTAATGAACCTTTACCAAGTTGTAGAGTCACTACTGTAGAGGTAGTCACTACTGTAGAGGTAGTCACTCCTGAGAAGCCAATATATTTTGAGGTCAAAGGTCATCTTGAGGTTAAATTTAAAAAATCGTCATTTTTCATCCGATTGATTTGAAAGTTGAACAGGATTTCCATAATGGGTCACTGAACTGTGAAACCAACTATTTTGAGGTCAAAGGTCAAACTTCTAAAATCATCAAATTTCATCTGAAAATATTAAAATTTTCATCCAATTCTCCTGAGCTTTGATTATGATGGTCAATTTAAATTTTAATGAAATGGGCAATTTGATGTATCCTTGGCATCCTTTTTGGGGGGTGTGGGCAGATTTTTCAAGTATCATGCTCTGAATGACATATTTTTTTATTAATTGCGAAAATCGAAGATTTTTCAAACTTGTATATCGGTTGGTCTTGTGTGTTATTCTGTCTGTCTGTCTGTATATCAGTTGCTTACAGGTCACAATTTTCAACCGATCTTCACGAAAATTTAACAAATGGTGGAGTTGGTCATAAGCAACAATCCTATTGTTTTGGGGTCAAATGTTTAATCGGTCAACATAGGCTAAAGGTCACCAACTTTGTCAAATTTCTAAAATCCTCAATTTTCATCCGATTGACTTAAAATTTGAAGAAGATTTGCATATATGGTCATTGGTCACTGAATTCAACCACCAACTATTTTTTTTTAGGTCAACATAGGCCAAAAGGTCAACATATGCCAAAAAGGCCAACATACGCCAAAAGGCCAACATACGCCAAAAGGCCAACATACGCCAAAAGGCCAACATATGCCAATCGGTCAACATACACCAATAGGTCAACATTCGCCAAAAGGTGAACATCGGCCAGATTTCTAAAATCCTCTTTTTATCCGATTAACTTGAAATTTAATCGGATAAATGAGGATATCTGGACACTAGATTCAACCACCAATTATTGTTGAGGTCATTATAGGCCAATAGCTTATTTTAGGATTTTGCAAGTATCATGCTATGCACGACATAATTCTTGTTTGTTTGTTTGCCTGTGAGCAGGATATCTCAAAGTTGTGGATGGATTCTGACGAAACTTGGTGGACAGGTTGTGTGTGCTACAATAACTAAATAACTTGATTTTGGTGAAGATGTGGATCTGTATCCAATAATTTTTTTCAGCGATTATTCACCATTGAGTGGTAGGGATAAAAACCATCTGTAGTATTAAGTCTCAAAAAGTTATCGATCTATTCTGACGAAACTTGGTGGACTACAAGACCGAATCGATTTGATTTTGGTGAAGATCTGAGTATCTTTCCGAATACGATAATTTTTTAATTGTCTAAGTGATTCTTCACCATTGATAGGGCCAGAAATGATATATAGTATGATATCTCATAGTTTTGCACGAGTTATGACAAAACTTGGTGGATGAGTTGGTATGGTGACAGGAACAATCTCATTAAATTAAATTTTGGTTCAGGTCCGAATCCAGATCCGGCCTCAGTGTGATACAAAACATAAACTAATTAGCCTGGCAGAGGTATGTGCTCTACCGAGTGCACTTCTAGTTAATTTCTGTTTTGGAATGGATATTTGTACATGAAACTCTTAACATTGAGCTGTGCAGTGTGGTTTAACACAACTTGCCTCATCTTTAGACAGAAAATGGTCTCTGTGTAAGATTGAGAAAACGATGGGGAAAAGGATCCGACCCAAACGAGTATGAAAGCAGTATCGATGTGCCAATCAAATGATATCCATTTCCGATTCTACCGGTCGTCCTTGTAATAATAGGAGGTCCCTTTCAAGGAACTTCAATGCAGGAGTAGGTTCCTATGGTTGTTTGTCAGTGCTCTATCCTTTATGTGAAGCGTCAAGCCAGGAAGTAGCATACACCATTTTAAAAAGTATTTGGCACAGCTCTGCTTAGATTCGAACTTACTGACCTTCCAGACTCAGAACGGATGCTCTCACCATTACACCACCAAATCTGATAGTGTCAGACTAGTGCAGATGCCATAGAACATTGGGTGGTTGGGTAGTGGAAATTGGACAGGTATATTATTATTGTAATGAAGTGGACATCATATTTTGAATTTGTGGATCCTGCTTTGGTCGCCTCGTAGGTCATGTGAAAATATTTCTGCAGTGATGAGTTGGAACTGATTCATCCTTACCTGTGTTGGTGAACCGAAAGATAGCCAGATGGAGAAACAGAAAACATGCTTTTACTGAACTTGTATCTGTATAAAGTTTGTGAATTGCATTGGTTGTGTCGTGAAAATCAAGCGCAGACACGACTTTCCTCAGTGTAGGCTTTAATATCATTTAGATCGATAATATCTCCTGTAACAATACATGCAACAATAGGCATTAAATCAGAGCATTTCAAGCACAGCAAAGGTAGCTTCGATATAACAATGGTTCGCGCAGCGCAGCCTTTGGGGCGTACATACCATTCAACTACTGGATAATGTCACAGTGAGTCCCGCCGGAGTGTCCGCACGCCCCGAGTGTCCCGGGTCTTATAGACGGCCCCCCCTTTTTCGTGGCGAGCATCCCTGGGTTCACCTTGGTATAATTTCACTACATTCTCCCCGTCGTTAAAACAAGACTACCGCTCGGCAGTTCGCAGGCAAGCATCAGCAATAAATGAAAGGGTCACGTCAATCCACGTCAGTCAGTCCACCCGTAGCGGTCGGGCTGGCGAACCTCCCTGCCAGTTCGTGTTCGGAATCTACCGGGCACGGCGTCCCCAAGCCCGGAGTCCCCCGCGTCGGAATAGCCGCCGGAGGTCGGAGTCGGAGGGGGCGCCCCTGCGCCTTCGGGCACGGGAGCGGGGGACGACGGGAGTAACAGTGGTAGTTCCATAGGGGAAGCTTCGATAGAGTCCATAGACTCGTAGACGGGTTCGTCGATATCCCTGTCGTCCCCACATGGGGCGAGATGGCGAACGGAGACAGTAGACTCGCGGCCATCCGCCGTTAACACGCGGGCATGCTCGGGATTAGCCTGGAGGACCTGCACCTTGTCAACAAGGGGGTCGTACTTGCTAGTGCGAACCGCTCGTTTGAGATAGGCGGGCCCCGGTTCAGCGAGCCAGCTGGGTAAAGACTGGATACTGCCGGAGCTTCTAGGGTGGTGGAACAGTCGTTCGTGAGGAGTCTGGTTGGTGGCAGTACATAGGAGAGCCCGGATCGAGTTTAGAGCGGCAGGCAGCGACCACGCCCATTTATCGAGGCCTCGGCCGAGGGTCCGAAGGCTTAGCATGACGGCCCGCCATATAATCCCATTAAAGCGTTCGATCTGTCCGTTAGCTTGGGGCCGGTACGGGGTGGTGTAGCTCGAAGCGACATTATTTTGGAGCAAGTAGCCCCTCACTTCCTGGGACAGGAACACCGCACCCCGATCGGTATGCACGTAGGCCGGATATCCGAACATAGAAAACAAATTCTGAAGGCACCGAATAACCGTGGCAGCCGACATATCCCCGCACGTGTAAGCAAAGGGGAATCGGGAATACTCATCGACGATAGTGAGCAGATAGCGAGAGTTGCTCGACATTGGCAGCGGCCCTTTGAAGTCCATCGCCAAGCGCTCCCACGGTCTAGTAGCCCTAACGAGTGTCCCCAGGGGAGGGCTATAAAAACGCGGTTTGAGTTCCGCACAGACCGCGCAATCACGGCAGATGCGGCGGATGTCCTCCATCGAGTACGGCAGATTGCCCGCGCGCACAAAATGCGCGAAGCGCGTCACCCCGGGATGACACATAGTGCTGTGCAAAGTGCGCAGCCCCTCCAAAGTTACGACCCCCGCGCAAGTGGCCGGCCTCGATAAGGCGTCAGCGACCAGGTTATCCTTCCCCGGGCGGTATTTGATGGTGTAGCAGAAGTCGGCGAGTTCGATACGCCAGCGGGTGATTTTCTCATTCTTAATGCGCTGAGCATGTAAGGTGTCGTACATAAACGCAACACTCTGTTGGTCCGTGATAATTTGGAAACTCCGCCCAAGCAGATACGGCCGCCATCGCCGAATAGATTCGACGATCGCGTACGCTTCCTTTTCGACGGACGAATGCCTCCGTTCGGCGGAGGTGAGAGTCCGCGAGAAGAAAGCCACAGGGCGGCCTCCTTGGGAGAGGGTCGCCGCTATCGCATGGTCCGAGGCATCACTCTCCAAAACGAAAGAGGCACTCTCGTCAATCGTTGCGACAGCGGCGCCAGCAATGTCGACTTTAAGGCCCTCGAAGGCCGCCAGGGCGGCCGGGCCCATGGGGAAAGTGTCGCAGGCCACGAGGGGGCGGAGCTTAGCAGAGAAATTTTGCACCCACTTCGAGTAGTGGGCGAACAGCCCTAGAGCGCGTTTCAGCGAAGCCCGATCGCTAGGCGGAGCCATATCGAGCAAAGGGCGCAGACGCTCCTTATCTGGAGAGACGGAGCCATGGGTCACGGTGTACCCCAGAAGGTCTACCGTGCGTAGAGAGTATTGACACTTCGCCTCATTCATGGTTAAGCGATATTTCCGCGCAACCTCGAGGAAGCGTTTTAGATTAGCGTCGTGATGCGCCTGGTCGTACCCACAAACCGTAAGATTGTCCAGATAGACAAAGACATCCGTCAAATGCTCCTTCGCAACGAGGTCATCCATAGCTCTCTGAAAACAAGCGACGCCGTTCGTTACCCCAAAAGGAAGTCTCGTGAACTGGTACAACCGCTGACCCGATTCAAAGGCCGTAAAGACGCGATCAGCCCTAGAGATGGGGACTTGATGATACGCACTACGTAGATCGAGAGTGCTATAAACGGAATACAGGGCCACCTGGCGTACCAGGGCGTCCATCCCCGGTAATGGGTAGGCATCCAGCTGTGTAAAGCGATTAATCGTTTGCGAATAGTCGATTACCATTCGCCTGCGGTGAGCCTCACTCTGCACCACTAAGACTTGGGCCCTCCACGGAGACCTACTGTGTTCTATGATACCGTCCTTCAAGAGCAGGGCCGTTTCTTCCGCAATGAATTGCACGTCCGCGCGAGAGTAGCGCCGCGATTTGATGGCCACAGGGGTACAATCAGTGGTCAGGTTGGGGAACAGTGAGAGTGGCTCCATGTCCATTTGAGCGAGGGCACACACAGCGAGCGTGTCCGGCCCTCCGAAGTCCATCTCTAAACGACCATGCCGCTTAAGGAAATCAAGTCCTAACAGAACGTCAGCGCATAAGGCCGGTAATACCATGAGATACACGTCCGGGAACGTGCGTCCATTTATCACAAGTTTCAATCGACACGCCCCTTTTGTGCTCAACCGAAGTCCCTGAGATGCCATGAAGATCCGGCGGGTTGTCCCGAGAACCGGCCACCCATGTTGTCGCACGAGACGCTGATCAATAAAACTATCCGTGGATCCCGTATCAATTAAAGCTTGCGCAACAACGCCCGCGACCGTGAGCGGAATGAAGGCCTGCGCTAGGCCGGCAGACCCGGCAGGTATAGTTCCGGCCGGGCGAGAAGATCGCGCCTCGCGGGTGGATCCCACGCCGGCTGCAATCCTTCGGGCCTCAGCAGGAGCATTGAAGTCAGTTGGCTCTTCGGTAGTTTCATTTGCCAGAGTGGGTGTGGAGTAGTCGTGAGAGAAGCCTCCAGACGGCGCTCGAGCCACGGGAGAAAGTGCACTGCCATCTGCAGAGTCATATGCCAAAGCGGGTGCATGTAATTCGCAAGAGCTACCGCCAGATGGCGCTCGAGCCACGTGAGAAAGAATTCTGCCATCTGCAGAGTCATATGCCAAAGCGGGTGCATGTAATTCGCAAGAGCTACCGCCAGATGGCGCTCGAGCCACGTGAGAAAGAATTCTGCCATCAGCAGCTGGACATGCCAGAAGGGAAGCATGTAATTCGCAAAAGCTGTCATCAGATGGCGCTCGAGTCACGTGCTGCGTTTGCCGCACCTCGAGAGGCAATTCCAAAGTGGGCGCATGTCGCTTGTTTGAAGGAGGCGTTTGCAAGCCAGTCAAGGTTAGATGCTTTGTGACCGGTCGCGTTTGCGCCATTTGTTTCGGCGGCCCGACGTATCTCACCAAGGTCGGGCGAGAAGCCAGAGGCCCGCGAGGAGGAGAGCGGCTCATCAAAGCTGTGCAAGGCGCCCCGTCCGGTGCTCGATCCATTGGTTCAGCGATGAGCACATTCAAGGTCGCTCGGGAATGCGTGCCCCGGGCGGCCTTTCTGCAGACTTTTGCAAAATGGCCTTTAGTGGAGCAGAGGTGACAGGTCGCCTCTCGGGCCGGGCATTCAGTCCGGGGATGCTGCCGATTGCCACAAAAATAACATTTTGCATACCGGGCAAGCCGTGGCCGGGCAGCGGCAGCTGCAGTTAGGCCGGATGCGGAGTCCGCTTCCGGAGCACCCAGGGACTCGGCCGTCGTGGTGGTTGGGTCCTCCTCCGTATCCTCGGCGATGGCCCTCTCGGGTCGCGCGAGTTGCGAGGTCCCCGCCACGACTCGTGGGTTATCATAGGCGGTCAATTGTTGTCGAGCATCTGCATAAACGCGCGCCAGCCGTAGTGCCTCTGTAAATGTCAGCTCCGCGACCTCCAAGAGACGCAGCCGCAAGACTCCAGAACTAATTCCGGATATGAATGCATCTCGGAGCAAATCGTCTTGAACTTGCTCATGAGTCCGGACGTCCTGCACACAATCTGCCAATAAATAGCGCAACTCCTGCGCATAGCGATCGATCGATTCAGACGGTTGCTGCCGTCGCTGAGAGAGTTGATGCCGGCCGTGCACAGCGCTCCGTTTCTTTATGTAAAGGCGCTTCAGCTCGGCCAGGGCCGTATCATACGTCACAAATCGAGAAATGGTCTTGTACACAGTGTGATGGACCTTGGACTGTAAGACGGACAGCCGTATCTCAGCGGTTGGCTCCGTCTCGTGAGCAGCGAAGTAGTTCTGCAGCGTGTTGAGCCAGTGAGCAAACTCCGATGCAGATCCTTCAGCCAGAGGGTCGGCACCGAGAATCGGAACCACGATCATCTTGTGGTCAGCCATGGCGAAATAAATGATATTAAATGTCGTGAAAATCAAGCGCAGACACGACTTTCCTCAGTGTAGGCTTTAATATCATTTAGATCGATAATATCTCCTGTAACAATACATGCAACAATAGGCATTAAATCAGAGCATTTCAAGCACAGCAAAGGTAGCTTCGATATAACAATGGTTCGCGCAGCGCAGCCTTTGGGGCGTACATACCATTCAACTACTGGATAATGTCACAGTGAGTCCCGCCGGAGTGTCCGCACGCCCCGAGTGTCCCGGGTCTTATAGACGGCCCCCCCTTTTTCGTGGCGAGCATCCCTGGGTTCACCTTGGTATAATTTCACTACAGGTTGCATACCCGTCAAGCAGATATAATCCATGGCTGGTGTTGGCTTAACAGTTAAGGTTGCTTGCTTAAGATCCAAGGGTCTTGAGTTGAAGCCCTTGTCATGCTGCTGTATTAACACCAGGTGGGTGTCTGTCATCCTTCTGATGTTGGCAAAATGTGTACCAACAGGCTGGCTAGCTGGTAAGGGGGCATTGCATCAGCCGCACAGCCGCGTCCCCAGAAAATGATGCAGCCAAGCTGCCATAGGTTGCATACGAATAGATAAAATAAGACATGTTCCACCATCTAATTGTGGTTCAGGTCTTTTCTTCTTGAGGATAATTTAATAATTAGTTACTTTTTTATGTTTCGTCAGCATTCCCAGCTTTGTATGCTACATTCAGTGTGGGAAAAATAATATCCAGCGAAAACACTGGAATTGTAAATTTCACACAGCTGATGAAATTCCCTAATAAGGAGGATTTTATAAACATGCTGCCATTAATATTATGTCCATGTTGATAAAACGTAATGAAAAGCAATTCAAAAACTACTAGAACTGCCACTTTATAAATGCTTGCAGTGATGACTGGGTACCACAAGACATCCTGCTTTTATATGACCCCACTTTGATCAACACGTGACACAAGACGTCCTCTTTAAAAAAAAAACTGGATTCAGAATTTGATTTAAAAAAATTCATTTCAAAAGCATTCAAAAACAAATCTCAGATTCAAACAATTTAAAATCGGCCACCAGAAAATACGACCGATGACGTTTGAATGATCAAACGATATTCCAAAACCCTCGTTGATAATGTGCGCGAAGTATCACATCTATCTTGTAAGCCGTTCTGAAGAAGATAAAATTGTATGGTTTTTTTTTTCCTTCAAATAATTAAACCATTCTGGCCGCCGGACCGTGCGACTGGTCACATTGAAATTTTAAATGTCCATTCCACTTGACAACGCGATGCAATTTGTATAGTTTGACTTCAATAGCTTAAGCCGTTTCAAAAAAAACTAGAGCAATGTGACTGTCGCCAATATGCCTCCGCCTAGTCCCACAATGGGTAGATGCCCTGGTCGACTGCCCTAAAAATAAACAAGTTTGATTTAAATCCCTTCAGCTGTTTTCAAGTATCACATTTTCACCAGCCATGACAGGTTTCACATCGATCGGTGAAGTGGTTTCAGAGAAGGGATTTTTTTGAAATATCGGCTTTGAAGCTAATAAGGCTGCCACACCACGTGACATATGACCTTTAAAAATGTACACTCTGCATATGTATGGGTAGGGGATCACGTTTATGAAGATACGTGTTTATCGGATAAGGTTTGTTTTTCTATCCAAGATGGCTGCCAAACCACGTGACCTACGACATCATTATTTTCAAACTTTATGCAATAATAGTGTTCGATGATATTTGTAAAATTTAGCATCAATAGGGGAAGCAGTTTTAGAGATATAATTATTTAATATTTTCCTTCAATCCAATATGGCTGCCACACCATGTGACCAATGATGTTTTCGTGATCATCTTTTAATCGCCATGCCTAGCCAATGACACACGTAAAGCTTTGAGTCAATCGATTTGGTGGTTGGGGAGAAGATGTTTTTTTTTTAAGTTTCAGGTTAAATCCAATATGGCTGCCAAACCATGTGACCTATAATGTTTAATATTTAAATACAAATGGGTCATCGATCATGTGCATGCAATTTCAGATTTTTAGGATAAGAAATTTGATTAAAACATTTATGTCTGGTATACCATACCACTTCACCTATGATGTCATCATTGTCATGCTTTTGTTCCCCATTGGGAGTACTTGACAGTGTGCCAAGTTTCAAATTTTTCCATTCAGTGATTTCCGAGAAATAATTTTTTAATTATCTGTGTTTATTCCAAGATGGCTGCCATACCACGTGACCGATGACGTTGTCGTTGGTTTAATAAGCACCTGGTCGAACTTGGACAGTGTACAAGAGATTTATTAATAGATAAAAAATAATACATGCGTGGAGGATGCTGAAGTGCCGTGTAGGACAGTAACGCCAGCATGGATGACATCACAGTCGTTACAATTATGCACAGCCGCACCAACATCTCAGCGAGCTGCAACCCGTATTTGGCTTGATATACTTTTCCCCAGGGTCAGAATAACTCATAACATTGCTCCAAGTTGATAAGGCAGACTAAGCCTCATTCTGAGAGAATGCTTTGCCAAGGCCAAACATGGGATATGGTCAAGAGTTGATACTTTAGTCAGACAGTCAGACACCAATGAGAGTGTGTCGCTGCTGTTACCATTAGCATAGGGAATTCTATGAAATCCCCCACAACGTCACAATTATGATAAAAACATTCTGCATGGGTGTCACTCTACCCTGAAAGTTTTGTCTACATCGGCCATGTGGTTGCTGAGAAAAACGAGGCTTAGCCTGTACGGACAGACAGACAGAAGGGTGTGTGTGTGTGTGTGTGTGTGTGTGTGTGTGTGTGTGTGTGTGTGTGTGTGTGTGTGTGTGTGTGTGTGTGTGTGTGTGTGTGTGTGTGTGTGTGTGTGTGTGTGTGTGTGTGTGTGTGTGTGTGTGTGTGTGTGTGTGTGTGTGTGTGTGTGTGTGTGTGTGTGTACGCCCACGCGCGTACCATCAGGAGAGCCAGCAAACTATATCTCTCTACTCTCAAGACTGAACTCTCAAATCTGTCTCCCTCCGACAAATCCTAGTGGCGTCTGGTCAAATCTGTTTCTGGTGTTTGTTCCCCCTCTATCTCCTCCCTTACCTCAAATGGCTATACAGCTGACCGCACGTGAATGGCCTCAACTCTGTGTTTGCCTCAAAAATCTTGTGTCCCAAACCCGTCTCTCTCTGTACCCACCTTACCCAGTCGTACGCAGTTGTTGCTGGACTCTGTGTCCTCTCCCGACAAGGTGGAGAAGTTACTGTCAAACCTCGACTGATTCTGCAACTGGACCACGGGACCTAAAATCCTGCTCTGCCGCTCCATCTCACCCTCTCTCTTTTCTCTTCTCCCTCTCTTTTGCTCAAGGTCATCTGCCATCTGCTTAGAAATCAGCCAACATTACCGCTTTACACAAAAAAGGTGCAAAAACAGATCCTTGCAACTACAGACCAATCAGACTGCTCCCAATCATCAGCAAGGTCATGGAATCCATCATTCTGTCACTCAAGCTTTTGTGTCTCACTATCTGCCATGATCTTTCCTGGGAAAACCACATTTCCAAGCTGGCCTCCAAAGCCAGTCGCCGACTGGGCATCCCCCGTCGTGCGAAATCCTTCCTTGGCATCTCTGAGCTACTCACTACGTACAAAGCTTTCATTTTTTTGCTTGATGGAGTACTGCTCTCCCCTCTGGGCTGGTGCACCTGCCTCACACCTAGCTCGGCTTGACGCTATAGAAGCCAAAGCTTTCAGAATCAATGATATCTCCCGCGAAGAAGCCGATTCTTCGGGCCTTTCTCTCGCTTACCGCAGGCAGGTTGGTGGTCTTTCTGTCTTCTACCAACTCCTCTCTGGCCTAGCCCCCCAGCCCCGTCTGTGCTCTGTCCCCAAAGTACTCCAACAGGTCGCACAAGATCTGCCTGCAACCCTCTTCTGGTCAAACTGCCAAAATCAAGATTCTCTGCTCACCTTCACTCTTTCATTCCTCTTTTCTCCCACCTCTGGAAAAACCCCCGAACTCTATTCAATCCCACTCCTCCCTCCAGGTCTTTAAAACAGCTGTTCACCACCATCTCTTATCTTCCCCCATCCAAAACCTTGATCTTTTCTACCCCCGTTAATTCACCCCAGATCCACTTTTCTGAAATACCGTATAGCAGTGTCTATATGTTTTTTTTTTAACTCTCCCATCCCCCAACCCCTTCCCTCACCCCAAGCCCTCTTCCTCCCTCAGATCTCCCGATGTCCCTGCTCTCAAATGTGTTTCTTGTGTGCTTCCCCCTCTCTCCCCATCTTGTCTCCTGCTCCCTTCACTGCATGTTTTATGTGTCTGTGCATGTTTTTATGTGCAATGTGCTAGCTCTCACACGAGCCTCGATGTTGTATACAAAAAAAACCCAAAAAACAAACAAACAAAAAAATACCTATTTTGGGGGCAACCCCCTCCCCCCCTCCCACCCCGTGTCCCTCCTCACCCCCCAATTTTTTCCAATGCCTTGAACAAACCTTGGTACATCACGTGTGATTAAGGTTGTTGTAAACAACAACAACAACAACAACAACAACAGGCATTTCAAGGCCATTTTCCCTGCAAGAGCGGGGGTTAGCCTTGCGGTCCCCATGACAATCTTCTCCATTTTGCCCTATTTTCTGCATCTCCGCTTGTTAACCTCCTTGCCCGCATTTCTTCTTCCACCACCTTTAGCCAAGTCTTTCTCGGTCTTCCCCGTCCTCTACTTCCTTCTACATTCATTTCCATCACTCTTCTCAACCAGTCACTTTCATCCTTCCTCAACACATGACCAAACCATCTCAAACTGTTTCTCTTCACAGCATCAATCACAGGCTCTATTCCCATCATCTTTTGCAATTCATCATTTGTCTTCCTCTCTCTCAACGATACTCCGCACATCCACCGAACCATTCGCATTTCCACCCTTTCAAGCCTTCGTTGCTGCTCTACGTTCATTACCCATGTCTCGCTCCCATAAATCATAACACTTCTCACACATGCAGCATACACCTTTCCCTTCAGCTTCAACGACACTCCCCTCCTCATCAGCACGCCACTCAGTTCCCAAAACGTCTTCCATGCACATCTCACTCTAGCAACCGTTGCCGAGTCTGATCCACCTTCTCCATTCAGCATGTCATTGTCATGTCATTCAGCATGTGGTAAAGTTTCAGCAAAATAGTGTGTGTAGTTTCAGAGGAAAAAGCAAATTCCTATTTTGGGGAGTCAAACCTGGATCCACTTTGACCCCTGGTAGACCCCCTTAGATCCTGACTTTTTAAAAATGTGGTGAACAAACTTTAGTCACAACACAACACGTATAATTTGTGCCAAATTTGGTCGCAATCCCATCAGCGGTTTCGGAGAAGAAGTTTCAAGTGTTTGAGGACTGGCGGACGGGCGACGCCCCATCGCAAAAGCTCGCCTGATCTTCGTTCTATGTGAGCTAAAAATATTTTTATATAATGTCTCCGGGAACCTTCCAGGCATAAGAAAAATAAAAAATAACTTGGATACAAAAAATTGGTAAGAATTATGGCTGCCAGACCCATGCGTCTGATCACGATGAAATATAAAATATGTTTTACCCCACCCACACCTGTGAGATCATAATTTTGAAGTTTCAGAATGATTCAATGAAGTGGTTCAAAATATTTTTTTAAAGATTTTTTTTTCAATGAAATAAGGCTGCCAGACCATGTGACCTATTAATTATTTGGGAGCACCATTAGTCTAGTAGGAAGACTAGGTCCCCCTGCACCCCTCGGAGATATACTTCTAATCAGTGTTTCTAGATTGGAAAAAATGTGTAGAAAATGACTAGCTATGGCCCCAAGCTGAAAAAATGTCCCACATACCATTTTTATGCAAATTACTGCTGCCATTATCAAAAAAAGACTAGGTCCCCCTGCACCCCCCGGAGATATACTTCTAATCAGTGTTTCTAGATTGGAAAAAATGTGTAGAAAATGACTAGCTATGGCCCCAAGCTGAAAAAATGTCCCACATACCATTTTTATGCAAATTACTGCTGCCATTATCAAAAAAACGATTTTTGACATATCTCAGCCAATATTGCAGATAATTGAAAAATGAAGGTGTCTAGACCCATGTTTTGAAGGGCATAGATCATGATAGAACTATTCATAACATGATTACATGTGTCTATGGTATACTAGTATGCTAATTAGTGCTTTATTTACAAAATAATCACAGTTTTACGAAATAATAGACTCATATTAAGGTCCGTCTACACAGACGTTAACACAAAGTTTTATTTTTCTAAATACCCTGTGAAATTCACCGAATGCCCTGTGAAACCTGGGATTCTTCTCCAGCTTTTTCAAGGGCCCGACTTTTCCCTTCCCTTTGAAGGCACTGGTGCAGTCTTCTCCGCTGAACACATAGTACCCCAGGAGAGTGGCACAGTAGTCCTCTCCCAGGGATTCTGCCAGCTCAGAGACGTTGACAAGTTGGCGATGCTTCCCTGACCCTGTATCCAGGTACACCGTCAGCTTGATGTTGTGGGCATGGTGGAGCAGGATCAGGAGGATGTCTGTGTCCGGTGTTCTGACTACAGCGTTCTTGTATCCGATGGTAGCAGCATGATGGAGGTACAGAACCACCCTGGTATCAGTCTCTTCCTGGTTGCTGTAGATCGTGGGGAGTTCACGTACCTCGACCTGAAACACAAAAAGGCACCGCATTTCAATCACCAGTCACTGCCAGTTTCAGTATATCTCCGGGGGGTGCAGGGGGACCTAGTCTTTTTTTGATAATGGCAGCAGTAATTTGCATAAAAATGGTATGTGGGACATTTTTTCAGCTTGGGGCCATAGCTAGTCATTTTCTACACATTTTTTCCAATCTAGAAACACTGATTAGAAGTATATCTCCGGGGGGTGCAGGGGGACCTAGTCTTTTTTTGATAATGGCAGCAGTAATTTGCATAAAAATGGTATGTGGGACATTTTTTCAGCTTGGGGCCATAGCTAGTCATTTTCTACACATTTTTTCCAATCTAGAAACACTGATTAGAAGTATATCTCCGGGGGGTGCAGGGGGACCTAGTCTTCCTACTAGACTACATGGTATCCTCAAGGCATGGGGAACCCGTGTGTGAAGTTTCCGCTTGATCTGTCTCGCCGTTCTAGAGGAGTTGGTTTTTAAATGTTTATTCGACAAAAGAATCACAGCTGCCAAACCATGTGACTGATGCCAAAATGGATGGGGGTACATTTGTTCGTCATAGATAGGCGATCAAGTCTGTAAAGTTTTACCTCGATCTGTTTAGCCGTTTCGGAGAAGAAGGGTTTTAGTGGTTTTTAAGAGGTTTATGTTTGCGATCCAATATGGCTGCTGGACCACGTGACCGATGACAACATCAATTTAATTCTCCAATACGATTTTTGCGTAGGTGACGCTCAAGAAATATCATACTGATCGGATCAAGTGTGCTACTTGTCAAATTATGACATTTATAATGGAGGCACCAATGCCATCATCATTAACAAATGTTATTCCCCATTGGGATTACTTTACAATGAGCCATGTTTCAATTTTTTCCATAGAGCGGTTTCGGGGATATAGAGGTGCAAAGTTTTTCGGTTTTTCCAAGATAGCACTTGCACCATGTGACCTATGACATCATAATTATCATTAAAATTATACAGGAGGAGGCGGTGAATATTTTGTGTCAATCGGACCAACGGTTGCAGAGAAAGTGCATTTTAAAGGGAATAAACCCACAGAATCCCAGCGGAAGGAAAATAAGAATAATCTGAACAATAACAATAGGGTATCACAACCTGAAAGGCATGTGATACCCTAATAATGCAACCAAACAAAATTATACTAAATCAAGTGTATAGCAGAGGTGAAGTTAATTCATAAAGTCGACCAAAGTAGTATAGCCAGCCAATAGGCTAAGGTCCAGTAGTTTACAGCATGTTCTTGCTGTGGGCAGGGGTCTTCAAATGGGAGTCTGTTGTATGTGCAATATATCTGTCCTATGATTTTTAGTTTTTAATTTTATCAAAATTATTTGTTTGTGTGCGTGTGTAGCGGTTCCATTTCCTCCAAGCCACCGGCTGAGCATGAAAGAAGTATTTGATAGTGAAGGGAAGCCACGTGTTGACGTTTTGAAGAACCACCTCGTCAAAGAGGGGCGTGTTGACGAGGAGGTGTCCCTGCGCGTCATCAATGAAGGTGCCAACATTCTCCGTCGGGAAAAGACAATTATCGACATCGATGCTCCAGTTACAGGTAAGCAAATGAGTATTATCACCATTTGTAGTTTTTGCTTATTTTTCAAAGACCTGTAATTCTTGATGTTTAAATCACTTGTGATGAATTCATTCTGCTTTTATTAAGTATTTTTTGGGAAAAGAAGAGTTTTAAGTTTGTATTGAAATGAAGAATGTAGATGTGTTTATGGTCCCTGACTTCTTAATACTCATCTATCACTTGATGGTTCAAGTGCAATCCATCAAATTTGGAACTGCTTCTATGTTTTCATTTTTACTTTGAATTTACAAATAACAATGCCTACCTAAGGAGAGCTTTTGAATGACAGGTTGGGCATTTTACAATACTGATACTGGATCAGTAGGGACAGACAGACTAATGTGATATCTTACGGATGTCAAAATGTTTTTTTATTTTTTTTGTTTGTTTTTTTGTATACAAGATCAAGGCTCGTGTAAGAGCTAACATTGATTACAAAAAGACAAACTGACACATAAAACATGTGACAAAGGGAGCGGAAGACAAGATGGGGAGAGAGATGGGACCACATAAGTACAACATTTGAGAGTAGGAACATCGGAAGATCTGTGGGAGGGAGAGGGCTTGGGGGGGAGGAAGCATGGGAAGGGCGGGGGGTGGGTGGGAGGGGTGGGAGAGGTATAAGACACATGGACACTGCTAGGACTTCCAGGAAAGAAGTCGGTATTTCAAAAAAGTGGATCTGGGGTGAATTAACGTGGGTAGAAAAGATCAAGGTTTTGGATGGGGGGAGATAAGAGATAGTGGTGAACAGATGTTTTAAAGACCTGGAGGGAGGAGTGGGATTGAATAGAGTGAGGGAGTTTGTTCCAGAGGCGGTAGAAAAGAGGAGTGAAAGAGTGAAGGTGAATAGAGAGTCTTGATTTTGGCAGTTTAACCATAAGAGGGTTGCAGGCAGATCTTGTGCGACCTGCAGGAATATTTGGGGGACAGAACACAGACAGAGCTGGGGGAGCAAGGCTGGAGAGCAGTCGGTAGAAGACATAAAGACCACCAACCTGCCCAGGGTGAGTGAGTGAAAGGCCCTCGGAGTTAGCTTCATCGCGGGAGATTCCAATGAGTCTGAAAGTTTTGGTTTCAACAGCGTGAAGCCGAGCTAGGTGTGAGGCAGGAGCACTTCCATTGAGCTGTGGATGAAAGCCTTGTATATGGTGAGGAGCTCAGGTGTGCCAAGGAAGGACTTCGCATGACGGAGGATGCCCAGTCGGCGTCTGGCTTTGCAGGCCAGCTTGGAAATGTGGTTTTCCCATGAAAGATCATGGCAGATAGTGATACCCAAAAGCTTGAGTGACAGAACTTCTTGGAGAGGATTGTTGAGAAAGTTAAAAAGGATAAAGTCAAACATTTTTGTGGTTGTGGAAAACATTGCAAAGTCTGGAGGCACCACATATTTATATGGAAGATTATGAGCATGTGAGTGCTTGAGTGGGTGTGTAGTAAATGCAACAGCAGTGTGATGTGATGAGCTTGCATAACGTTTCTTCATAATCACCTCATCCTCAGGTCATCTCTCATCCATACTTTCCATCTTTTTCATCCTCATTAACCCTCCTTAAGCCCACCCTTCCTTTCCAGGTTGTTGTGTTTCCTCCCCTTTCCTTCAAACCTCTTGTTTTTATGTCTCCGCCGATGAAGTCGCTGGAAGCATTATGTTTTTGGGTTGTACATCCGGCTGTCCATCAGTCAGTGATAGGTTTTCGTTACCGCAATGACGTGAGAACAGGTGAAGGGGACGGATTCAAACTTGTTATAGGTTATAGGTATATATAATGATACAAAGATGAACTGATTTGATTTTGTGTTCAAGAAGTCCAAGGTCAGATGTCCCATTCGGTAAAGATTCTGTTACCGAGCTAACTTGTTAACCAGTCATTGGATATTCAGCAAACTTGGTATAATTATATATTATGATGCAAAGATGAACTGATTATATTTTGGTGTCAAGGTAAAAGGTCAAGGGTTGGCTAACCCCCGCTATAGCGGAGAAAATTCCCTTAAAACGATCATTCATTCATTTTCATGTAAAAGGTCAAGGGTCATGATAAATAAAAAATATGTGACCGGTCCAACTTGTGAACCAGTGATGGGTATGTTAGCTAACTTGGGATAAGTATATATATATGATGCAAAGATGAACTGATTGGATTTTGTCTTCAAGAGGTCAAAGGTCAGAGGTCATGTCAAGTAAAAATGTGATAACTTCAGAACAGCTGAAGGGATATAAGTCACACTTGGTACAAGTATGTATAATCATTATAATACTCTACTACAGTCTGTTTGTTTGTTTGTCCGTTCATGGGTGGGTCTTCCCCCATTGAAATATGGGCTACATTCATTCTGGGAGGTGCTTCAAAAATAAATCTCCACCATTTTTCTTGCCCCACATCCTCTGAGGCTCCATTGGCCTCTTATGTCCATTTGAAGACTGAATCAATGCGTCTTCTATCATAACAAGTTACCATTTGAAGAAACAAAGGTACATTTTGATTACAACTCATACAAAGGAAACAAGGCAATGCATGTGCCATTTGGAGCGATTGCAGCAGTGTTCTAGTATACACCACCCAAAGAAGATGCGTTTTTATAATGCAGAGGAAAGAAAATTCAAAGAAACTTTTGGTTTTCACATGAGTTTTCAAGACTGAATCATGTGCAAGTACAGGATGAATAAACAAACTGTATTTCACATGTGCATGGATATGTAATTCACATATCATTATCTAAATAAATAAATAAACACAGAGGGGAAATTGCTGAGATATTTTTTAGTTTTTATTTTAGAAGTTATATGCACGTACATAAATGTTTATTTGAAATATTTAAAATAAAAAATGTCCTTTTGTATGCTGTAACGAAAAAGAGTAATTTTGGTTTTTGCTGGACAGAAGGGTGTAATGTAATGCCCATATACACTACCCACAATATTTTTTCCCCATGGACTTTTAAATTTGAGCTGTATTCTTTATACAGTAGTCACAATAAAATATTTCATTGTTTAAACTTGGTCACAATAAAAAGTTGCAATTCTTTGGTACTCTGTACATGGGGAGAGGGGTGGAGCTTCGTTTATGTTTCGCCACTCACTCATGGTAACTTACGCGTCACGTTTGGAACTGCCATTTCCAAAATGAATAAAATAATAAGACCAGCAAGAGACCGCCAATGAACGTCGTGATCCTCTCCCCTGTGTGTGATGCTTTCCCCCACTCCCTTGTGTGATCCTCTCCCTTGTGCAATCCTCTCCCATGTGCGATCCTCTCCCCTGTGCGATCCTCTCCACTGTGCGATCCTCTCCACTGTGCGATCCTCTCCCCTGTGCGTTCCTCTCCCCTGTGCGTTCCTCTCCCCTGTGCGTTCCTCTCCCCTGTGCGTTCCTCTCCCCTGTGCGTTCCTCTCCCCTGTGCGTTCCTCTCCCCTGTGCGTTCCTCTCCCCTGTGCGTTCCTCTCCCCTGTGCGTTCCTCTCCCCTGTGCGTTCCTCTCCCCTGTGCGTTCCTCTCCCCTGTGCGTTCCTCTCCCCTGTGCGTTGCTCTCCCCTGTGCGTTCCTCTCCCCTGTGCGTTCCTCTCCCCTGTGCGTTCCTCTCCCCTGTGCGTTCCTCTCCCCTGTGCGTTCCTCTCCCCTGTGCGTTCCTCTCCCCTGTGCGTTCCTCTCCCCTGTGCGTTCCTCTCCCCTGTGCGTTCCTCTCCCCTGTGCGTTCCTCTCCCCTGTGCGTTCCTCTCCCCTGTGCGTTCCTCTCCCCTGTGCGTTCCTCTCCACTGTGCGTTCCTCTCCACTGTGCGTTCCTCTCCCCTGTGCGTTCCTCTCCCCTGTGCGTTCCTCTCCCCTGTGCGTTCCTCTCCCCTGTGCGTTCCTCTCCCCTGTGCGTTCCTCTCCCCTGTGCGTTCCTCTCCCCTGTGCGTTCCTCTCCCCTGTGCGTTCCTCTCCCCTGTGCGTTCCTCTCCCCTGTGCGTTCCTCTCCCCTGTGCGTTCCTCTCCCCTGTGCGTTCCTCTCCCCTGTGCGTTCCTCTCCCCTGTGCGTTCCTCTCCCCTGTGCGTTCCTCTCCCCTGTGCGTTCCTCTCCCCTGTGCGTTCCTCTCCCCTGTGCGTTCCTCTCCCCTGTGCGTTCCTCTCCCCTGTGCGTTCCTCTCCCCTGTGCGTTCCTCTCCCCTGTGCGTTCCTCTCCCCTGTGCGTTCCTCTCCCCTGTGCGTTCCTCTCCCCTGTGCGTTCCTCTCCCCTGTGCGTTCCTCTCCCCTGTGCGATCCTCTCCCCTGTGCGATCCTCTCCCCTGTGCGTTCTTCTTCCCTGTGCGTTCCTCTCCCCTGTGCGTTCCTCTCCCCTGTGCGTTCCTCTCCCCTGTGCGTTCCTCTCCCCTGTGCGTTCCTCTCCCCTGTGCGTTCCTCTCCCCTGTGCGTTCCTCTCCCCTGTGCGTTCCTCTCCCCTGTGCGTTCCTCTCCCCTGTGCGTTCCTCTCCCCTGTGCGTTCCTCTCCCCTGTGCGTTCCTCTCCCCTGTGCGTTCCTCTCCCCTGTGCGTTCCTCTCCCCTGTGCGTTCCTCTCCCCTGCTGTGCGTTCCTCTCCCCTGTGCGTTCCTCTCCCCTGTGCGTTCCTCTCCCCTGTGCGTTCCTCTCCCCTGTGCGTTCCTCTCCCCTGTGCGTTCCTCTCTCCCTGTGCGTTCCTCTCCCCTGTGCGTTCCTCTCCCCTGTGCGTTCCTCTCCCCTGTGCGTTCCTCTCCCCTGTGCGTTCCTCGCCCTGTGCGTCCTCTCCCCTGTGCGTTCCTCTCCCCTGTGCGTTCCTCTCCCCTGTGCGTCCTCGCCCTGTGCGTTCCTCTCCCCTGTGCGTTCCTCTCCCCTGTGCGTTCCTCTCCCCTGTGCGTTCCTCTCCCCTGTGCGTTCCTCTCCCCTGTGCGTTGCTCTCCCCTGTGCGTTCCTCTCCCCTGTGCGTTCCTCTCCCCTGTGCGTTTCCTCTCCCCTGTCGTCCTCTCCCTGTGCGTTCTCTCCCCTGTGCGTTCCTCTCCCCTGTGCGTTCTTCTCACCCTGTGCGTTCCCCTCCCCTGTGCGTTCCCTCCCCTGTGCGTTCCTCTCCCCTGTGCGTTCCTCTCCCCTGTGCGTTCTCTCCCCTGTGCGTTCCTCTCCCCTGTGCGTTCTCTCCCTGCGCGATCCTCTCCCTGCGCGATCCTCTCCCCTGCGCGTTCCTCTCCCCCTGCGCGATCCTCTCCCCTGCGCGATCCTCTCCCTGCGAGATGCTCTCCCCTGTGCGATGCTCTCCCCGGTGCGATGCTCTCCCCTGTGCGATGCTCTCTCCTGTGCGATGCTCTCTCCTGTGCGATGCTCTCTCCTGTGCGATGCTCTCTCCTGTGCGATGCTCTCTCCTGTGCGATGCTCTCTCCTGTGCGATGCTCTCTCCTGTGCGATCCTCTCTCCTGTGCGATGCTCTCTCCTGTGCGATTCTCTCTCCTGTGCGATGCTCTCTCCTGTGCGATGCTCTCTCCTGTGCGATGCTTTCTCCTGTGCGATGCTCTCTCCTGTGCGATGCTCTCTCCTGTGCGATTCTCTCTCCTGTGCGATTCTCTCTCCTGTGCGATGCTCTCTCCTGTGCGATTCTCTCTCCTGTGCGATGCTCTCTCCTGTGCGATGCTCTCTCCTGTGCGATGCTCTCTCCTGTGCGATGCTCTCTCCTGTGCGATGCTCTCTCCTGTGCGATGCTCTCTCCTGTGCGATGCTTTCTCCTGTGCGATGCTCTCTCCTGTGCGATGCTTTCTCCTGTGCGATGCTCTCTCCTGTGCGATGCTCTCTCCTGTGCGATGCTCTCTCCTGTGCGATGCTCTCTCCTGTGCGATGCTCTCTCCTGTGCGATGCTCTCTCCTGTGCGATGCTCTCTGCTGTGCGATCCTCTCTCCTGTGCAATCATCTCCCCTGTGCAATGTGTGTGTGATGTGGAGGGAGGAGAGGGGTGAAGATTTGAGCTCTTGAAGTCACATTTTATATTAGGTGTTATTATACATGACACAATGTATAATATACATTTTGTCCAATTTTGTCTAATTTTGTCTAAGTCCAATAAATAAATACGATACTTTGGTTGATTACAATGAATTATATTTCATGTAGAAATTAGAACGGCACTCAGTGGATTCCACCAGGTGAACAGTTTACGTTTTGTATCCCAGGTTAGTTCAGAAAATCACAATACAGAATCGCATTTCATCAAAATCATCCGTCCACAACTTTTGGAGATATGCAGCTATGTATCGTTTTTGGCCCCATCTCCCAATAGTGAAGAATCACTTAACAAATTCTAGTAGTCGGATCCGAATCCGGATCTTCACCCAAATCTAATCATTTCGTCATTGTCACATACACTACCTCTCTGCAAAATTTTGGCCGAATCCATCCGCAACTTTTTGAGATATCTTGTTCACAAACAAAGAGACAGACTGACATGGGTGAAAACATAACCTCCATCCACCTGTGGTGGTGGAGGTAATTAATGGTTTACATGTATGTACTATTAGTTAACTGTGATGTATTGATTCTAAATGTAAAAACAAAATACTTTCTACTGTATGGGAGCACTTTTCATATAATTTTGAGAAAACTTACCCTCTGAAACAGAAAGACCTATTGTTATTATTTGTTTGTGTTTGTTTTTTACCTTCGCAAAAGCGGAAGGTTATGTTTTGATCGCTGTGTATTTATTTGTATGTCTGTGTGTGTGTGTGTATGTTATTCGTATAACTCAAAAAGTATTCAACCGATTCGCATGAAATTTGGTGGGATGATAGGTTATTATCCGGGAACCATTTGATTAGATTTTGGAATCGATCGGGTCAAAGGTCAAGGTCAAGGTCATGAAAAGGTCAAAATCGTCTTTTTACCATAGCGCGGTCAATTTGTGTCCAATTTGTATGAAACTAATGCCAAAATGCTTTGCTACACAGATCTTGTAGTCTTTTATTTTGGCAACAAAAGTAGCTGCGGCGAAGGTATGCGCTCTACCGAGTGCCCGTTCTAGTTGTTTTTTGTTTTTGCTCTTGTAATTTACTTACTGAGGGATATTTTACCGTATTTTGGGGCTAATCACTCTTAAGCTCAAGTCTATGTACTTTTACACTGAACTGGTAACCTTGTTTAGTTTCATTTGTTTGAAACTACATGTTTAAAGTATAAAAATTTCTTCAAATCAGCAGTACCAGAAGATGTTTCCTTTTGATTGCTGATAGGTCAATACATTTTTTTTTTTTTTTTTTTTTTTAATGAGTGGAAGACAGGTCACAAACTTGATGTAATTCAATCGTTTGATTTCTGGATATACATGAATTATAATTAGGGCAAACGTTACTACTGGTTTGAGTATTATTTTCCTCAGTGTTTGAAGCTACAGTTTAACCAATGCATGTACATTGTGTATTTCTGCAATTAGCAGCGAGAGAAGCTATGTTACTCGCATTCTCAGTGATACATAGTTTTATTCCTTTTGTCTTTTTTTTTTGTGGTAATGCTTGTACATGTGTTGTACTGCCTTTAAATTTCGTTACCGTTATAAATTTTAAGTTTGTCATCTTACAAAATCAAGTTTGATTTCATGTGGGTCGGATAGGTTTATACAAAATAGAGCTACAGTGCCTGATACAAGTCAGCAAGTAGTGGAGTTTATACTTTGTACCATGATCTAATGCAGTTACTTTGTTAAATTGTATTTTTTCAATGCTCTATTGCCTCCTGATAGATCAGATAATTACACAAGTAAATATTCCTTGCAGGCATACTGCACATGATCATCCCTCTGATCATCATGTACACTTGTAAATAAACTTCTAAACTAAACTTTCTAAACTTCAGAGCATTTCTAACTTGTCGAAGCCAAAGTTAGAGCACATCGATATTCTGAAAAACAGTGAAATTTCACATGTGGTAGTAGTGTAGCAGCATAGCAAACCTGTTGTGCATTTTGTGATACAAGCACCAAATTTGGCACAAATGTACATTAATATGTTGCGAACATTGTGTGGTCAGCAATGAAGACGAGAGTCTGAATTACATGTATGCAAAAGACCTTGTGAACCAGTGAAGCAAATACACGGGTAAGCATGAATTAAATCTAGGGCATGATATAATTTCCATGATGTTTACCTCTACACTCAATGGTGGAAGGAGGTAATGTTTTGATCCCAGCTTGTCTGTATGTCTGTTAGTCCACAAAATTCCAGACAAAGCTTGTAGTAGTGGTAGTTGTAGTGGTAGTGGTGATAACAGAAATTGTTATATAGAACTGAACTTATATTATTATTATATGCAGAAAATAACTTCATTTCTATATGCCCTGCAGTGGACAGGTTAATTGGTTTATGCACTGAAGGGGTCACCCTGGTGTGCACTGCTGTGTTCTGCCTCACTGAGTTGTTCAGGTATGATGTACTCAGCACAAGCTTCCGGTCGGCCCGGAGGTGGGGGTGCGGGGCCTGTCACGGAACGTCAAAACAAACGGCCTGCCGGGGCCGCCCAAAAGTCGGGCGTGAGGGGCGCGTCCACTAATGGAACGCCTCTCGCTTCCCAGATCGATGGCCACGTGGTCAGGAGAACCTCGTCCCTTCCGGTCACACTTTGCCTATCGGCCGGCCTCGAAGACCGAAATTGTGACGGTGTCACCCGAAAAATTTGAAATTACGAAATTTGAAAAAATTTGAAAAAAAAAATTACGGAATTTCAAGTGGCCCAATATCTGAAAATGTTCGCAACATATTAATGTACATTTGTGCCAAATTTGGTGCTTGTTTCACAAAATGCACAATTCTTTTGAATATTTGGGCTAAGCCGCCCCACTATAGGGGAGAAAACCCTTCAATTAGTAAATTATATTTTTCGTATAATCATATTTCAAGACGGTATAATGCTGGGAAAAATCTCCACTACATGTATGTTGTATGTAATGAATTAAACATTAACTTAAATAGAGCAGATTACCCCAGTACGTCAGTGATCACGTCTACAGGAACACCACTCGATTGGCTTTTAAATATAAAAATTGGACTAGGAAAAAAATTGTGGGTGATTAGTGTTCTATTTTCTCACTGCTTAAACCGAAATCATGACTAACAAAGCATCCCTCTGATAGGATGTAAAGCAATTTGTCTTCTTGGATCAGAGATAATTTACTTGCTATAATATATTTGAGGTTTCATACTCAGTTTGTACTTCATTTGAACAGTAATTCCTTAAAAACAGTCATTCCTAATTGTACATGTCCTCTATGGGACACAAACAACATACAACAACATGCACTTTAAGACCATTTTCCCTGCTAGAGCGGGGGTTAGCCTTGCGGTGTCCCCATGACAATCTTCTCCATTTTGCCCTATTTTCTGCATCTCTCCTTGTTAACCCCCTTGCCCGCATTTCTTCTTCCACCATATTTAGCCAAGTCTTTCTCGGTCTTCCCCGTCCTCTACTTCCTTCTACATTCATTTCCATCTCTCTTCTCAACCAGTCACTTTCATCCTTCCTCAACACATGACCAAACCATCTCAAACTGTTTCTCTTCACAGCATCCATCACATGCTATATTCCCATCATCTTTCGCAAATCATCATTTGTCTTCCTCTCTCTCAACGATACTCCGCACATCCACCGAGCCATTCGCATTTCCACCCTTTCCAGCCTTCGTTGCTGCTCTACGTTCATGACCCATGTCTCGCTCCCATAAATCATAACACTTCTCACACATGCAGCATACACCTTTCCCTTCAGCTTCAACGACACTCCCCTCCTCATCAGCACGCCACTCAGTTCCCAAAACAAGACACAAGGACACAAGAGGTCAACAAACAAAAATTATGAAATTTAAAATTATGAATATTAATTAATGTGCAAGTTTTATCCTTGACGACTTTGTGTGCTTATTCACTTTATTTTTCTTCACCTGGCATCCAAATTTCATGTAGTTACCAGTTGGTGGTTGCAAATTTCTGGAAATAGAGCTCTTAGTGCTTATTGTATTGCAGTCTAATTATCGTTTTTTCTGTTTCGGTCATAACTTGTGAACCACTGAAGGGATTTCGACCAAACTTGTCACATGTATGGACAATAATACAAAGATGAACTGATTCGGCTTTAGGTTCAACAGGTTAAAGATGAAATGTCATGTGCCCTTTAAAAAAATTGCACACCATAACTTGAGTTGCAAGCATCTGATGTTCTTATTCAAATTGTCTCTATTTTCTGTCTTACACTCTATCTCTCTCTCGTGCTCTTTCTTGCTCTCTTTCCCTCTCTCTCTCCCGTCTCCCTCTCTCTCTCTCCACACCTCTCGCTCTCTCTCTATCCCTCTCTCTCTCTCTCTCCCTCTCTCTCTCTCCCCCTCTCTCTCGCGCTCTCTCTCGTGGCCTCTAGTTTTTCTCTGACCTTTTATTTCCATCAACAAAAGTGGATTGGCATCTAAAGCTCCTGGAGGCATATCCATCAGCACATTCCTGGAAAATTATATTTGTTTGTTTTTTCAGCCCTATTCGTGCTGCATTTGCTTGTTCCCTTTGTATCCTTCTCCCCTTACCTTTGCCCACATTCCTCCCCTTGCCCATTCTTCATCCAATTGTCCCTCTGTTGTGCCCTTCTACCCTCTGTGTCGGTATTTCCCACTTTGCACTGTGTTCTTTAAAAAAAAAAAATCTTTTTTGTGTTCTAGCTCTTTCACAAGCCTCAACATGAGAGGCAAATTTCTCTATTAAAATTAATGAAGCCTTGTTAGAATATGTGAACCAACTACATTTTGAATGCAGCTTGACATGAAGGTTAATTAACTCATACAGGTCTATCAATCAATGTTTGATTCATGCATGGAGTGCCACATCACTGCGTGTTGCACCTGTATTGAAAGTGTTATCCTGTCATGTCAGTCTTGCCTTTAGAATGAATGAATGAATGATCGTTTTAAGGCCATTTTCCCCGCGAGAGCGGGGGTTAGCCTTGTGGGCCCCATGACAATCATGGTTCCCTGTTTGAGGCAATGTTTTTATGGCCGGATGCCCTTCCTGACGCCAACCCTTGGTCACGCTCTTCGATGCGCAGGGATACGGTGTACCTATTTCAGTCTTACCTTTAGGACTGCGACAATTATGTGATTATCACATCAGAATGATCTTGACATATGTTTTGTGTAGGTGTGTCCCACATCACTCAGAGCCTCCACTGGAATTTTATTTTTTGAAGTGGAGTCAAAACAGCTTAGATGAGCACGTATTGAGCCAGGAAAAGTATTGGTCTGCAGGAATGTTTCTTGCCTGGTATCTCTTGCTAATTCGTAGGATGACCTTTTCCTGGTTCTTGGAGGGTCCTCAATTCAGTCTGGATGGAAATTTTGACTGTGAACTACTTGACCACAACAATCATCACCCGTGATCTACCAAAGTTTATTCATAGCATTTTTAAAAAGTCAGAGTCTTAGCGATTTTACAGGCAGAGGGGTTGGGGGGGGGGGGGTCAAACTGGGTCCTGGTTTGACCCCCCAAAATGTTTGACCCCCCCCCAAATGTTTGACCCCCCCCAATATTTGCTTTCTTCTCTGAAACTACACACATTATTTCGATGAAACCTGACTCACCGTGATGTTAAAACTTATCAAGTCCTATTTTCACCAAACTTTGCAGAACTTCTGAGGATCAGGGCCTAGTTGCATAAACCATCCTTAAGGACAGATTTACTGAAGTATTTCCTTAACTTTTCCCTCAAGGGATCTCATATCTTCCCTCATCCATAACCTAGATTTCCCCCCCCCCCCACTTCTCTCCCTTGCACAGACCGATGTCCCTATTCTTTGCTGTTGTTTGTTGTGCTTGGTGCTTGTGTTTGTGTGCTTCTCTCTCTCTCCTCCCCCCCCCCCCCCCCTTGTCTCCCACTACCTTTATGATATGTTTTATGTGCCAGTTTATGTTCTTTGTGTTTAATGTGTTAGCTCCTACACGAGCCTCGATCTTGTATCCAAAATAAACTAGATGGTATTCATAGAATACTTACCCTGCGCAGTCAACTTGGTGTAAGCCAACTCTTCTATTTTTGAATGTTTCTTTTTTTTTGATCCAATATGGCTGCCAGACCATTTGAGCGATGACATCATAAATTTATATTCTCTAAATAATTGTCGCATAGATCACGCTCAATAAATTTCAAACTGATCAGACTAATCGTTGTCCCTGCAGAATTATGATGTCATAATTATGGCACCAATGACGTCATCGTTAACACCACCTATCCCCCATATATGGAGTTCTTTATAATGAGCCCACGTTTCAATTTTTAAAATGCTGACACGGCACACACTTTACTTTACTGAAATGCAGACACAAATGTTATATTTTCGTCAAAAATCGTTGGAATTTCGCCAAATCTGTTTTGGTCATGTGTTAATATACCTCAGCGATCGACAAATCTGAAATCAAAATTTTATTTGAGGTCAAAATGACCCCGTGAGGTCGCTCCGTACTTTGCCTGCTCATCATTTGAAGTGTGATAATTAATTCCATGCCCACTCTAGAAGACTTCTTCTTCATGCAATAACAACTTCTAGCTTCCAGACCGTACATCCAATCATCTGGAAATTTTGCACACATGTTACACTTCATTACCTTTACTATAATATAAAGTTTCACGTCGATTAATGAAGCGGTTCAAGAGTTATAATTTTTTTTCTTTCGTTTAATTAATTTTATCTGCCAAACCACGTGGCCTATCGCAAATTCCAAAAGGTGATTTTAGTTGACTGATATGCTGAACACATCTGTGAAGTTTCCCCTCGATAGGATCACAAATGAGGGAGGAGCTTGGTTTTAAAAGTTTGTGCTTAAAAACGTCATAACTCCGAAACCATATGACGCATGACGTCATTCTCGCTGACTTTTTTCTTCGTCATGGGTATGCGATTCTGCCTGCAAAGTTTGGCCTCGATCTGTTCAGTCATTTCGGAGAAAATGGGATTTTAGTGGTTTTCACTCAAAACAATATGGCGTCTGAACCACGTCACCTATGACGTCATTGTAATTTTATTTCTGCATCAATTTATACCGAGACGATGCTCAACAAATTTCATCCTGATCGGATAAAGTTTTTTACTTGTCAAATTATGACATCATAACGGCGGCACCTATGACGTCTTCATTCACATATGTTATTCCGCATGGAGAGTTCTTTGCAATGAGACCTGTCTCAATTATTTCTGTGCAGCGGTTTTTGAGATATAGAGGTGCAAAGTTTTTTGTTTTTTCTAAGATGGTGCCCGTACCACGTAACCTGTGATGTCATAATATTCACTAAAATATTCTACAGGAGGAGGCCCTCGGGTGAAAATTTCATGTCAATTGGACCAACGGCTGCCGAGAAAATGAATTTTTAAAACGCAGACACACGTACATACATACGACGTGCTATTTTCCTGGTTATAGTATAGCAACGCCTGGTATAGCAACGGCTCCTAAAGACATATGTTCGTACGACGTACGGACGGACCCGAATGCTTAACCCTGCCCTTCACTTCGCGAGTGCAGGGTAATAAAAAGGGACATCCTTAGTTAGAGGATGGGTGCATATACAAATATCCTTCAGGTTTTCCTTAAATTTAAGGGAGCTCAACCCCTCCTCCCCCCCCCCCCCCCAACCCCCCATCCCCCTTTCCCCTATCATCGGCTCTTCTCCACCAATTAGAAGCAATCTTTCATAAGTCACCTGGGTATTATACATTGTAAGAAAGGTCATGACTCGTTGTTTGGGATGGCGTCAGTTTAAACTCGTTTGTAAACACGTATCGACCACGATCGTGGCTCATTGCGCTTTATGGGTTAAGTGAAAGATTTACCTTGAGGTATATTTTTTCCCCCTCCGCGAAGGATTTCCCTAATGTGAAGGAAATCTTTCAGAGCCGTTGCAATGCCAGGCAACCATTCAGGTTGGACATGGGAAGAGATGTCCGAAAGCAAGAACACATAATGAACACGTAATTTTAAATGACGTGTAGCGGCTACCGCTGGGTTTTCACAATCGCCTTGCACCTATCAAGGACGCGGAGCGATCACCATGCCGGGCTCGTCCAGGACGCCCGGGCAGGCCCGCGCTCAACTTGCCAGGCCTCGGTCGGGACGCCCAGGCATGCCCGGGCATGCCCGGGCAGGCTCGCCCTCAACTTGCCAGGACGCTCGGCCACGCCCCCTCTCGCCTTTCCTGGGCAAACGCTCCGGGATAATGTGTGTGTATATATATTGCTGCCCGATAAATGGGCTTTTAGAGAGTACCTGAGTGTTTTGTTTGAATAAAGCAACTCGGACGAATTCCAGCTTTTTGTCGCGTCCATTCTTCCGATCGACATGGGAGCCCGAGCTCCTTCATTGGTGACCTACCGACATGGACACGGCAGTCGCCCTTAAACTGCCTACCTTCTGGGAGGCTCACGCGGCGGTTTGGTTCGCACAGGCGGACTCCCTGTTCGCCCTGCGAGGCATCACGGCCGATGACACCCGCTTCCACCATGTGGTAGCAGCGCTCGGTTCAGCCACCGCGGCCCGCGCCCTGAGCCTCCTCGAGAGCCCGCCAGCCGCTGACAAATACGGCGCGATTAAAAAGCTCCTCCTCGACGCTTTCGCCCTCCCATCGGCGGAACGCGCATGGCGCCTGCTCGACCTGCCCGAGCTCGGCGACATGCGCCCTTCCGAGCGAATGGACTACATGCTTTCGCTGCTCGGCGAGCACTCTCCGGCATTCCTGTTCCGGGAGCTGTTCCTCCATCAGCTGCCTAGCCCGATACGCCTCGCCCTGGCAATCACGACGATCACGGATCCCCGTGCCCTTGCCAGGGAAGCCGAAAAGATCTCCGCCGCAGGCCAGCGCATCGCAGCAGCGACCTGGGGCCCACCGCCGTCCGACGCAACACCCATGGCGCCCGAGCACCCGGCACGGTCGACGACCGAACTGCCGACGCAATTGGCGGCCGCTACACCGAGCCGACCACCTCCAGCACGACGACCGGGGCCTCCACCTGACCAAGCGTGGTGTTACTATCATGCCAGGTTTGGACAGAAGGCCCGGACATGCCGACCCCTGTGCACCTTCGGCAGGCCGGGAAACGGCCGGGCCGGCGTTCATTACCAGCCATGAGCGCCGGCCACACGGGCAACTTACTGTTCATCACGGATAAAGCGTCCGGACGGCGCTTCCTGTGCGACACCGGCGCCCAACTGAGCGTCATACCCACCTCTGACCAGGACAGGCAGTCTGCGGTTTGCGGCCCCTCCTTGGTTGCGGCCAACGGATCGGCCATCCGCACCTTCGGCCCGCGCAACGTCACCCTCCGCTTCGGCGGCCAACGCTTTACTTGGACGTTTGTAACCGCAAACGTGCCCATGGCTCTGCTAGGCGCCGACTTCCTCTGCGCACACGGACTGCTGGTGGACGTCCAACGGCGTCGTTTAATCAACGCCGAAACCTTCAGCTCCCTGGTATGCACATTGAGCAGCTCCGCGCCGACCGAGCTGGCATGCGCCCTCCCGGCGGCGAACGAGTTTGCTCGCCTGCTCACGGAGTTCCCGGCCCTCACGCGGCCGACGTTTTCGGCCGTCGCAGTACGGCATGGGATCGAGCACCACATACCAACCACGGGCCCGCCGGTCTACGCCAGAGCCCGCCGCCTCGACCCAGCCAAGCTCGCCGTGGCCAAAGCCGAGTTCGACGCTTTAGAACACCTCGGCATCGTGCGGCGCTCCGATAGCGCGTGGGCTTCGCCACTACACATCGTCCCAAAGCCAGGGGGCGGCTGGCGCCCATGTGGCGACTACCGCCGCCTTAACGACGCTACCACCCCCGACAGGTATCCGATCCCGCACATCCAAGACTTCTCCGCCCGTCTGGCGGGATGGGTCATTTTTTCGAAAATTGATCTCATATGGGGATATCACCAGGTACCTGTCAGGGCGGCCGACGTCCCTAAAACGGCAGTCATCACGCCGTTCGGCTTATTCGAATTCTTACGGATGCCGTTTGGTCTCAAGAACGCGGCTCAGGCGTTCCAGCGCTTGATGGACGGCATGCTGCGTGACCTGCCGTTCCTTTTCGTTTACCTGGACAACATCCTCGTCGCCAGCACGTCCCGGGCCGAGCACCTCCTCCACCTCCGAACACTGTTCGGGCGCCTCAGTGAGCACGGCCTCATCGTCAACCCGGCCAAATGCCACTTCGGCACGACGGCCGTTGATTTTTTGGGCCACCACATCACCAAGAATGGGGCCGTGCCGCTGCCAACCAAGGTCGAGGCCATCACCACGTTCCCGCGTCCCCGCACCATAAAGGCCCTGCAGGAATTCCTGGGAATGGTGAATTTTTATCACCGCTACATGCCCCGCGCTGCTCAATTCATGCGGCCGCTCTACGAAGCCCTCCGGGGAAAGCCGGCCAAGCACGACATCGCCTCGTCCGCAGCAATGGACGCGGCCTTCCAAAGCTCAAAGCGGGCCCTCGCCGACGCAACACTGCTCGCTCACCCGGTGCTCAACGCTCCCATCGCCCTCACCACGGATGCCTCCGACTACGCGGTGGGCGCCGTACATGAGCAATGGGTGAACGGGGTTTGGCAGCCACTCGCTTTTTTCAGCCGGCAGCTCCGGCCGAACGAGCTCAAATACAGCACGTTTGACCGTGAGCTCCTCGGTCTACACCTGGCCGTCCGCCATTTCCGCCACCTCCTGGAGGGCCGACCTTTCACGGCGTTCGTCGACCACAAGCCGTTGGTTTACGCAATGGCCAAGGTCACGGAGCAGTGGTCGGCCCGCCAACAGCGCCACCTCTCCGCCGTGTCGGAGCTTACCACGGACATCCGGCACGTCGCCGGCAAAAACAACGCCGTGGCCGACTGTCTTTCCCGGGCCAGCGCGAACGCGGTCCACCTGGGCGTGGACTTCGCGCTTATGGCGGCGGACCAAACCACCGACACCACGGTGCAAGCCCTCCGGGCGGCGGACACGGGCCTCCGCCTGGCCGACATCCCCTTCGCGGACACTGTCCTGCTCTGCGACGTCTCCCAAGGCCAGCCTCGCCCCATCGTGCCCGTCACCTGGCAACGCCGCATCTTCGCCTCCCTCCACGGCCTTTCCCACCCGGGCCGGAAAGCTTCCCAGAAGCTGGTGTCGGCGGGATTCGTCTGGCACGGCCTTCGTCGGGACGTCCGCGATTGGACCAGCACCTGCACAGCCTGCCAATGGGCCAAGGTCCACCGACACACCCAGGCCCCGCTGGCACCTTTCACCATGCCCGAACGATGTTTCGACCACGTCAACGTGGATCTGGTGGGCCCCCTCCCCCCGTCACGGGGGTTCACACACCTGCTCACCATGGTGGACAGGACCACCAGGTGGCCGGAGGCCGTTCCCCTCGTCTCCACCACCACCGCCGACGTGGCGCAGGCTTTCATCGCCACCTGGGTCGCCCGCTTCGGCGCACCGGCGGACATCTCGTCAGATCACGGACCACAGTTCACCTCCGAGCTGTGGGGCGCGGTCGCCCGCAACCTGGGGGTCAAGCTCCACCGTACTACGGCCTACCACCCCCAAGCAAACGGGTTGTGCGAGCGATTCCACCGCTCCATGAAGGCCGTGCTCATGGCCGGCCTTCAAGACGGCGGTTGGGCCGACCGGCTGCCGTGGGTCCTTTTGGGCCTCCGCACGGCCCCCAAGGAGGACCTCCAGGCATACACCGCCGAGCCTGTCTACGGCCAGGCGCTACGCGTCCCGGGCGAATTCGTGCCCGACGCTACCAGTCCCTGGTCCGCAGCTCACCAGCGCTCGGACCTCCAGGAGGCCGCCCGACGGTTTGCCCCCGTGCCAACATCCCACCACGGTGACCCCCAGTCCTACGTCCCCCCAGCACTTCGCACAGCGGAGTATGTTTTTGTGCGTCACGACGCACATCGGGGGCCACTCCGGCCGCCGTACGACGGGCCCTTCCGGGTCCTGCGACGGGACGACAAGTCGTTCGTCATCGACATCGGCGGCAGGTCGGACCGGATTGCGGTGGACCGCCTCAAGCCGGCGCACGTGGACGTCGACCAACCACCACGGTGGCCCTTCCGCCGCGGCGAGGCCGCCCCCCGTCCACGGTGCCCCCCACTCTACCGCCCACCACCACACCGGACCCCCCCCCCCCTACGACCCGCCAGGGGTCGCTTCGGCCGGGTCATCAGGACCCCCCTCAAATTGACCCTGCCAGTGCAAGTCGATTCTGGGGGGACGTGTGTAGCGGCTACCGCTGGGTTTTCACAATCGCCTTGCATCTATCAAGGACGCGGAGCGATCACCATGCCGGGCTCGTCCAGGACGCCCGGGCAGGCCCGCGCTCAACTTGCCAGGCCTCGGTCGGGACGCCCGGGCAGGCTCGCCCTCAACTTGCCAGGCCGCAGCCAGGACGCTCGGCCACGCCCCCTCTCGCCTTTCCTGGGCAAACGCTCCGGGATAATGTGTGTATATATATTGCTGCCCGATAAACGGGCTTTTAGAGAGTACCTGAGTGTTTTGTTTGAATAAAGCAACTCGGACGAATTCCAGCTTTTTGTCGCGTCCATTATTCCGATCGACATGGGAGGCCGAGCTCCTTCAGACGCATGTTATATTGCTACATACGCTTTTTATATGTTGCATGGAGAACACGTGCTTGCGGATGAAGGAGGAATAAAATGGTTCTTGTGTAAAATTCATTTGATTCTCATTGAGCATTTTATTGCAATATGTGTTAATGTGTGCAGTAAATGTTTGGAAACTTTTCAATAATGGTGAAAGTGTGGAATTGTAAAAGTGAAATACAAGTGCGAAACTACAAGCAAAACATTCTGGATGTCATGAAAGAGTGTAAATTGCAGAAGTATTGTTATATCAGTCTGTCATCGCGCTGTGACAATCGTCCTCTTCGTGACCAATTTCCACGAATAGCAGCATTTGGAAACTTAAAGGTTCGTGTATAAGTACCCTTAACTTAAAGGAAGGACTTCACTCTGGACATGTTGCTTCTGCTGTCTCAACAATGAATGGAGGTTCTCAACGCCAAACAGGAAATCAGAGCCGTCCCCCTTGACATAGCTCGTGGCTTCGGTACGTTCTGGCACCCCGCCCTGTTCTCCAAACTCCCCTCTTATGGTATCCATGGGAACCTCCACGCATGGCTTCTAGACTTCCTTTCCGGTCGCAGTCAACATGTGGCCCTGAATGGGTTTCTCTCATCTCCCCTTCCTATTCAGGCTGGAGTTCCCCAAGGCAGTGTTCTGGGCCCTGTGCTTTTTCTGGTCCTCATCAATGATCTTTCCGACTCTGGAAAATCTTCTCTGTCTCTTTGCTGATGACTCCACACTCTGCCGTTCCATTGCTCATCCCTCAGATCGGCAGTCTGCAGCCTCCTCACTCTCCGCAGACCTCTCAAAATCACAACTGGTCAAACAAGTTTAACATGTCTTTCAATCCTGACAAATCTCACGCTCTCACTTTGTCACTCTGAAAAGACCGTCTGAACAACCCTCCCATCTACTTTCTCAACAATACTCTCAAAGAAGTTCTGTCACTCAAGCTCTTGGGTCTCACTATCAGCCATGATCTTTCCTGGGAATACCACATTTCCAAGATGGCCTCCAAAGCCAGTCGTCGACTGGGCATCCTCCGTCGTGCGAAGTCCTTCCTTGGCACCTCTGAACTCCTCACCACATGCAAAGCTTTCATGCGTGGCTTGATAGAGTAGTGCTCTCCCTTATGGGCTGGTGCTCCTGCCTCACAACTAGCTCAGCTTCACGTGGTTGAAACCAAAGCATTCAGAATCATTTTGAATCTCATGCGATGAAGCTGATTCTGAGGGCCTTTCTCTCTCTCACTGTCGGCAGGTAGGTGGTCTTTCTTTCTTCTACCGACTCCTCTCCGGCCTTGCTCCCTCTGCTCTGTCTGTGCTCTATCCCCCAAATATTCCTGCAGGACACACAATCTCTGCCAGAAACCCTCTTCTGGTGAAACTGCCAAAATCAAGGCTCTCTGCTCACCTTCACTCTTTCATTCCTCTTTTCTCCCACTCTCATCCACAACTCACACCCACACTCTCTTCAATCCCACTCCTCCCTCCAGGTCTTCAAAACATCTGTTCACCACCATCTCTTATCTTCCCCCATCCAAAACCTTGATCTTTTCTACCCCCGTTAAAACACCTCAAATCCGCCGCTTTGAATCCCCAGCTTCTTTCCTGGGGTTCCTAGAAGTGTTAATTTGCTTTGTACCGTGTACCCCTCCCTCCTACCCCAGCCCTCCCCCTTCCACAGATCTATGTGCAGCCCTGTTCTCTTCTGTTGTTGTGCCTGTGTGCTTCCCTCTCTCCTCCTCTTGTCTCCCGCTCCCTTCATTGCATGTTCTGTGTGTCTGCATGTTTTCATGTTCAATGTATTAGCTCTTTCACGAGCCTCATTTCTGTATACAAAAACAAACAAACAAAAAAATAACAACATACAGTGAAACCTTGACTTACGAGTTTAATTCGTTCTGTGACCGAACTCGTAACTCAATTTGCTCGTTTCTCAAATTAAATTTCCCCATTAAAATGAATTGAAATGCTATTAATCCGTTCCAGCCCCCCAAAAACCACACCAATTTTTTTTGAAATATATATATATAAATATCTCACGCTTTATATTTCACCTGTATGCAGCATACAAGTTGGCAGGATGGCATGGACTAGAGGTACGCACACTTGACTCTAAACTGTCCAGCCTGGGTTTGAATCCCGACCCAGCTATAACCTGTCATGTTGGTGTTTCACAGGCAGGGTGATTCATCAATGTGTGTACCGCTAAACTGGGCGCCCCGTTTGCGTCCCATTAGTTGTTGGATGTTAAGGATCTCACCGTGTCTTCCACAAAGAGAAGGCGAGCTATCGCCGGCTCTCTGAACAAGTTGTGGCCTGGCATGCTCTTCTCCTCTGCCGTTATATACGTCCTCCTCGGCATCTTTTTCTAGAAGAGCCCTGTCTCGTCACAGTTGAATATTTGCTGGGGGATGTATCCTTTGGCTTCTATCAGTTCGGCAAAAGTTATAATAAAATCTTCAGCTGCCTTCACATCCGAGCTTGCTGCCTCACCATGCCTGACGACGGAGTGAATGCCGGTCCTCTTCTTAAAATTATCAAACCATCCCCGACTGGCTTTGAATGACTCTTCCGATGCCTCGTCCGTTGATGTTCCCGCCGTCTGCTGCACCAAATCCCCGTAAATGTCTCATGCCTTCTCACAGATGATGCTCTCGGTCACGGTATCTCCTGCGAGCTGCTTCTCCGTCAACCACACAAACAACAACTTCTCCATCTCTTCATGGACAGAGGTCCGGAGCTTTGAAATAATCTTAACGCCCTTGGCTGGCGTTATAGCCTTTATCGACTCCTTCTGCTTCAAAATCGTACATATCGTAGAAGTACTACGATCGTACTGCCTTGCCAAGTCGACAACACGCACACCTCGCTCAGCTCGTAACTCAGATCTCGGCTCGCATCACAAAGCAAAAAATCGACCGAGCGACGGCTCGTATCTCGGAAAACTTGTAAGTTGGTGCACTCGTAAGTCAAGGTTTCACTGTATAACAAGCTTCATTTTAAATTTCGTGTTCATTACGTGTTTGGACCTTCAGAAGCCTCTTCCTATCTCCAATCTGATTGGTTGCCTAGTATAGCAACGGCTCCTAAAGACTTCCTTAACTTCAAGGAAATCCTTATCCTTAAGAGTTGTTTATGCAACAGCACTTGAGGAAATCCTTCGCTAAGGAATTACAGCATACCTTAAGCGAAGTCTTTCCTTAAGGTTAAGGCAGTTTATGCAACCGCCTCCTGATGCCTTGCACACCCCCATCAAAAAATTGCATATTAAGTTGGGCCATTTGAAGATCAAAGGTCATTACTATTCTGGGATCACGACTTTTGACTTCTCAACAATTATTCATCCGATTTAGATGTAACTTGGTAAGAATCATCTCTGCATGGTTCTTTCACAAGTTTGTTCAAACCATTGGCTAATGTACTTATTTTGTGGGTCATCCATGCCTACCAGTGGTTCCCTGGTTTTAATTAGAAACAAATGAATTCGGTATCAGACTCACAAAGCCTCATTTGTTTGACATTACAGAGTTGTTCTGATTTTGATGGTGCACATTCATCGTACTTGCGCAGGTTTACCTTTCCTTGGTTGGCATTAAATAACAAATTATTTCCCTTCTGCAACCACCTCTTGTTTGGCTGTGTGCTGCACCATCTTCCTAACAGGGATGACTCCTTTTACATCTCCCTCTCTGCCAATATGGACCTTCTTCCAACCACCCATCCCAAGTCTCCCTTCCTCATGTGCGTGATTTCAACTCTTACCATGCTAATTGCCTGTGTGTTGGTACCTCTTCAACCAGCCATGACTGGGATGGGTGGTTGACATGCATGACATGCAGCAAAGGACTTGTGTGACTCCAGTGGCCTCACCCAATCAGTGAACCTTCCGACCCATATTTCTCCCAGGATCACGACCTTCCTTCTGGACTTGGGAATTACGAATTTTCCTACTAATATCTCCTGTTACTCTTCTGTTCCAATAGGTTCATCTGATCATGTTTCTGGGAGATTCAACATCACTCTGGCTGTTGTCAGAGAGCTGCATCAGTGCGGCAGAGTCTGGCAGTTAAGCTGACTGTCAGGGACTACAACCTGCCCTCATGTCAAGACTGGTCCTTTATTCCACCTCTCTTGATGTTGATACTCCATGGTGCCTTCCACACAAGCTTACTTCTGCTTTGTACCAGTTTATACCATCTTGTCTGCTTCCTGAGGTGAGGCATATTGCCTTCAAACAACTTGCCTCCTCTCTCCCTGTAAGGCAAATCTGACGAAAGGAAAGTTGATCTCATTCTACTTATCCAGAAACAAGTTGTTTGTCCACTCTCAGGAAAGCCAGAAAAAAGCATTTGTCCAACGGCAAGGCTGAATTTTCAAACCTGTCTCCTCCATTAAAGACCTAGTGGTGCCTTGTTGAGTCTGTTATCCGGTGTATGCTCCCCCTCCATCCCTTCCCTCACTTAAAATGGCACCACAGCTGACTCTGCTCCTAAGCAGGTCGTTTGCCTCAATTCTGTTCGCTTCCAAATCTTATGTACCCAACCCCTTCCCCTAGCCATACCCTACACTCTCATGCACAACTGCTCCTGGATACTGTCATTCTCACCCGAGAAGGTGGAAAGATTTCTGTTAAACCTCGACTCCAATTCTGCAGAAGGCCCAGACGATATCTGCGCAGGTCCTAAAAACCTGCTTGCTGCTCTTGCTCGTCCTCTTTCTGTTCTGTTCACCCGATGATTCTTTCTCGGTCATTTTTCCTCTGTCTGGAAATTAACCAATATCACTGCAATTGAATACGCAAAGTGGTGCAAAAACTCCTCTTAACTACAGGCATAGCTTGCTTACAATTATAGGCAAGGTTATGGAATGTATCATTGCATTTGACATCACAAGTCCTTCCTTTTTTCCAACTCAGATCATAATTTTAGTGTCAGATTATTTTGGTGGTATGATTCGAGAAGTGTTTTGGGGTTTTTGTCATGTGGTTATGCAGCAGCCCTTTTTGTATGTGAAGTGGTAGGAAGTTGTAAACATTTATCATTTACAGACACTGTACAGTGGTGCTACATAGAATATTTTAAGTATTGCATGTTTACCTATACAGTCAGACTTCTTTATAAGGCACTCTGGTTATAATGTACCCCCACTTTTAAAAACTGTGACAAACAGAACCTATTTTAATCAATATATATTTACCCTGTTAGAACGATCCACATTGCTGGAAAACTCAGATATAATCGTTTTGTCCCGGCAAGTTGAGCGGAAACACAAGGCCTTACCTCAGAAAATAATCGAAATACAGATTAGATTGCCAAAAATAATGAGGAAAAACATCAGAAGAAACAATGGTTTTGTTATGACCCCACGCACGCAAAGCGAAAAGCGTGGGTCAGCAATTGGTTTATGTTTGTCTGCCCGTCTGTCGGTCTGTCTTATCAGTTTATGAACACGGAACAACATATTTAAATTAAATGTTATGTATTGAACACGACTCTGACCATTAATTAGTAAGAAAACCAGTCTGTTGTTTTCACATACCATGGCTTAGAATTAATTCTGACCACCCATGCGCAGAGAGGAGTGAGATAATATTTTTACTCTGTCTGCCTGTCTGGCAGTAAAACAGATTTGAAAGTCATTCCAAACAGGAAACTGTTTGAAGGACATGAAAATGGACACACACAACAGGTACAAATAACTAATGTTAGATAGGGCGATGTAATAGACGCTGGGTAAAACGGCAGTAAAGCCAGTAGTTTTTTTATTTTATTTATATACCTTTAGGCTTTAAACCTCTCTAAATCTTCACTGAAATTTAATCATATATTTGAACACTGCATAACCCAAATCGCCTTCATAATACTTTCAAGAACTTCCAGTTCTGCAGAGATGTGTTCAGTTACCAAGTTTTTTTATAGAGCGCTCACCAAGTGGCTTAAGCACTCAAGCAAGCATTCCATTCAAGATCGTTAATAACGAATGGCTAGCTTGACAAGCGCTGGCTTGCTGCTTCTAACTGAACACATCTCAGTACTTGGGCACAATCAATTTACTTGTATGACTTTTACAATCTTTATTTTATTTAAATTTAATTGTACGCTTCTTTTTTTTTGTATGCAAGTCTAGCCTCGTGTAAGTGCGAGCACAAATGCATAAACTTAAACAAACGCGCATGAAGCATAATAAAGGGAGTGGGAGACAAGAGGGGGAGAGAGAGGGAAGCACAACAGTGGACAACAGGGACATCAGGGGATCTGTGGACGGGAGAGGTCTGGGGTGGTTTACACGGGATAATGAAGATGGACACTACTCGGACTTTCAGGGAAGAAAAGGGAATTTTAAAAAGGTGGATTTGGGGTTTATTAACGGGGGTAGAAAAGATCATGATTTTGGATGGGGGAAGATAAGATGTGGTGGTGAACAGATGTTTTGAAGACCTGGAGGAAGGATTGAGATTGAAGAGAGTGTGGGAGTTTGTTCTAGAGGCGGGAGAAAAGACGAATGAAAGAGTGAAGGTGAGCAGAGAGTCTTGATTTTGGCAGTTTTGCCAGAAGAGACTTTCTGGCAGATCGTGTGCATCTTGCAAGAATATTTGGGAGATAGAGCACAGACTCTAGCATGCTCTAGGGGGAGCTAGGCCGGAGAGGAGTCGGTAGAAGACAGAAAGACCGCCAACCTGCCTGTGGTGAGAGAGTGAAAGCCCTTCAGAATGAGCTTCATCACCAATGATTCTAAAAGCCTTGGTTTCTACAGCATGAAGCCGAGCTAGGTGTGAGGCAAGAGCACCAGCCCAGAGGGGAGAGCAGTATTCCATTGAACTGTGGATGAAAGCTTTGTATGTGGTGAGAAGCTCAGTTGTGCCAAGAAAGGACTTCACACGATGGAGGATGCCCAGTCGGTGACTGGCTTTGGAGGCCAGCTTGGAAAATGTGGTTTTCTCAGGAAAGATCATGGCAGATCGTGAGACCCAAAATCTTGAGAGATGGAACTTCTTGGAGAGGATTGTTGAGAAAGTAGATCGGAGGGTTTTCCAGACATTCTTTTCGGAGAGACATAGTGAGGGTGTGAGATTTGTCAGGATTGAATGACATGTTCCACTTTTTTGACCAGTTTATGATTTTGTCCAGGTCTGCACAGAGTGAAGAGGCTGCTGCCTGTCGATCTGAGGGTGGAGATATGGACCGGCAGGGAGTAGAGTCATCAGCAAAGAGTATAGAGAGGATTATCCAGAGAGTCTGAGAGATCACTAATGAAGACGAGAAAAAGCACAGGGCCCAGAACACTTCCTTGAGGAAGGCCAGCCTGGACAGGAAGAGGAGATGAGAGAATTCCATTTAGAGCCGCACGTTGACGATGACAGGAGAGGAAGTCTGCCAGCCAAGCGTTGAAATTTCCATGGATACCATAAGAGGCGAGTTTGGAGAGCAGAGTGGGGTGCCAGACCGTATACTTGAAGACTGTAGTGCAGATTTCGTCTGTCATAATACTTCCAAGCACTTCTAGTTTTACAGTACTGTACTTAATTTTAATTAAACATTCAATGGGGTGGTGTATAAGTGTGCTGTTCGGGGTTAGTGCTTCTTGGCTACGTCAATAGTACTAAACTTTCTGATTTTCTATACGATCGTTGAAATCATTATTTTATTAAAGTTGAAGTAACACTGTGTGGGATCTTATGTTCCATGAACTCTCTAGTTCCCTCTGTTTCTGTGTCACCCTGGTTGTGGAAGTCACCGCAGAGTACCAATACATCTCCAGGGACCTTTTGTGGGGGTTTTAGCCCTCATGATGATGATTATGATGATTATGATGATAATGGGGTGCACCTAGTGTGGTTATATAATATTGTTATGGACCGCGGATAAGATGTTGGTTTGCGGAGCGGATGGCACCGCGGCCCTAACAGTTACCCCGACTAACCCGATTCCTGAACGTTGGCCGAATCGCGCCACAGATATTCAATGGGGAAAAGACTAAAGCAAAGGATGTGAAGAAGAAGAAAGACAACGGGTAAGGAATACAAATATAATTTATTTACTATTTACAAGACCAAAATAACCAAGGAGAAGGAAGGATAATAAAATAATTTACAGAAGAGGCAAGGCGACACAGCGAAACTTAGCTTAACTATACAGGCTTAATTAATACCCAGGGACAGAACAAACAAAGACAGACTCACGCGGGGAATGATGATAGGAATGGCAGGAGGTGGATGGCTGGAGGGAGAGGAAGGTCCACTGGAACTGGGTCACGGTCGGGCCGGGAGCGGCAGCTCCGTTCCTCCGCGGCCACGGTCGGCACCGCCGTCAACGCCCAAGCTGCGGTCGTGCGAGCTGCCGCGGGACGAGCTCCGCCGGTCGAGTTAAAGCTGCCTGGTGGAGCCAACGCTGCTTGGTGGAGTTTAAAGCTGCTGGTACTGCTCGTGGTACTCCTCTTGCTTGCTCTCAGGACTCTCTCTCAATGCTTGCTCTCAGAACTCCTTCTCTCAATGCTTGCTCTCAGAACTCCTTCTCCCTATGCTTGCTCTCAGAACTCCTTCTCCTTATGCTTGCTCTCAGAACTCCTTCTCCCTCCTCTCTGCTCTGCGCTGCTTGTGTACTGCCAACTCTCTGACGCACCTCTCTTTGCACGTCTCTCTTCAAAGGCTTCCGCGCGCGCCCTTTATAGCGCCTCAGGCGATCAAGCCGTTGGTGTCCAGAACACGCCCATCGGTGAGCTCACCTCGGCACTGGTTGGTCGCGCGACCTCCCGACCCCGCCCTTAGAGGAGGCGTTGGCAAGGCCACGCCTTGTTCCCGGCGCTGGGCCGACTCCTCCCACCTTCGGCTCCGAGATCACCTCGTGGCTAATGGAGTCTTGGGGCGAAATCAACAACCCACAGCTGTAGCAAACCTGACAAACTGCCCAGTGCAGTTGGCAATTGAGGCTTGGAGGGGATGTAGTTGGCAATTGACTATAAGGGAATGTGAACGGAATCTACTCTTATTTCACCTGGTGCAATGGAGTGTCATCTTAATGGAAGACAAGGCCTTACCCTAATACACATAATAAGGAAATAAACTACTGAACAGGGATATTATGGTGTCCTTCATGTATGCTTTATGGAACTAACTACGGGAACGCCCTTTGACCTTTATACAACACTGGAGTAAGGAGGGCGATATTTTACAACAATTTACACTACAACAACAACAAAAAAAACCATTCTCATATCCACAACAATATATATGTGCAGTGTTGGATTATCACGGCTAATAGCGTCAACAGAGATGACGCTTTGTCTCTAAAACAGAAACATGCTCGTCTTTTTTTTAAAAGGATGCCTTACTCATGTGGACACATGAAAGAATAGAGAGGTAGGAAGAGAGTTGAAAACAAAAAGATGGGTAGATTTAATACTGTTGAGAAGCACGTCCCATTTCCTTAGAGCGTACCCAGAACTTTGTGACCCATGTGGATCATGAAATGCAGACTCCTGGCTCATGATCCCTTTGGGGTTCTGCATGTTAGCTTACATACAACGTGACTTTGCCACCTCTGGCTGAACGACACTTTCTACTCTGCGACCAAGATCTCCTGTGAGGTTCTCCAAAAATGACCATCTCTCTCTCTCACCACCATTAATTTATTCTTGCTGTTCCATTTCACCATTTGCCACCACTCCCTGAACTCCAAATTCCATTGACCTAGATGCTTGCAAGCCAAAACCAACCAATTTTGCCTCATATATTTCAAACAAATAAATCGAATCTCATCCAGTCAACATGCATTGTGATTTAGCAGCACCTTCCTTGACAAGTGTCACTTTTTTCTTTCAGTTGCATCCACACAGTTCTTACACCATCACTGAATGATTGCAAAAATGTATTTTGCTGCTTTGGTGATGCTAAGCATGCTTTGCCGCCTTTGGTTTTGAAGGTCACGCAAGCAAAAAAGGGAATTGTTGATCATGGATTCTGTGATTCAGAATCTCCTGCTTTGCTGAAGAACAGAGAGCTCCTGCTGTTTATATGTAAGGTCATTAGCCGTGTGGGGTCGGGATAAAAGCTGTACCAGGTAAGATAGGTCATGGTGCAATGTTTGTCAGAAGGGAGAGAGTTGTACCTCTGTATGGAAAGATTGAAAGGTGTCTAAGCCAAAGTGAGAGGGTGTGGTGGGAAAATTTAAATTTATTATCATTATTATCAGAGATGTAACCTTTATGGATCAGTCAGCACCTGTTTTGTTTTCCTTAGAATATCAAGGCCCATGGAAGAGAGTGGTGGCAGATGAAAGGAAAGGCAATAGAACTGGCAGTGCGGCAGTGGGGCAGTGGCACAACAGTTGAGCAAAATAAGCAAAGTAATGAGCGAACAGGAAAAGATATGGGAGAGGAGGAAGTAAGTTTAATTATGGGGGCTATGGGAAGTAATAATTGTATGCAAGGATGGGGGTTGAGATGGTGGTACTATCTACTTGTGAAGCTCTTCACAAGTACTATCTACAGAACAGCTGGTGCAGTCTACAGAACAGCTTCAGGAAGGTGGTTCCACAGATGGGATATGCCATGAACAAAAGAGTTGAGGTGATTTGTTCAATTTGTTATTGATATCAAGGTGTCAACATTAGCACTAGTCCGAGCAAGTAAAATTAGCATCGGACTGGTTGAGTTCACTAGCAATCAGTCTGGCAGACGAGGTCAATTTTCAAAGCGGGCTACAACGCTTTCTGGGAAATTGGATTGAGGTCACCAGTGATAACGGGAAACTGGTCGGCCGGTCCGCATATTATCGACAGGAGACACTGGCAGTATCGTCACCGTTCCACATAAAGTTGCATCGTCACTCTCGCTTCTCCTAGAGCAGTGGTTCTTAACCTTTTTAAAGGCGCCGAACCCCAACGAAACCCATCGAACATTCGCGGAACCCCTCAAATTTGACAAAAAAATTAAGAAGAATTGCATCTTAATGCGTTTTCTGTTCTTCTTTTCAGGAGGCGATCTGGGAAATGCGTGGTTTTGTTTTGGCAAGGGTCACCCTCAAATCATTTTCGCATGCAAGCCTGCTCCTTTTCTTTGTTTTAATGTCCACCAGTTTCGAAAACGCATGCTCGCAGAGATGCATTGTAACGAACGGCGTGAGGATCTCAAGGTCAATTTTAGCGATGTGAGGATACCCTTCCATTTGGCGGCACCAAAACGTTGAGAGCGTTGTTGTGCCGAAGAGTTGTTGATGAGTCTGGCTCTGCTGAAGTTCTATGTGGTCGTCGAGGTATTGGTCGTTGACATCTGCCGTTGCAACGTCGAAAGTAAACGGCTGCCACACCCATGCTGGGTATTGCTCTTGGTCGGGGAAGTAGCTGTCGAATGACTTTCCCAGCTCATCCAAGTGCATGGCAATCGCTTGCTTCAGCTCCCCCGGTACAGCAATGCCTCCAACTTCAGACTCATCTTCGATCCCGCTCACGCACTCGTCCAGTAGTGAGAAGTTTGCGAAGTTGTCGTTCTCTGTTCGCCGCCTCCACAACGGTAACTTCTTTCGGAAAGCACTCAGCTTTTCTTCAGATTCGATGACATTCACTCCACCGCCCTGCATCCGGCAATTGAGATGATTGAGTGCGTCGAAGATGTCAGCCAAATACGCCAAGGCGAGGATGAACTCTGACTCTTGGAAGTGTGTTGCATGGCAATGCTGGTGTTCTCGCAAAAACAGGGCTAATTCTACACGCAAGGCAAAAACACGGCTCACTACCTTCCCTCATGATAACCATCGAACGTTAGAGTGGTAGAGAAGGACTTCGAATTCAGAGCCGATTTCATTGCACAGCTCTTTGAAGATGTGATGATTCAGAGCACGGCTTCGCACGTAATTCACAGTTTCAACGACGATTTTCAGAACATTGACCAGTTTTGGAGGCATGGTTTTTGATGCCAGCGCGTGTTTGTGTAGGACGCAGTGCGTGACGATGATGTGTGGTGCATCGGCCTTCACCAGTGCTCCAAAACCGGAGTTGCATCCCAGCATGGCTGGAGCTCCACCCGAGCAAACTGCAGACACCATGTTCCACGAGAGGCCGTTGCTTCTGAAGAAGTCGTCCACAAGCTTCTTCATGTCAGCTGCCTTTGTCGTTGTTGTGAGAGGCTTGCAAAACAGAAAGTCTTCCTTGATCTCGTCTCCTTTGACATAACGCACAAATAAGATGAGCTGGCTTAAATTCGAAACGTCGGTGGTCTCGTCGAGTTGAAGGCTGAATTTTGTCGGGCTCGCGACTAAATCTGCAACTACCTGGGCGAGGATGTCGTCGCTCATGTCGTCGATTCTGCATCTGATGGTGTCATTTGAGAGTGGAACGAGAGACAACTTGTGTTCAGCAGCTTTTCCCAGCATGATGTTGGCCATCTTCAACGCGGCCGGTTTGATGAGTGTCTCGCCAACGGTGTGCGGTTTGCCCTGCTTTGCGATCAGGTACGCAACTTCATACGACGCGGTGAGGATCGGTTTGTCAATTGGAACGAAGCCGAGAGTGGGCAAGGTAGCACTTGCGTCAAATCGGACTCTCTTCAATTTGAATTCATCCAGCGTTGCGTCTTTGTACTGCCCCTCGCCGTGCAGTTTTTTGAAGTGTTCCCGTAGTTTTGCTGGTGCTAGGCTGGAGTTGCTCACTTGACATTGCAAAGCATGCATTGAGGACGCTGACTTCTGTCCCGTTCGGTCAAACACGTGAATGCGTACCGCACGTAATCCTCCGACCACGTCCTTTTTTCGCTCGACATACTGCAAAAAACAAAACAAAAAAGTAACAAACTGATCTTAATTGAGTTTGGGCAAATGATTAGATGACAAAAATTAAAAAAGGAACATACTTAAATATAATCAGCACCCCTCTGAAAACTGGGAAATTTTAACGAAGAAAACATAACTTGTAGTTACGATGACGGGATTTATTATCTACTCAACTCTATGTCACCTCAAATCCCATTATAATATTGCATAGAAAACTGCAAATTGTTAGTTTTGAATTGCGACCAAAGGAGTTATATCACCTCCACCTAATTTTCTGAGTAATTCAATCATATTTTATAATCACCATCCACTTTTGACTTTAATATAACTCTGAACCCACCCTGCATATCCACAAACATTTCCAACTTACTTTTCAATTAATCAGTAACTCCAAAGTAAGGCGCGATCAATGACGCACGGCACACAGCAAGCTAATCGAGGCTATTCACTGGAATTTCCGAACACCTGCAAAGTCCAAAATCCAGTAAGTAAGTAAGCAAGTAAGCACCATCAACAGAATAATTAGCAAGTTGCTCATTGAGTCAACTTACTACAGTCAGTGTGAAACAACTTATCTTAAACACAGACCAGAGAACCATGAATGGGATGGGAATACAATTACAAATAACATTTCCATTCGTTCGTAACATACATAGCAAAATAATAATAATATTAATAATAAGCATAATTACACATAGATTCAAAATTGATACAAAACAAAAAAAACAAAAAAAAACAAATTGCAATGCGTTTCGGAGGCAGCACCATGTGACGATACGAGTATGAAACCCCATCCACTCAAAATAAAACAGTCTGGTGAGGTGATGCGATTATTTCAGAAGAAAATTAGCTGTACCTGTAGGTTTCCTCTGCTTGGTCGTGCATTTCACAGTAAATACTCAACCATGAGCACCAAGGAGCTTTCAAAATACCTCCGGGATAAAGTTGTGGAAAGGCACAGATCAGGGGATGGGTATAAAAAATATTTCAAAGGCTTTGGCTATCCTTTGGAGCACAGTTAAGACAATTATTAAGAAGTAGAAGGAATATTGTACCACCAATACCCTACCAAGATCAGGCCGTCCCACCAAACTGGATGACCAAGCAAGGAGGACATTGATCAGAGGCCACCAAGAGGCCAATCACAACTTTGAAAGAGCTACAGGCCTTTATGTTAAAGACTGGTCACTATGAGTATGTGGCATCAATAACCCAAGCATTCCACAAGTCTGACCTGTAATGTAGGGTGGCAAGAAGGAAGCCATTATTCAAAAAAGCCCACCTTGAGTCCCATTTGAGGTAGGCGAAAAACCACTCCGGAGATGCTGAAGCCGTGTGGCGAAAAGTTTTTTGGTCTGCTGAAACCTAGATGGAACGTTTTGGCCTAAATACAAAATGTTACGTTTTGCGCAAATGCAACACAGTACATCACCCAAAGAACACCATCCCTACTGTGAAGCATGGTGGTGGCAGCATCATTTTATGGGGATGTTTCTCATCAGCAGGGACTGGGGCACTTGTCAGGATGGAAGGGAAAATGGACGCAGCAAAATACAGAGAAAGCCTCGAGGAAAACCTGCTGCCTTTTGCAGGAAAGCTGAAATTGCGACGGAAGTTCGCCTTTCAGCATGACAACGACCTGAAGCACACAGCCAAACATATACTGGAGTGGCTAAGGAACAAAATGATAAATGTCCTTGAGTGGCCCAGTCAGAGTCCCGACATAAATCCAATCGAAATCCCGACCTAAATCCAAAAATCTGTGGCATATCTTGAAGTTTGCTGTCCATCAATGCTACCCATGCAACCTGATTGAGCTTGAATAGTTTTGTACAGAAGAATGGGCAAATATTGCCCAATCAAGGTGTGCAAAGTTGGTAGAGACCTATCGCAACAGACTCACAGCTGTAATTGCTGTCAAAGGTGCTTCCACCAAGTATTAACTCAGGGGGGTGGACACATTTCCAACAAAGATATTCTGGTTTTGTATTTGTAATTAATTTTCTGAAATTTGTAGAATTTTTTTTTCACTTGGAGGTTGTGGGTTACGATTTTTAAATTAAAATGGGGAAAAGTCTGATTTAATGCAATTTCATTCCAGGCTATAAGGCAACAAAAGGTGAAAAATTTGAAAGGGGGTATATATGTTCTATAGGCACTGTAGTACGCAGGAAAGTTTTGAAGAGCAAATGTGCTCTATTCAATGGCAAATTGAAAGAAGGTTGCCAAGAGCAATCTGTGGCGCTTTCCCTATTGATGCTTGTAACTATGATTATCTATGGGTCAAACATACAGCATCAAACAAACTACTTGTCGCAGCCAGCCTTGTGACTTTTCCACTGTCACAGTTACTGACTTACAACAGTTGTGTGCGTTTCCGAAAATCATCTGTGGATATGTGGCACAAAACAACAGGAGGCCCCACTGCCTCTATTCCTTAGTGCCTTAGTGCACTCAGCCACAATCAAAATATCTTATTTCGACAATGCGCTGCTTGGGACTGTCTATTTCATGTGATCGCATGCTCAGCATTTCCGCTGACCTTGGCAACTTTTCCATTAGACATTTCAAGACTGTTGGAACATTGTGTCCACCCACACTTAAATTTGGCGTCTTCAACATTGGCTATCGATAATATTGATCATGATCCATCTGCATCGAGTGCTCATAAATTATATTTCATGGGACATGCATCTCGTTATTTCAGCACCCGGATGCTGAAAATCTTGGAACTGAGCAGGCACTAACAGCGTTCGGTATTGTTACAGACACGACTTTGATGTTAAGGTGGGCCGAGCGGAATGGCCGTCGTGTCCGCACAAATTACCCGATTGTACTCGAACGTCGACGAAGCCGCGCTACGCTGGCTCAATAGGAAAGAGAAGACACCCGGCTGGGTTATAATGACACAATACGACACCAGGGGTTCAGTTCTCAAGACCTCCGGAGGAGGTTATATTAAGGCGGAAGGTTAGATTACAACTACAAGAGGTACATCATAGGAAGACAGGCACTTAGACACAACCTTATATTATTCCCGACAGACCACAGAGAAACAGGACAAAAACTGACTCACACGGGGATTGATGGCTAGGAAAGCGGGTATTCGATGGCCAGCACAAGGTGCACCTTGTGCTCAGGGACAGGATGGCGCGGCCCAAAAGATGCAGGAGGTCTCTCAGCGCTCGAGGTGGCGTCTTGTCGTCTCAAGCTGGGGGCGCATCTGACGTCACGTCCGGCAAGCGGCTGCGTATATCCGGCGGGGAGTGACACGCCCTCGGCTCGTTAGCTCCGCCCAGATGGAATCGGTCCGCCCTTCTTATTGGGTGCGGGGGGGGTTTACCAGGCTCCGCCCTTGACGAGGAGCTGACAGCCAGCCCCTTCGTGGTAACCCCGTGGGGCGCATGGATAATGGCGGCTAACCGAGCCGGAGGGAGGACGCACACTCCCCGCGCGCGCCGTTGTTGTAGTTGTTGTTGTTGTTGCTGTAGTTGTTGTTGTTGTTGTTGTAGCTGTAGTTGTTGTTGTTGTTGTTGTAGCTGTAGTTGTTGTTGTTGTTGTTGTTTGGGGAAGAAGATGGGAGGAGGTATGGGAAGGTCCTAAACTCACTACTGGTGCCATATAATCACATTCTGGTGCAACGAAGAGTCATAATTAATGGAAACGAGGCCTTAACTGACATAGATTAAGAATAACTAGGAAGATGTCCGAAAGTTGTCTACGTGTGGTGCGGTGGACCTGGGCACGACATTTAATGGGGGAATAAGGGGAAGGTCGGCTCTACTGATTGTTATTTACATGCAATGGGACTAGGGAATGGGGGACTGGGGAAAGTTGGGGAGTATTGGAGAAAATAGGGGAATATTTACAAGCGGATATGGAGGCCAAATTCCATATTCGCAACATTGCACCCTTCTCTACCCTCGGGGCGTCCCGACCCGATAAATTTTTACCTACTTTAGTGTGGCACGCAATGTAGTTCCCTCTACTATTAACTCTACCCTGAGTGCGACAGTTTTACAGATATTCACAAATGAGTAAATATGTCCCCCTGCGACGTTGCACCCTTCTCCTCACAGAAACACACCCACAGGATAACCGAATCCGGAAAGAATTCTCAAACTAAACATACAGCCGGTAGGGAGCATTATTTACAAGACTACGCTGCTATTTACACTACGATCCAGGACCTGTTTTTGGAGGGACACATGCAGATGTTATGCATAGAGAGAGAGCGCGCTTGCCAACATCGATACACCAACCCACGAGTGCTCTGTGGCCGACGGCCTTTAATAACGTGCAGAGCACCCTTTCCCAGCATCAAAAGCACCACCCCACCACACAGTCAGCACCATCCGGTGCAGTCACCATTGTTCATTGGTATAAAAATAAATTCGACAACCCCTAACCCTGCAGGTGTCTCTTGCTCTTCTTGTGGTGCACTTGGTGGTAACTAAAAGTGGTTCACCTGTATGGCATAGGTGCCACGTTGACCCATAGGTCCATCCCCGGGTGGTGCTTGGCCACAAACGAACTGCGGTCCATTGTGGGTGGCCACAAACATTGCGGTCCATATGGTGTATCGATCCCGGCAGCAAACAGCGAAAGTGCAGGCCCACAACTGCGCAGCCAGCACCTCTCTCTCCTCTCTCTCTACCCCAAAGCCAGATCCTCGGAGGTGGGAGACAAAAGAAGCAGACAAGTGAGTAAGGTGGTAAGGGCGCAAAAGTGCACGCAATACAAGATGATGCACACTGGGGGCACATGGGAACCAGGTGAGACAGGTACGTTCCTATCGTACGCCCCCCCCCACCAGGTAACCTACATGGCCCCTCCCTTACCCCTTACTGTATCCACAAAACACAACACTACCCATAAACATCTACTTTACAAATCGACAAACATCCCTACTGTCTTCCCCGTTCCTCCCATAAACCAAATTCGTCTTCTCTCCCTCCTAACCAATCAAATTTGCCATTTTCAACTCTCATCAAAATTTGCCATTTTCAACTCAACATCAAAATTTGCCATTACCAATTCATCATCAGTCCCTCCTAGGGAGGGAGAGATGGAATCACCCCAATGTCTCATCCACGTCGTGATGCGTCTCACAAATCCACAGCAATTTCATTTCCTGCACAAAACAAAGAAAACACAGGTGTGGAGTCATCATCATCACCACAGGCAAGTGGCTGCGTATGGTGCGACAGGTTCATCAATCCTAACTATCTCCTAAATGACTTTAACAACTTTACACTACCCGGGGTCTTTCTCCGGCCAAACCATTGGCCCTCTTACGCTATGGGTTCTAAAAACCAATTCCCATTGGCCAAACTGTGGTGCTCTTCAATTTGGGGTCTCACTCCCCCGATTCATCTCCCGGTGCCCTCGTACAATTTCTGGGCTGCGACGTGTACCTCTCCCAGTGGGTCTACCCACCTGCACACCTCCACCACTGCAGTTGCCTCCGAGCTTACCTGCTCCTTACCCTAACCTAACTACCAGGGGAAGGCCCTCTGGCTCTCTCCCCACTCCGTGCCCTCTCTGGCACTGGGCTGCCCGATCCACACCCGGGATCCTCAGGCACCCACTCACAACTACCGGCTCCCAGAGCCCACCTGCGGCCTCACCTGGCCGACATCCTCACAGTGGTGGAGTGCCCAACCAAACTACACACACTAACAGGCTACACGCCCAGCCATTTCCACAACACTAATGCACCCATTCACAACACCATTCTGCAACCGCACCACAAATGCCAATATCCAACCACAATTTACCTGCACCCTCTACCTAACACTTACACTACCCGCCCCGGGTGCTCGTGAAAGGGGTCCACTCTTCCCCCATCCACACGTTCGCACCATGCACACCACTCCGTACCACTCACTCCAACTCTCTCCACACACCTGTACCTGCACACCTGTGCTCTCACACCTGGTGCCACCTGCACCCTTCTCTCCCCAAGCGCATTCGCGCTGATCCACACACTCACTACTCATACCCTGCTCCACACACCTGTCCAGTTGCACACCTGTGCAATCACACCTGTTCAATTCTCACAAACACGGCATCATCTCAGCTAACTACTCCCTTCTGAAACTTGCGCTTCCCAGTCGTCCCTTTAAACTATTGCGCTCCCACGTCATTATAATCCACACTAATCTACCTGCGTCCCCACTACAGGTATCAGTCACTAACTAAACTTAACGTTACCTAATGTCAATCTCTTCTAGATCCCTACACACCATATCCTAACCCACCCGGGCTAGTTTTCACTGCCATACACCCCATAATCTAGTGCTCCTTTGCCCCCACTGGGAAGGGTGGCAGGGATGCCATCCCACCACATCGGGGGTCTCTCACTACCAATTTTGCACATCAAATTTCAACAAATCAAAAATTTGCCAATCACTGCCCATCATCTGCCAATCACTACTGCCAATCCTTTGCCAATCATCAAATTTTGTTTTTCTCTAATTTTGGGTCCAAAACACTAACCTCATCACCCAGTCTACTCACTAATACCTCTCGGTGCGCCAATCCCTGTCCAAAGCCCGGCTTCGTAAAGCCAAGCAATGGATGCTGGTTGTTTTGTGCCTGCGGCTGGATGCGTCCGGCATTCGGGGCAGGGACGGGGGCGTACCCGGGCCGAGATCCCACGCATCACCTCGGCGTGGAGCCATCCAATGTCCCGATCTCGACCTGCCGGCACGTCTCAACAAAAAGTGGTCGCCATGACGACCCTTTCTATCGGGCCGCCCGCTCCGCCTAGTGGAGCAAGGACGCGGCCGTTCAAAGCGAGGCCCAGCACGCACCGAGGGCCCGACTCGGCTATAAGTCGTTCTAAACTCTACCCCGTCTAACGTCGATGCTTCACCTGCATGCTTACATCCCGCAGCCCGTTCCTTGCTCACACATCCAGCCGTTTCCATGCCCCTCGTACCGTTCCTTACACACCCAGGTACACCCATTCCACTCACCGCCTTGGTCACACACCTGACCACCGAACACTTTGGCACACACTCGTTGGTAGCACACCTCACCAATACACCTCTTCGCGCCCCCTCCTCGGTCACCTCCTCTGTGACAATCACAGGTGTGCTCTCATTCGCACACCCTACCACGTGCCTCACCACCAACTCCAGCGTGCATTCCCACTCACGCTCTACCATTCCAGGTGTGCATCCTTCCATCCCAGGTGTACATCCTCGCTCACCTGTCACAACTAACTCACGCTCCATGTCACTCTCACTACTCTCACCTCCACTCGTGACAACGCACTCACCCTTACTCTTGACAGCGCACTCTTTCCCCATGCACCTGTCCGTCACACACCTTTCTCGCGCACACTCTCCCGTCACACCCTCTGTAACACTCACCACAGGTGGACACTCTTCCTTACTTCTGACAGCGCACTCTTTCCTCATGCACCTGTCCGTCACACACCTTTCTCGCGCACACTCTCCCGTCACACCCTCTGTAACACTCACCACACCGCGCTTCCATGTGCCCCCTCGCACACGCGCTACGACCGACTCACTCTCGCCAGCACCCTCACTCCTTGGCACGCACTTTTTCCTCACACACCCCAGAGTCGGACTTTCTTGCACACCTCCTCTTTCGCACACCAGACCAGTCGCACACTTCACCAACGGCCTCTCACGAACACCCGGGTCTATCTCGACCCCCAAGCTTATTAAATCCCCTGGCGCATCATACGCACGACCATATTGGTCACCACTTACACCGGGTCCTCTTCCTCTTCGCTTCTCCTCCATCACCTGCGAATCCCTCATCCGGTTAATGAGCACATCACGATCCAAACACAGACTTTGGACCAATTCTTTTATCTCCTCTTTTATCTCTTTGTTATCCTCTCTCCGTCGCTTTTTAATTTCGCTCATCCCTTCTTCCACTTCTTTCTGTGTCGCTTTCAACCCTCCTAATACCGCAGTGTTCCTTTGAACCTGCTCCACTAACTCCGTCTGTCCCACCGTCAGCTGCTCCACCTCCTGCGTCAGGTCCTCTATGCCCCCTTGTAACTTTACAGTCCCCTTTCTCACCTCCTTCTCCATGTGCTCCTTACAGTGCCTCACCTCCTCGCGCACTCCTCCGACCTCCTCACTCACACCTCTTCTAATCTCCTCTCCCTCTACCCCATTTTTCACTCCCTCTATCTGATTCTCCTGGGCAGCCATTCTATTTTCTACCCCCATTAACCCATTTTTCACCTCCTTTATCCCGTTGTCTAACCCCTCAAAATTTTTGTCTACCTTCTCACCAGTACCCCTCGCTTCGTCCCTCCTTACCCCCATCTGGCTTCCCATTACCCCCAATCGCTCACTCCGAGCCCTCGCTTCGTCCCTCATTACCCCCAGTTGGTTACTCTGAGCATCCATCCGGTTCCCCATTACCTTCATTTGCTCACAATGAGCATCCATCAGATTCCCCATTCTGTTTTCCCTTTCTTCATTATACTGGACCACAAGGGCCGTCATTTGTATACAAAACGAGTTCCAATCCATCGGGGGCGCTGCCACGGTCGCTGGCGCGGTGATCAGCGAGGCGCCATTTTGCGCGCCCGCTTCTTCGTGCGTGACGGCGCTATTTTGCGACCCTGCCGCCCTCACTGCTTCGCTCTCCTCCTGTCCCTCATGTCCCTCAATTTGGTCCTGGACCGACCCTGCTTCACTCTCCCCTACCGGACCCCAGCTGTCTTGATCCGCCATAGCGCGACTTTCAAAATTCGGTTTTTATTTTTTTATTTTCGTAAAACAAATTGAAATTTCGCCGTTATAATTTCGCGCGGGAAACGCGCTCCGAATCGATTTTCCCTCCCAAAATTTGGGCCTAACTAATTTAGTCCCGGGTTCGAATTCCACTCCTCGACACCAATTGTTACAGACACGACTTTGATGTTAAGGTGGGCCGAGCGGAATGGCCGTCGTGTCCGCACAAATTACCCGATTGTACTCGAACGTCGACGAAGCCGCGCTACGCTGGCTCAATAGGAAAGAGAAGACACCCGGCTGGGTTATAATGACACAATACGACACCAGGGGTTCAGTTCTCAAGACCTCCGGAGGAGGTTATATTAAGGCGGAAGGTTAGATTACAACTACAAGAGGTACATCATAGGAAGACAGGCACTTAGACACAACCTTATATTATTCCCGACAGACCACAGAGAAACAGGACAAAAACTGACTCACACGGGGATTGATGGCTAGGAAAGCGGGTATTCGATGGCCAGCACAAGGTGCACCTTGTGCTCAGGGACAGGATGGCGCGGCCCAAAAGATGCAGGAGGTCTCTCAGCGCTCGAGGTGGCGTCTTGTCGTCTCAAGCTGGGGGCGCATCTGACGTCACGTCCGGCAAGCGGCTGCGTATATCCGGCGGGGAGTGACACGCCCTCGGCTCGTTAGCTCCGCCCAGATGGAATCGGTCCGCCCTTCTTATTGGGTGCGGGGGGGGTTTACCAGGCTCCGCCCTTGACGAGGAGCTGACAGCCAGCCCCTTCGTGGTAACCCCGTGGGGCGCATGGATAATGGCGGCTAACCGAGCCGGAGGGAGGACGCACACTCCCCGCGCGCGCCGTTGTTGTAGTTGTTGTTGTTGTTGCTGTAGTTGTTGTTGTTGTTGTTGTAGCTGTAGTTGTTGTTGTTGTTGTTGTAGCTGTAGTTGTTGTTGTTGTTGTTGTTTGGGGAAGAAGATGGGAGGAGGTATGGGAAGGTCCTAAACTCACTACTGGTGCCATATAATCACATTCTGGTGCAACGAAGAGTCATAATTAATGGAAACGAGGCCTTAACTGACATAGATTAAGAATAACTAGGAAGATGTCCGAAAGTTGTCTACGTGTGGTGCGGTGGACCTGGGCACGACATTTAATGGGGGAATAAGGGGAAGGTCGGCTCTACTGATTGTTATTTACATGCAATGGGACTAGGGAATGGGGGACTGGGGAAAGTTGGGGAGTATTGGAGAAAATAGGGGAATATTTACAAGCGGATATGGAGGCCAAATTCCATATTCGCAACAGTATGTCTGGTAATAAAATTGCTGATCAACCGGAGAGATACTCCCTCGTTCCGGTCATCTCTATGGCAAAGGGAGAACCCCCTGTTCCAGAAATAATCGGTCAAATTCAGGTGGATTGCAGCCTGATGAGTGACGCAGTGGAAAAGGAGTACAGCTGGTGTAAATACGTATTACACATAATCGATGCAGAAGATTTACTAGTAGATATATAAAGTGGCCACAAAGTCCCTATGCATGCAGTTATAATTTAGTTAGAATTTTTCTGTATGCTCCTCTCTATTCTCCGCACAAATTTGAATTTTTCTCCATGTTCTTCAGGACATCTTTTTCCATGTTGAGGGTTGGAGGTCATAAAAGCAGCCCCTGACTTCATGGCTTCAATCCCAGATCCTTTTTCATTCTGTTCTGGACTGTTGAGCATAGAATGCTGAACTCAGAAGATCTTTTTCGACACTTTAAATCAAGGACACTGCCTGTTGAAAAAGCCTTCTTCTCGCATGCCTGCATCGTGTCGCGCTTAGGAGCTGGGTTATCGACCTCTGCGAAAATCTTGTCCTTATGTCTTCAAAACTTGCTCCTTCTCGCACGGGGTTGTGAACCCAAACACAAGTAATCAGTCTCTCTTCTATCGTGTACTCACTGGTGTCGGTCATGCTGAAGCCGTACCTGGTAAACAAATAAAGCAAATAAGTAACAGAGGACACACTATTATGCATAGGGACTTTGTGGCCACTCCATACATGCATCTTGGGCAGCCTGTCATGCCAGGAAAGGGGAGGAAGTCAAAAGCATGAAAGACACACTTGTGGTGGTTACTGCACTCCTTCCTTTGTTTCCCGAATATTCAAAATCTCGATGTATTGAAAAGGACAGTGGAGGTTCTCAACCCGGGCTAGTGTCCTGTTGTAACATGTGATCAACCTTTATTCCGGCTTAGAATATTCTCGTACCTGAACTAATTTATTATTGTTACATGTACCTCTAAAACATTACAATAATGCTGATAACTGCAGGACAATCGACAAGATATGCGGACATGATTGGAGTTTTGGCATTGACTTTGTTCAGATTTGCTCCATAATAAACCCTGAATTCAGTTACGAACTACTATTAAGGGCTAAGATGCACCCAAAAGGCAATTTAACAGATTTTTTGAAGTGCCAATTCAAGGAAAAGGCCTATTTCTGTTCATTCAGCTAAATGGATTAATAAGTTGCGACCACTTTATATTATCTCCATTTCGGGCAATAAATTCACTTCTGAGGCCACAGCGGTCATTTTTAACCAACCACGGCCTTATTTTTCATTCATTTTTGGATTTCTTGTCATAGATTTATGGGGTAGGCAAAAAGTATCTGTCTATAAACCCATGAAAGCGAAGAATTCTGCCTGACCACTCTAAAATTTGATGGCAGCCATTTTGGAAAAATCACCATCATGGCTAATCGAGACATTATGGGAATGCCTCCAATCTTGAAAATGATTGCTATATCATGTAGTATCGACGTACCAAGGTACATGCTTTTATCATTAAGTGCACAATTTTTTTTTCACATATCCGCCAGATGAGCAAGTTTCAGTCACAGTTTCTCCAGCAAAGTGTCAAAATACCTAATGCCAGCGAAGCACATGGGAGCACAGATTCACTTCCTTGGCAGACCCACAGCAGGGTGGAAGGCTTCCCATAGAGCTCAGACTTGCCTAGATTCTCATCTCATAGTGCCCACTCACACACTTGACTTTGGTTTGCTGGTAGTGGACTCAATGATTGGGATGGCGTTGTCCTCTGCTGCGGTCTTTCTTGAACAAAATCTCAAGTTTGCAGCTCTGTAACTTTAACTCTGATGCCAACTCCCCCACACACTCTTTTTGTGCTATTACACAGGCTTCAATAGAAAGTTCACCATTTCACGGCAGCCATGCCAGCGCTTGTCTGGCAGGGCTACCTATAAAAAATTCTGTACTGTCTGTGGAAAAAAAAAAAAGCCATTCATGTCTGTCTGTGGAAAAATTCGACTGTACTTATGTCTCTTAATTACAAACTGTTTGAATGTTAATGATGTCAATTAATGATGTACTATTGGAATGTACCTTGTAAACGTTAGACCCCTTACATTTTCTTCGTCCCTTTAGACATTTTAGACCCTTTAATCTTAGATGCCTTGAAGAATTTACATCTTTCAGACCCCTCTAGACCTACAGACTCATTGAGACCTTATACACACTTTAAACCCGTTTGACCCATTACACCTCTCAGACATCTTAGACCACTTTAGACCCCTTACACCCCATACACACTGACACCACTCAAGACCCCTTTCAACTCAAGAATCCTTTAAACTCCTTCGACCCCTTTATATCCTAACTACTATTGGAACATACCGTTCAGACCTTTAGGACCATTTATAACCTTTTATTAACCATTAAGACCCTTTTACATCATCTGGCTTCTGCTTCCGGTCCGGTCTGGAGAGGACGCTGGCGTTACTTGTTCGCCACCTCTCCGACTGGGCCATTGTACATAGTTTGCTTTTCTGGTGGTCATGGCGGATTTTTGACCGTTGGGTCTGCCCTCTGCTCGGTCCCGGCTCTACTCCTGGCTTCGCCTGCCCGGCTCCTCCACTGTTTCCTCAGGCCCGCTCCCGTTGTTTGTGGCCGTTGTTTGCGGCGGTGGCTGTTTGCCGCTGTGGTCTTGATTAGCGGCTGCGGTCGTTTGCCGCTGCGTTTGCCGCTTTGCCTCCTCGACCTTGGCCTCGTACTCGTCCCTTCGCTCTTGCCTGGCATGGCTCTGAGGTACTCCGCCGCAAGGCTTCTTCTGCTCAATACTCACTCCACCCCATCATGCATCTCTGCAATCAAGTACCACGGACTCCTGCGACGACCCAGATACATTCATAGAGGCTCCGGTCGTAAGTTTGTTTACTTACAAACAGGTCACTTCATTCCCGTACTCTGGTCGGCTCAGCGCACTCCCACTCATCGTCCCAGCGCACCTGGTCACAGCAACACACACGATCGCACCTCCTGTCTGCAAACCCTGGCTAAATCACCTGAGTTCATCCCCACCGTACAAAGCAACATCAAGCTCACCCTGTTCAATACCCGGTCCCTCAACAACAAAAGCCTCATCCTGAACGACTACATTCTGGATAATAAACTGGACTTTCTCTGTCTCACTGACACCTGGCAACAACCTCTGGACTACTTCTCACTCAACCTCACTACACCCAATGGATATTCTTACATCAATAAACCACGCTCGGAGGGCCGAGGTGGTGGAATTGCCGTAATTCACCGACAGGACATCAAGACCAGCCTCATCTCGATCTCATCTGCTCCATCATTTGAAGACCTGGCTTTTAAACTCTCTGGTCACACACAGTCAGTCATGGCTGTCGTCTACCGCCCTCCCAAACCACACCCATCATTCCTGTCTGACTTCTACTTTCTGACCCAGCTCTGTTCCCTCTCCCCCTCAATCCTCCTCCTCGGTGATTTCAATATCCACATGGACTCCACTGACTCCACAATAACCACTGACTTCACTGATATACTCACCTGCTTTAACCTCACTCAACATGTCAACTTTCCTACCCATAACCGTGGTCGCATTCTGGACCTTGTCTGCTCTACTGGATTAATTTTGCACCATCTCTCTGGCTCCGACCTCACCCTCTCTGACCACTTAGCCATCACTATGACCATCAACATCCCCACCCCAGCACCAAGGCATTATCGCACTATCAACTTCCGTAAGCTAAACGCTCTTTCACCTACCTCATTCTCATCCACCCTCTCTGAAAAAATGTCCACTTCTCCCTTCGTTGACCTCCACACCCCTTCTGACCTCACTGACTACTACAACCACACTCTCTCCTCCTGCCTTGACCAGCTTGCGCCTATAAAAACCAAAACAGTTTCTTTCACCCATTCTGCTCCCTGGTTTACCCGTGAACTCCGCCTGATGAAAACTCGTGCTCGCCAACTTGAACTCCGCAATAAAACAGGTCTCACAATTCACTCCCAAGCTGACAAGGACCACCTACAACACTACAAAGGTGTCCTCTCCCGTGCCCGCTCCGCCTACTACTCTCAAATTATCCACTCTGGCTCTGGAAACCCAAAAGCACTCTTCTCTACAATAAACAAACTCCTCAGCCCCCTGAACACCACCACCCAGTCATTCACAGTAAACAACTGCATCTCCTTCCTTTCATTCTTCCAATACAAAATTGACAACATCGACAACAGCTTAACCACCACCGCACCCGCTCCCCCTCAAACCACCTGCCCCCCCCCCCCCTTATCCTGCCAACCCCTGTCTCAATTCTCCCCAGTCTCCCCTACTGACCTCTCTGAACTCCTCATAGGAATGAAAACTGCCACCTGCACTCTTGACCCCATCCCCTCCAGCTTTGTCAAGGCCTCCCTTCCTGCTCTCTCTCCACTTATCACTGCAACAATAAACTCCTCCCTGTCTACAGGCATCGTCCCACCATCCCTCAAAATTGCTGCTGTTACCCCCATTCTGAAAAAACCTGGACTCAACCCTGACACCCTAAATAACTTCAGACCCATCTCCAACCTACCCTTTCTGTCAAAAGTTTTGGAACGTGCTGTAGCCACTCAACTCAAACATCACCTCTCTGCCAATAACCTGTATGAAACATTCCAATCCGGATTCCGCTCCAACCACAGTACTGAAACTGCTCTCCTCAAAATCACCAACGACCTTCTCCTCTCCTCTGACGCTGGCAACCTCAACATTCTCATCCTCCTCGACCTCAGTGCCACCTTTGACACCATCAATCACACCATCCTCCTCACCCGACTTGAAACCACCTTTAACATTACCGGCACTGCCCTCTCTTGGATCAAATCATACCTCTCTGACAGACGCCAGTTCATCTCCATCAATAACTGCAAATCCCCCACTGCTCCCCTCCCCCAAGGTGTCCCCCAAGGTTCAGTTCTCGGCCCCCTCCTCTTCATCCTGTACCTGTCCCCCCTTGGTCACTTAATCCGCCGTCATGGTCTCCAATTCCACTGCTTCGCCGATGACATCCAGCTTTTCATCTCCACCAAGTCCATCTCCACCGCCACCCACTCTATCCTGACAAACTGCATCACTGAAATAAAATCCTGGCTTCAAATCAACTTCCTCAAACTTAACTATGATAAATCTGAAATAATCATCATTGGCCCAAAAACGCTCACCAAATCCACCCATAACTTTGCCCTCAACATCGATGGTTTCCCCAGTATCCACCTCCCCTCACATCCGGAATCTTGGCATCATCTTTGACCAAACCCTCTCCTTCGACAAATACACTAAACAGATCACAAAGACGGCCTTCTTTCACCTGAAAAACATCGCCCGTCTCCGTCCATCCCTCTCCTCCACGGTTGCAGAAACCCTCACCCACGCCTTCATCACCTCCCGTCTGGACTACTGCAACAGCCTCCTCTATGGTTCACTCTCAATAATCACCAATAAACTCCAATACATTCAGAACTCCGCTGCCCGTCTACTCACCCATTCCCAGACCCGTGACCACATCACCCCCGTCCTTTACAAGCTTCACTGGCTCCCCATCCCCCAGAGAATCCAGTACAAAATCCTCCTCTTGACCTACAAAGCCCTCCATAACCTGGCCCCATCCTACCTGGCTGACCTCCTCTCCAGACACACTCCCACCCGCAAGCTCCGCTCTGCTGGTACCAACCTCCTGACCCCCCCCCCCCCCCATCCGGACCAAATTCAGATCCTGGGGGGACAGGGCCTTCTCCATCGCTGCTCCCACCCTCTGGAACTCACTACCTCACACCATCAGAGACTCCTCCTCACTCACCACATTCAAAACATCACTCAAGACCCACCTGTTCAACAATGCATTCAACATTTAACCCACAGCATTTAACCCCTGACTATCTCTTCTCCTACACCTTCCTTTTGCTTTGATTATTTACCTATTGATTTTTGTCTTTTTGCACTTGTTTTTTGTACTCTATCAAAGCATCTTTGGGCTTCTTGAAAAGCGCTATATAAAATAAATGTATCATTATTATTATTATTATTTTACCCGTTAACGCCTTTAACATCTTAGAGCCTTAGGACCTTAACCCTTTAGACACCTTTAAACACATACCACACAAACGTCAAAAGAGTCTTCTTGCAATATACAGACTATACTTTTTTCAGCAAGTAATGTGCAAACTCTACCCACTCAGAAGAAGGCTGCTCTGCTGGTATTATTGAAACATGCATTTCATACCTTCATTGTAACTTCTACTTTTCATCGTAATTCATCAAGATCTACAAACATGCAAAACCCCCTCTCCAACATGCACAGTAGTAGGTCCATAGATAAGCTTGGCAGGGGCTTTTCCTTCTGACTCCCCATTTCTTTGACTTTCTTTCCCTCTTCCTTGTACTTTGCTGCTAACACATTAATTTGTTTGGGGGAAGTTGTGACATGAGAATTTACAAAGCTTCCCAAAATATTTCCAAATGCTCCCTCCGGGAACATTGGTGGGGACAACGAACTGTCCGTATAACTCCAAGATAGAATTGTGAGGAGGCATAAATCTGCGGAAGGGTATGAAACCATTTTCAGAGTGTTGAAAGTTCCGAAGAGCACAGTGAGCACCGTTATTAAGTAATGGAAAGAATATGGAACTACCCAGACTAAGACCTAGAGCTGGCTATACAACGAAACTGAGCAACCGGGCAAGAAGGACCTTGGTCAGGGAGGTGACCACTAACCCAATGACCATTTCCAGAACTACAGTGTTTCTTGACTGAGATTGGAGAACCTGCCGGAAGGACAACAGTCTTTGCATCACTTCACAAGTCTAGGCTTTATCGGAGAGTGGCCAGACAGAAAGAAGCCACTCCTGAGAAAAAGGCGTATGACAGCACATCTGGAGTTTGCAAACAGTCACGGAAAAGACTCTTGAGAGCATGAGGCAAAATATTCTGTGGTCTGATGAGATGAAAATTAAACTCTTTGGCCTGAATGCAAAGCGCTACATCTGGCGGAAACCAAGTGCAGCTCATCACCCATCTAATACCATCCCTACCATGAAGCATGGTGGTGGCAGCATCATGTTATGGGGATGCTTTTCAGTGGCAGGGAATGGGAAACTTGCAAGGATAGAGGGAACAATGAATAGAGCCAAATACAGGCAAATCCTTGAGGAGAACGTCCTTCAGAGTGCAAAAGACATGAGACTGCGGCGAAGATTTACGTTCCAACAGGATAATGACCCTAAGCACACAGCCAAAGCAACATTTGAATGGCTTCAGAACAAGAGCATGAAAGTACTTGAGTAGCCCAGCCAAAGTTCAGACTTGAATCACATTAAGAATTTGTGGAAAGGTCTGAAGATTACTGTTCACTGACACTCCCCATCCAACTTGACAGAGCTTGAGTAAATCTGCAAGGAAGAATGGGAGAAACACTCTAAATCCAGATGTACAAAGCTGATACAGACATACCCAAGAAGACTCGAAGCTGCAGTCACTACCAAAGTTGCTTTTACGGTCGTGGCCAAAAATATTGGCACCCTTGCACTTTTTTCAAATAATGAACCATTTCTTCCAGAAAAGTGTTGAAATTAAAAAATATTTTGGTATCTACATATGTATTTCTTTGGTTTGCAGTGGAACAAAACAAAAAAAGCTGAAAAATTTACTAAATCTTATGCTATTCCACACAGAAATTCTAAAATGGCCCGGACAATATTATTGGCACCTTTTAGAAGTTGTTAGAAAGAATTCGATTTCAAGCAGGTGATTCTCCTTTACTTTGGAATTGAAGTCAACTGTGGTGAGTTGCAGGTGCCTGCAATATGACCCTAAGCACACAGCCAAAGCAACATTTGAATGGCTTCAGAACAAGAGCATGAAAGTACTTGAGTAGCCCAGCCAAAGTTCAGACTTGAATCACATTAATAAAATTTGTGGAAAGGTCTGAAGATTACTGTTCACTGACACTCCCCATCCAACTTGACAGAGCTTGAGTAAATCTGCAAGGATGCTCTCGCGAGATCATGGCGAGGTCACGTCTTTTCGAAGCTGTTCCATGTGCTCACGCTTTCGAAGCTAAGTGATCTTTCACATTTGTGTTTTTGGCGTATCTTTATCTTTCTTTCGGTGTATGTACCTATTGGGGTGACTTTAATAGGTTTCTCGGTGTTGGTTTTTCATACCTGTGTACAGAATCGTCGGTTTTTTTCGTATCGTGTATTCTGAGGCCTAGTGTAGTGCGAGTAGTAGTAGGCTACCGTGACCTCAGACCTTGGCTTGAGGCTTTTGTTTTTTGTCTCAGCGGTTCTTCGATCGTGCTGCAACTACTGTCGGTCTCTGTTTTTCACGGTCTTTTCACCCATACTCCCTTGTTTTAAAATCTCAAAAAAAAAACCTAAAATTTTTTTTCCTTCCCTGTTCTTATCCGCTTGTACGTTCTTATTTGTTCTTTCGTTCTTCGTTCTTTTGCTCTTTCGTTCTTCGTTATTTGTTCTTTCGTTCTTCGACCACGTTGTTCAAGATCACGTGATCAAGTTGTTAATACATGTTTCATCTGTCCCCTGAAGAACTTTATTATTATGTCATATTCTATAACACTTTTTTCTACTTCTTCTATAAAAGGATGCTTTTGACTTGCTCACCAATTCTATTCATTCAAAAAAAAAATTCCATCTCTTACAGTGCATCTTTCATTCATTCCCTAAACTCTCCAGAACTCCACCCATCCTTCAGCGTCCTCAAACGTATTTTTGACTCGAATGTCTCAAGAAACTCATTTTGCAATAAATTTTCGTTTCCCATAAATCGTACACTTTTCAAAATCCAATCTCACCCCTCCCCTCCAAATCTTCCCCATCACCCATCTCTGTCAAATCTTCCCCCTTGCCCCTCCCCCCCAAATCTTCCCAAACACCCATCCCTTTCAAATCTCCCCCCCTGCCCCTTCCCTCCTAAACTCCCCCCACACCCCTCCCCTCCGAGACTCTCCCTCATTCCTCCCCTCCTAGACTCCCCTCTCACCCCTCCTCCTCAAAGCGTCCTCCCCGCTTCTTCCCCCTTCCAACTTTCACCTTCATCTTCCTCAACCTTCTGCCTCACTCTTCTCCCTCCTCAAATAACACCTCACTGCGCCTCACCCAAACACCATCAAACCTTTTGTCCGCCCCATTCTTCCCTTTCTCCAAGCTATTCTGTAATCTCTGACACACCTGCAACAGCTCTCCCTACCTCTTCCTCCTCTTCCACATCCTGCCCTACCGCTCCCCCCCCCCCCCCCCCTGTTCTGTATCCGATGCTCCCCCTTCCTCTTCCTTAACAGTATGGACCTCAAACATCCGGGGCCTTCGCTCAAACTTAACTGATCTCTCCATACAGGTTGCTTCTGACAAACCAGACGTGATCTGCTTAACAGAAACCTTCCTCCTTCATGATGTCTCTGATTCCTTGGTATCTCTCCCAGGTTACTCCCTCCTCCGGTATGATAGACCTGAGCCTCGTTCTGGAGGTGGGGTTGCTATCTTTATAAAAAACTCTCTTCCTCACTCGCCCTGCACTGCCCTCTCTCCACCTCACCCCCAGGAATACCTTTGGCTACGGCTTCCCCTTCGCTCCCACCTTTTGTTCATATGCGTGTTGTACCTTCCACCAAACAGTGATGACTCCATCTACATCTCGCTGTCTGATAATATGGACCAACTTCTATCTACCCATCCCAACTCTCTCTTCCTCATATGTGGTGATTTCAACTGTCACCATGCCAGTTGGCTGGGGGTGGGTACCTCTCTCACCAGCCATGGTTCTTCAGCAAAGGACTTCTGTGACTCACTGGGACTGACACAATCTGTCAATTTCCCAACCCGGATCTCAGTCAACGGAGAATCTTCTCTTCTGGACTTGGTTATGACTAACTTCCCTGAAAATGTCTGCTGCTCTTCTTCTGCTCCAATCGGCTCTTCTGATCATGTGCTTGTTAAAGTGGACATCTCTCTGACCATTTTCAGAGAGCCTCCTCAGCGTCGACGAGTCTGGCATTTCGCTCAGGCCAACTGGCACGGTCTTCAAGCAGCCATCAATCATCTGGACTGGTCTCCCATCTCTACTGCCTCTGACATCAACTCATCCTGGGAATTCTTCCAAAGTAAATTGCTCTCTCTCATGCACAGTTTTATCCCTTCTCGTCTTCAGTTGTCATACCCTTCCTCCCGTCCATGGTACACGGAATCTTGTGGTGAGGCTATTGCCCAGAAACAACTTGCTTTCGTCTCCTGGAAAGCAAATCCAACGGAAGGAAATCTCATTTCCTTTCACAAAGCCCGAAACAAGTGTGTGTCCACCCTCAGGAGAGCCAGGAAACAATATCTCTCCGTCTTCAGGACCGAACTCTCTTATCTGTCTCCCTCTTCCAAATCCTGGTGGCGTCTGGTAAAATCTGTTTCTGGTGTTTGTTCCCCCTCCATCCCCTCCCTCACCTTAAATGGCCACACGGCTGACTCCGCACGTGAAAAAGCCGAATGCCTCAACTCTGTGTTTGCCTCTAAATCTTGTGTCCCAAACCCATCCCTCTCTGTACCCACTGTACCCAGTCGTACCCAGCTGCTCCTGGACTCTGTGTCCTTTCCTCCTGACAAGGTGTAAAAGTGTCTGTCAACCCTCGACTCTGATTCTGCAACTGGACCTGACGGCATCAGCCCACGGGTCCTAAAATCATGTTCTTCCGCTCTTTCACTCCCTCTCTCTGTTCTCTTCATCCTCTCTTTTGCTCAAGGTCATCTTCCATCTGCTTGGAAATCTGCCAACATCACCGCTTTGCACAAAAAAGGTGCAAAAACAGATCCCAGCAACTACAGACCAATCAGCCTTCTCCCAATTATCAGCAAGGTCATGGAATCCATCATTGCTTCAGATATGAAATCTTTCCTCTTCTCCAATGGCTTGATCTCTGATCATCAATTTGGTTTCAGACCTGGACACTCCACTCTGGACATGCTGCTTCTGCTTTCTCAACAATGGATGGAGGTCCTCAATGCCAAACAGGAAATTAGAGCAGTCTCCCTTGACATATCACGTGCCTTCGATACAGTCTGGCACCCCGCTCTGCTCACCAAACTCTCCTCTTTTGGTATCCATGGAAATCTCCACGCATGGCTGGCGGACTTCCTCTCTAGTCGTAGTCAACGTGTGGCCCTGAATGGGTTTCTCTCATCTCCTCTTCCTGTTCAGGCTGGAGTTCCCCAAGGCAGTGTTCTGGGCCCTGTGCTTTTTCTGGTCTTCATCAATGATCTCTCTGACTCTCTTGAAAATCCTCTCTATCTCTTTGCTGACGACTCTACTCTCTGTCGCTCCATTCTTCATCCCTCAGATCGGCAGTCTGCAGCCTCCTCACTCTCTGCAGACCTTGACAAAATCACAGACTTGGCAAACAAGTGGAACATGTCTTTCAATCCTGACAAATCTCACACTCTTACGATGTCTCTCCGAAAAGACCGACTGGACAACCCTCCCATCCACTTTCTGAATAATCCTCTCCAAGAAGTTCTGTCACTCAACCTTTTGGGTCTCACTATCTGCCATGATCTTTCCTGGAAAAACCACATTTCAAATCTGGCCTCCAAAGCCAGTCGCCGACTGGGCATCCTCCGTCGTGCGAAGTCCTTCCTTGGCACACCTGAGCTCCTCACCACATACAAGGCTTTCATCCGCAGCTCAATGGAATACTGCTCTCCCCTCTGGGCTGGTGCTCCTGCCTCACACCCAGCTCGCCTTCGCGCTGTTGAAACCAAAGCATTCAGAATCATTGGAATCTCCCGCGATGAAGCTAACTCCAAGGGCCTCTCACTCACTCACCGCAGGCAGGTTGGTGGTCTTTCTGTCTTCTACCGACTCCTCTCTGGCCTTGCCCCCCCAGCTCTCTCTGGGCTCTCTCCCGCAAATATTCCTACAGGTCGCACAAGATCTGCCTGCAACCCTCCTTTGGTTAAACTGCCAAAATCAAGACTCTCTGCTCACCTTCACTCCTTCATTCCTCTTTTCTCCCGCCTCTGGAACAAACTCCCTCACTCTCTTCAATCCCACTCCACCCTCCAGGTCTTTAAAACAGCTGTTCACCACCATCTCTTATCTTCCCCCATCCAAAACCTTGATCTTTTCTACCCCCGCTAATTTTACCCCAATTCCACTTTTTTGAAATACCAACTTCTGTCCTGGAAGTCCTTGGTGTCCTTGTGTTTTATACTTCTCCCTCCACCCCCCCCCCCCCCTTCCCATGCCTCCTCCCCCCGGGCCCTCTCCCTTCCACACATCTCCCTGCTCTCGGATGTTGTGTTTGTGTGCTTCCCCTTTTCTCCCCATCTTGTCTTCCGCTCCCTCTTTTTGTGTATTTTGTTTGTCTGGTCGATTTGTTTGTGAAGTAAATGTTCGCTCTTTCACGAGCCTCGATTCAGTATACCAAAAAAATAAATAAATAAATAAATAAATGACCCATTCAACCAGTTTGAATCGAGAAAAGGAGTCATTCTGCTGTTTTGTGTCACTGTGTGTACCGCAATGAGCATGGAGCAAAGAAAGAAAACCAGAGAATTGTCTGAGGAGGTCAGACACAAGATTTTAGCCAAGCATGGGCATTCTCAAGGCTACAAGTCCATCTCCAGATACCTTGATGTGTTCACCGTACACAATGTTATCAGGAAGTTTAAGGCCTGTGGCACAAGCCAACCTGCCTGGACGTGGCCGCAAGACAAAACTTGATCGAACTTTGCAGCGAAGGATTGTTCAAATGGTGGAGAAAGCATCTCGATCAACTGCCAAACAGATTCAAGCTGACCTTCAGACACAGGTATGACAGTTTCAACTCGCACCATCTGTCACCAACTCAATGAAAGGGGGTTCCATGGTAGGAGACCCAGGTGGACCCCACTGCTGAGAGAGAGACGTAAGAAAGCCCGACTGGAATTTTCCAAAACACACCTGAACAAGCCAAAATCCTTCTGGGAGAATGTCCTGTGGACAGATGAAACCAAATTAGAGCCTTTTGGTAACGCACATCATCTCTATGTTTACAGAAAACAAAATGAAGCCTTCAAAGAAAAGAACACCTTCCCTACAATCAAACATGAATGTGTGTGCATGGCATCATGAAATCAGGAGATTACCAAGGCATTTTGGAGCGCAATGCTCAACCCAGTGTTAGAAAGGTGGGTCTCCATCGAAGGTCATGGGTCTTGCAGCAGGACTATGACCCCAAACACACTTCAAAAAGCACCCAGGAATGGTTCAAGACAAAACGCTGGACTGTTCTGAAGTGGCCAGCAATGAGTCCAGATCTAAATCCCATTGAACACCTGTGGGGGAGATCTGAAAATATCAGTTGGGAGAAGGCACCCTTCAAATCTGGGAGAACTGGAGCAGTTTGCATAAGAAGAGTGGGCCAAACTGCCAGTAGAGTGGTGTAGGAAGCTCATTCATGGCTATAGGAAGCGCTTGACTGCAGTTATTTCGTCCAAAGGCGGTGCTACCAAATATTATGTCAAGGGTGTCAATAATTTTGTCAATGCCATTTCTTTTTTTATTTTCTGATTTAAAAGGATATATTAAGTTCTGAATGAAAAAGAAAGGTTCTGTAATACAGTCATGCGGCGCTTCACGTCCGTCCGAACAACGTCCGATCGCTTATACGTCCGTCGCCCATAAAAATAATAAGAAAATAATGGGGATATAAAAAACCCGTTCAGACAACGGGACGTAGCAGATGTAAGTGGCCTTAGAGCGGGCGCGCTCACGCATGCATCACGTGTTCTTAAACAAACGCAGCGCAACCAGCCCTAGTGGTAGCAGCAGCAAGAAACAACTCAAGAGCATTGATTTGGAGGAGAAGCAGAAAATAATAAGACAGCGTGAGGGCGGCAAATCTGTGAATGCTATCGTATGTGATTTTGGCATGTCGCACTCTACGATCACGACGATAATGAAAAACAAAAGCAGGAGCCGACTACGACAGAGTTTTCCGCAAGCTCTGGCTGGTTCAAGCGCTTCAAACATCGCTATGGGCTTCATAACGTGAAAGTCAGCGGCGAGTCGGCGAGTGCAGATTCTACAGCAGCAGCGGAATTCATCGATACCTTGGACAAGCTTATCGTCGAGGGAGGATATTTGCCCCAGCAAATAATTAATATTGACGAAACCTCCTTGTTTTGGAAGAGGATGCCTGAAAGGTCATTCATACACAAGGAGGCCTCGACGAACCTCAGCCAGGTCCTTCACGTATATAGAAATAAGAAAGGGCCATCAGATTTAAGGATATGATACTGCATCTCCCTCTCAATCAGTGAACAGTGTACTGTTTAATTTTACTTTACTATACAGTACTGTACCTATTTTACTGTATGTATGTTATACCTGTATTTTTTTACTACAATATATAACCTAATGTAGACATTATGTTATTTTATTAGCCTTCTTAACCTCTGTGTTTCATTAGTTGTATACGTTATCTCGTGAATTTAATCAATATTGTACAGTTCAAGTACACTGCAATATTCCACATACACGTAAGTATAAATACAAAGTTCACAATGTGATGTTCGGACAACGTCCAATTCGGTCAACGTCACGTTTCCAAGAACGTATCAAGGACATTAAGCGACGCATGACGGTATTAACAACAGGGAAATAAAGAATTGTGGCGACCAAATATTTTGTCAAGTTCAACTTATTTTTGGAGAAAATTGTGAGTTATTTGAAAAAAGTGCAAGGGTGCCAATAATTTTGGCCACGACTGTACTTTGTTTAATATTGAAGGATATCACCAATCTTTGCAGGGCAGGGAACTTCCACTTCCCTACTATAGGATCTCACAGGTTTTGTTTCCAAAGCTAATGAGTTGTAATTAGACTGTGGCTTAAACCCTCCATGGCAATGTTAAATTAAACCCTCCATGTAATTAGACTTAAACCCTCCATACCTCCATAGGCGGTAAACAACAACAACAACAACAACAACAACAACAACAACAACATGCATGACGATACAGCGATACAGCACAGTTGGACGATACAGCTGCATCAAAACAATGAATGGTGATCATTCTTGGGCTCAAGCCAGGAGTCACTACTACCATTAGAATAAAAGGCGGGGCACAGTTGGACGATTTCATGGCATTTGAGCTCTCTTTAATGTAAACAACATAGCTGAATAATACAGTCTCTTGAGCATCTGTACATTTCTCTCCATATTGATTTTTTAACATGGTATAGGCTTGTGGAATAGCTTGGACACAGAAAAGATCAGGACACAACATACCCAAGGAGAGAGCAGGAGAAAGGGGAAACGTCAACAGCAGAACAGATGGAGAAGGTTGACGGAGACGGACAAACAAGGGATGCTGGTAATGATGAGTGGAGGAGAGAAAGCAAGGGGTGAGAAAGATGGCTAAGCAAAATTTTGGGACGAGTTGGGGGTGGTTTCACATGTTCAGAAAATATCATGGTTTTGGATGTGGGATGACTTGAGATGTTGGTGAACAGGCATCCTGAAGACCTGGAAGGAAGAATGAGCTTGAATAATGTGGAAGGTGGTTCGATAGGCGGTAAACAACAACAACAACAACAACAACAACAACAACATGCATTTTAAAGGCCATTTTCCCTGCTAGAGCGGGGGTTAGCCTTGCGGTCCCCATGACAATCTTCTCCATTTTGCCCTATTTTCTGCATCTCTCCTTGTTAACCCCCTTGCCCGCATTTCTTCTTCCACCATCTTTATCCAAGTCTTTCTCGGTCTGCCCCGTCCTCTACTTCCTTCTACATTCATTTCCATCACTCTTCTCAACCAGTCACTTTCATCCTTCCTCAACACATGATCAAACCATCTCAACCTGTTCCTCTTCACAGCATCAATCACAGGCTCTATTCCCATCATCTTTCGCAATTCATCATTTGTCTTCCTCTCTCTCAATGATACTCCGCACATCCATTGAACCATTCGCATTTCCACCCTTTCCAACCTTCGTTGCTGCTCTACGTTCATTACCCATGTCTCGCTCCCATAAATCATAACACTTCTCACACATGCAGCATACACCTTTCCCTTCAGCTTCAGCGACACTCCCCACCTCATCAGCACGCCACTCAGTTCCCGAAACTTCTTCCATGCACATCTCACTCCAGCAACCGTTGCCGAGTCTGATCCACCTTCTCCATTCAGCATGTCTCCGAGGTAGCAAAATGTTTTCACACCTTCCAGCTTAACGCCGTCTCCAAGATCCAACTCAACATTTCCTCCATCTGCAGCTCCCTCTGTGCACACCTTACATTTGAATGTCGCTGCCACACTGGTTAATGACCCTCTCAGACCACTACATTTTTGATGAACCCACTCAGCGCACATTGTACATTGAATGGAATTCACTCCGACACCCTTCCTATACACAGCACAGGGCCACTTCCCAGTTCTTTCCACCTCACCACATGCTTTACCACTTGCCATCACCTTCGTCTTTCCGATATTCACCTTCAGACCTTTTGTCTCCATACATTCCTTCCACTTGTTCATCTTTTCCTTCAGTCCATCCATACTTTCCGCAATCAACACCAGATCATCTGCATACAACAACTCCCACGGTAAACCCTCCTTTACGTTCTGAGCCAGCACCTCCATCACAGCTACAAATAGTAGTGGACTTAGTCCTACGATCACGTAGGACTAAGTCCCCTGATGCACTCCCACCTTCACCTCCAACTCACCACTGTTCCCGTCCTTCGTCCTTACAGCTGTGCGCGCTCTTTTGTACATTGCCATCACAACTCTGATCAACCATTCCTCCACTCCTAACTTCCTCAATGCCCATGTCAATACTTTGCATGGAACCCTATCGAATGCTTTCTCCAGATCAACAAACCCAAGAAACAACTTCTTCCTCTTCTCCATGTACTTCTCCTGCAACTGCCTCACAATAAAAAGCGCGTCTGTCATTCCTCTTCCTGGCATAAATCCAAACTGCATTTCGTCGATCTTCACTTTCTTCCTTATCCTCCTCTCCAACACCCTTTCCAATACCTTCATTCCATGCTCCAATAACTATTGCTCGGTACGAGCCACACTCCAGAGGGTCACCTTTCCACTTGTATAGAGGGACGAGGGTACTCGGTTCCCAATCCACTTGAATGCGGCCTTCTTTCACCACCAGATTACAGATCTCTGTCATTCTCTTCACACCCCAACTTCCTGCTGCCTTCAACATATCTCCCACAACTCCCGTCGGCCCTCCCGCTTTTCTACGCTTCATTGCTTTTATCGCTTCCTCAACTTCCATCTCAGTTATCTTCTCTGCCGGTCCTAAAACTGGGTTACTCTCTATGTTGCCATCCCATTCATTCTCTGTATTCAACAGCATTTCTATATATCTTTTCCATCTTCCTTTAATTCCATCTGGGTCCACAACGATTTGTCCCACTTCATCCTTCAAGCAACTCACCCCCATCACATCACACCTCTCTTTCGCTATCTGCTTTGCAATCCTGAATACTGCTCTCTGACCCTCTTCCGAATCCAAGTGTTCTCCGAACATTTTCCTACATGCCTCCTGCGCCTTTGCTATCTCTTTCTTTGCAGCCTTCTTGGCTGCCTAATAACTTTCATGCTCTGCTGTTTCTGCTCCCGTACCTTTCGCCTTCTGCCACTCCTTGAACTTCTTCTTCTTCTTCTTCTTCTTCTTGTCAATCCTCTTTCCAACTTCATCATCCCACCACCATGTTTCCGAGTGCCTCGGTGGTCCTTTTGTCCATCCACATACCTCACCAACGGCTCCCATCAGACTAGCTTTCATTGACATCCAACCACTTTCAAGCTCAACCACATCATCCTCTACCCTACTCAGCCTCTCTTTTAATGCCTCCCTTACTGTCACCTATTTCAACCTCCACACCTTCATTCTCGGTTGGTACTTCACCCGCCGAGCTCTCCTCGCACCTTTCACCCTGATGTCGCAGACAACCAAGTGGTGTTGTGAAACAGCCTCCTCCCCCTGGATCACCTTTGTGTCCCGGAGGTGCCCCCTATCTCGCCTACGTACCAGCAGGTAGTCAACGGATGTCGTCGACCCACCTGACGTGTATGTAACAAGCTTATTATCCTCTTTCTGGAACTGAGTATTACAAATCAACAAATCAGCTCCATCAGCAAGCTCCAAAATCCTTTCACCTTCTCCATTTCTCACACCATATCCGTAACCCCCATGAACTCCCTCAAAACCTTCACGCAGGCACCATACTCCTTCCCACATGTCCATTTAGGTCTCCTCCTACCACAACAACTTCCGCATCTTTCACATTTTCCATCAGCTTCTCTATCGCACACAGAACTTGTCCTTCTCTTCATCGCTCCGACCAACCTGCGGATCATATCCCGAGATGACGTTCACCAAGAGCTTTCCAATCATAATTTTCACCATCATCAACCTGTCACTTACTCTAGTCACACTCACCACACTGTCTACAAACTCCTCAGAAAACAGGACATCAACACCATTCATGCCCTCCAGGCACCCTTGCCATACAAACTTGTATTTCTGTCCCTGCCTACCCTTCACCATTCTCACACCACTTCCCTTCCATCTCGTCTCTTGCACACAAGATATGTCAACTCTTCTTCTGACCAATACTTCCACCACTTCTCCTGATCTCCCTGTCATTGTCCCTACATTCCATGTCCCAAACCTCAGAAACCGATCTCCACTTCAGGCTGTACCCTGCCCATATGTAGTTGTAATTGTCATGGTTCTCTTTTTGAGGCAATGTTTTTATGGCCGGATGCCCTTCCTGACGCCAACCCTCTTCGTCGTCTCTTACGACCCGCAGGGATACGGTGTACCTATTCTAATCCAGGGTAAACACTGGGAAACGTTTAAAACATGGAAATTCTGGGGGGAAAGGGGGGTTGGGGGGGGGGGGGCGGAGGGCGGCGTCGGCATTACGGCTGCGGTTTAAAGATATTTAAATAATATTTAAACAAAACCATGAAAAATAATCTGGGAAAAGTCTCTAAGTGAGGACGTGGATTTGAGAAAGAAGGAGCAGAGGTGGAAGAAAAACGAGATATAGGGGGCGGGGCACAAGTCGAGACGAGGAGGAGAGCGAACAAGCACGTGTCCGGGAGGAGAGAAAGAATTAATAAAGATTTTTTTTTGTTTGTTTATTTGTTTGTTTTGTTTTTAAAACGTTGTACAAAGGGTAAGATGTTCGTGAGAGGTCGGGGGGAGAAAAGAAAATCAAAGAAACAAGCAAATACTATGTATACTATGTAGGAAAGAACTTGTATTCACAAAATACTGACGGGGCGGGGGGGGGGGGGGGGAGCCTGGAAACGACTAATTACATGAGGTGCGAACCGCGCATGAGGTGCGAACAAAAAACGACTAATTACACACAAATTTGCAATAATTACAAAACCAAAACTAAATAGAAACACACAATAACACATACACAATAAAATAACCAGTGGAAATTTGACAAAGGCACGAATGGGAAAATACTCAAACTTTGATGTCGTGGAGAGATCGAAGCAAGCCGCCTCGCTCGAGGGACCGGAAGCGGAACGTAAAATGAGCCATAAATAAATTATAAATTCCATAGGCGGTAAAATGAGGAATAAATGAGTGGAGGTAAGCAGCGGTTCTGGATATAGGCAGTGTCACTAGCAGGGGGGTTGTTGTTGTACCGAATGTGTCCTGCAGATATCTGGTGGGGGGAAAGAGTATGGTGAGGGAGGAGGGTGCACGAGCAAAAATGAGGCTGAAGAATACAGACAACTGACCTGTTGTCGATAGCGAAGTGAGAGGTGCATGGACTCGGCTTCATCGCAAGAGAATATAATGATATTGAAAGCCTTGGGTTCCACAACATCAAGCTGGGCAAGATGTGTGGCAGGGGAGCCAGGCCAGAAGGGGAGATCAGAACTCCATAAAGCTGTGGATGAAAGCCTTACATGTGGATATGAGTTCAGATGTTTCAAGAAAGGACTTTGCATGATGGAGGATGCTCAGTCGGCATCTGGCTTTGGAGACCAACTTTAAAATGTGGCTTGTCCAAGAGAGATCGTTGCTGAGTGTGAGGCCCAAGAGTTTAAGTGACTGAACCTCTTTCATAGGGTTGTTGAGAAAGTAAATTGGAGGATTTGCGGTACGGGCCTTTCTGAAAGAGAGAGAGTGAGTGAGTGAGTGTGTGAGATTTCTCAGGATTGAAAGATGTATTCCATGTGTTTGACCAGATTGTGATTTGGCCAAGGTATGAGGAGAGGGAAGAGGCTGCTGCCTGTCTGTCAAAAGGATGAACGATATCTCCACAGGGAGTGGAGTCATCAGCAAAGAGATAAAGAGGATTTTCCAGAGTCGGTGAGATCATTGATGAAGATTAGGAATAAGAAGTTGCCTAGAGCACTGCCTTGGGGTACTCCACCCTTGACTGGGAGAGGAGAAGCAAGAGTGCCGATGAGAACCGCTGTACTAGTAAAGTGCCTTCAGAAAGTTTTCACACCCCTCGACTTTTTTCACATTTTGTTGTGTTACAGCCTGAATTTAAAATGGATTATATTGAGAAGTTGTTGTCACTGAGCTACACATAAAATACGCAATTTGGTGTCTGTCTGACGATTTTTGACCACAATACATTCGGTTGTTACTTGTCCAATATCAACCGAACTTGATAGGATGACCAAGGGTCACACGATGAAGGTTGCCGCGCATTCATTTTCCCTCCTCCCCATGATGGTATTCTCCACCAAGAGGGGTTTCCCCACCAATGGGGTTGCATGTTGAGGTGTATATCCTTGTTAAGATAGCTTTTATTGTGGCGTTTTTCCGAGGCCGCTTCTAATAACAACAACACTAAATTTAATATCATAATATTAATGTTATTAGAAAACAATATTAATACTAATAATATCCCATCTACCCGAGGTTTTTCCTCCTTCAACAACACCGTATTAACGTGTTCAAATAGCTTATTGTGCCATTTTTGTGTGAGCTCCCCTACCAGAAGTAAAACTACAGTATTATAAACCACAAACACATTTGATTACCTTTTTAAACAGTCGCTACTGCTGTTTAACACTAAACTGAAAGTGAGGGAACCCGGGGTATGTTTAGTTACTAAGAAGCTGGCTAGCGCTTGCCAAGCCAGCCGTTCCTTAGCAACAGTTTTGAATGGAGTGCTTGCTCGAATGCTTAAACCACTGGGGGAGGGCTCTACAAGAAGCCAGGTACACTACTCACAATAAGTTAAGGGATATTGTGGGAGTGAGTTTATTTTTTTTTATAGGGGTTAGGGTTAGGGAATTGAAATCAAGAATTCTGTGTTTTTTCACACATTAATAACCATAGAATTAGGACCAACAACTTTTTTCAACATAATTAATACACAAAATCAACCACACCGAAGAACCTACCAATATCCCTAACTTATTGTGAGTAGTGTAAGTGAACACATCCCGATGTTTTCGAGGCGCAACCTTAGATCTACTGTGGTCTATATACCTCAGAGAGGATGATAACATGACCCTTCCTGCTGCTCCCGCAGGGAACGGGTGTACTAGTTCATCTAAATGTGTCATTTTTGGTTGGGGTTGAATGCTTTTGCATGCCACTGTAAACTTCCCCACTATGGGATCTCACACTCTGAACTTTTACACAGATGGCACAAGATATGCCCTGAACAGCATCAGTGATATGATATTGTTACTCATCCAAGGACTGTGGGTGCATGGCATAAAACTGCCTTCGGTTAAACACCAAAATAAATTGTAGGGATTCAGGTCAAGGGTTTTGTGGGAGATGGGCTAAGCAAAGGGTCCACCACAGCTTATCCATTTATTGGGGAACGTTGAATCAAAGAATTCTCGAACAAACAGCTCGTTCACAAGAAAAAGAAAACGAATACTAATTGAAAGAGAAAGTGGACATGTTGACTACTAAACAAAACTTTAAACATCACTCTAACTGGTACAGATAAGTTTCCAATGTATTCATTAAAGTTTGTGTGCGTGTGTGTGTGTGTGTGCGTGCGCGCGTTTTATTGTCCCCCGTCGCTCAGCGGAGCGAAAGGGGGACTATGGCTTTCCCGTCCGTCCGTCCGTCCGTGCGTGCGGGCGTGCGTGCGTAAGCGAAGGACCGCATTCGAATTTAGTGTGTGGGTGCAACCCACGTCAAAATCCAAGATGGCCGCCGCCATGTATGTCTGATGCCATGTATGTCTGAACCTTGTAACCTGCATATCTTGAAAAATAAGCGAAGTACCAACTTCTAATCTAGTGTGTGGGTGTATCCAGGCATAAGGAAGAACGCTATTGAAAATTGGGTCGCCACGTCAAAATCCAAAATGGCCGCCGCCATGTATGTCTGAACCTTGTGAGATGAATATCTTGAAAAATAAGCGAAGTACCAACTTCTAATTTGGCGTGTGGGTGTATCTCGGCATAAGGACGAACGCTATTGAAAATTGGGTCGCCACGTCAAAATCCAAGATGGCCGCCACCATATATATGTCTGAAACTTGTGAGCGAAATATCTCGAAAAATAAGCGAAGTACCAACGTCTAATCTGGTGTGTGGGTGTATCTAGGCACAAGGAAGAACGCTGTTTAAAATCGGGTCGCCATGTCAAAAGCCAAGATGGCCGCCGCCATGTATGTCTGAAACTTGAGATGAATATCTTGAAAAATAAGCGAAGTACCAACTTCTAATTTGGCGTGTAGGTGTATCTCGGCATAAAGACGAACGCTATTGAAAATTGGGTCGCCACGTCAAAATCCAAGATGGCCGCCACAATATATATATGTCTGAAACTTGTGAGCGAAATATCTCGAAAAATAAGCGAAGTACCAACTTCTAATCTGGTGTGTGGGTGTATCTAGGCACAAGGAAGAACGCTGTTTAAAATTGGGTCGCCACGTCAAAATCCAAGATGGCCGCCGCCATGTATATGTCTGATGCCATGTATGTCTGAACCTTGTAACCTGCATATCTTGAAAAATAAGCGAAGTACCAACTTCTAATCTGGTGTGTGGGTGTACCTAGGCATAAGGAAGAAAGCTCTTGAAATTTGGGTCGCCACGTCAAAATCCAAGATGGCCACCGCCATGTATGTCTAAACCTTGTGAGATGAATATCTTGAAAAATAAGCGAAGTACCAACTTCTAATCTGGTGTTTGGGTGTATCTCGGCATAAGGAAGAATGCTATTGAAAATTGGGTCGCCACGTCAAAATCCAAGATGGCCGCCACCATATATATGTCTGACCCTTGTGAGCGAAATATCTTGAAAAATAAGCGAAGTACCAACTTCTAATCTGGTGTGTGGGTGTATCTAGGCATAAGGAAGAACGTTATTGAAAATTGGGTCGCCACGTCAAAATCCAAGATGGCCGCCGCCATGTATGTCTGAATCTTGTGAGAAGAATATCTTGAAAGATAAGCGAAGTACCAACTTCTAATTTGGTGTGTGGGTGTATCTCGGCATAAGGAAGACCGCTATTGTAAAGTGGGTCACCACGTCAAAATCCAGGACGGCCGCCACCATATATATGTCTGAACCTTATTAGCGAAATATCTTGAAAAATAAGCGAAGTACCTTCTGGTGTGTGGGTGCATCTAGGCATAAGGAAGAACGCTATTGAAAATTGGGTCGCCACGTCAAAATCCAAGATGGCCGCCTCCATGTTTGTCTGACCCTTGTGAGCGAAATATCATATCATAGCATGTTTTCTGCGTGTTCCACTTTGTCAACTCACATCACTTCCCCGACGGGGGACCTAGGCGTAACGCTTGTTTCTTCAAAATTGACCCTGCTTTTTATGACTTCTTCCCCACAACTTCTAACTTTTCTACAACAAGAGGTCATTCTGATTAAAGTTTAAAGTGGTATTATATATATGGTCCTCTTTGCAGTGTGCGGTGACATCCATGGACAATTCTTTGACTTGATGAAACTTTTCGAAGTGGGTGGCTCACCAGCCAACACTCGCTACCTCTTCTTGGGGGATTACGTGGACAGAGGCTATTTCAGCATTGAGGTACATTTATGGTGTTTTACGATACCTAGCATTTCTACATGTTCCATATGTACTGCCCCAATAAGCAAGCAACCTTTCATTTATTTATTTTTAACCTGTGGATTTTGTTTAATTGCAACAAATGTGCTGCAATGGGCATCTTTTAAAGTCAGTTGAGTGTCTATTATTATTATTTATATTAATGTTTTTTTTGTGTGTATGTGGCATTGAAGTTGTGTCAATGGTAAATTTAATTATTGTGCCTTTGAGTACCTATCTTGTTACTGATGTTTGCTCGAAAACGTCTTCTTAGTTTGTTTTGTTATCCTAATCGGTTGAATAGTGGGTTAAAAAGCTCTCCTTATATTTTGAGTTGTGTAATTCTCGACCACATGCTAATTACCCAAAGTGCCAAGTTGTCTCTGAGTTGATTGCCCTCTGACTCTGCTGACAGTCTGTAGCAGTGAATAATAATAAAAGAAAATCCAGCTCGGCTAAGAGTCACAAATGTACCTGCTGATGTATTTTTTTTTCTAAAATCCTCACAAAGCACTATCATGCTTTGCAGTGTGTGCTGTACTTGTGGGCACTAAAAATACTGTATCCTACCACACTTTTTCTGTTGCGTGGCAACCACGAGTGCCGACATCTCACAGAATACTTCACCTTCAAGCAGGAATGTAAGTTCGGGAAATGTTAACTGGAAATAATTGCATGATCTATACTCTATAATATTGGAACCTAATTTGTGTAGGATTGTGGGAATGCTAAAACACAATTTTCATGTTGTCTGCATCACTTGTCCTTCAATAACTTTCCCACATAAATTTGATGACATTGTTGCACCCTGAATTTTTGATGTAGTTTTATCTGGCTTGCAGTTCTCTCTTCCCCTCCCAAAAGAGGTGGGGGAAAGCTTGAGGTTGTTTTGTCGAATCAATTTCAAGTACAGGTGCATTTTGTTTGCTAAAAATCAGAGATTGTAAAGCTTCATGCTACAATTCGTTTGAAAGTTTTCAAAATTTATTTTGTTTGGCACATTTGTCTTTTCTTTTTGTTTTCTTTCTCCAAACATACTGTATACTTCCATCCCAAAAAATCGTTTTTGTTTTAAATATTTTTAACCAAAATTTTAACCAGATTTCACTCCGAGTCTGGGAGATCGGTGGTCAAAACCCTGGCCGAGTCATACCAAAGACTCTAAAAATGGTACGTGCTGCTTCCTTGCTTTAAATTCTGCATTTAAAAGGATAAGCGCACGGACAATCCCTATCTGTAGGTTCCTCTTCAGAAAATGTCCCGGTGAGTGCGATGTGGTGACGTCGCGGGTACCCAGAGTGCCTCCGTGAGTGACGGCCCTTCCCCCAAGGTGTGTGGTGTGTATGCATGTATGTCAGCTCCACTAGAAGCCTTAGCTCCTGTTTAAAAAATAATAATCATGTTTAGGGTTAGGGTTTTTATAATAAAGGGAAGAGGAACAACAATTTAATCCCCCAAAATTAAAATTTTAATCACTTACTGTGACTCACATAATGTAAAAAGTTTGCAGTGTTGTGAGTCTCCTCCTGTCTTTCCACATGCTGCGAGCCCATGCATGATGAGAACGAACATTTTAATGTCATTCCTTTAAATAAATAAAAATGCTGTTTAAATACCATTTCCTACTCCAGGTATAAGTCTTTTAGCAATGTGCTTGCAGATAAAACACTGCACCTTTATCCTTGTAGCGAACTTTAAAACATCTGCGTACAATTTGGATGAGCAGTTAATATGAGGAAACCTGTCATTAACCCATGTTTTCAAGACACTGGCATTAAACTATTATTTTTATCTCCACAAACTGTGCATTACAGGCATCTGAGCTGAGCTTGTGTTGGAAGGTGATAGGCCAAACTCTCTAAATGCAAAAATTATGTTGAAACCATTGGAAGACAAAAACAACCTCATTATCTCAGACATATCTAACAGAGGTGTATTGGATAATATGAGCCGCCACTGAAACGTCAGCATGAATTTGTCAGCAAATAGCAGACCTGCAGCAAAAATGCATCTCCAGTTCAAGTCTTGACTCGAGTCATGCTCATTTGACAAGACATCCATAGAGCCTGAACTTTTCTGCAATGTACTGTTTAACCATTTGTAAGTTGTATTTGATGTAGATGGTGTTCCAACTAGAACTCGAGTGAGATTTTCCTCATCGATTGTTTTGCTGGTGACCTAATTGGATTCGAGGTACGTAGAAGTCCTTGAATGGTCGGATTTTTTTCCCCCTGCCTTGTGGAGTGGAGTGGAGCTTGGAGCCTGGAGCTTGGAGTTTGGAGAGGAATGGGTGCAACAAGCAAATTCTTAGATTTTTTTTCTTCCAAATTTTAGATACATTTTCATTCTGATATTTTGCCTCCTTACCATCAGAGCACTCTGCCATCTTCTGCGAAGCTCTTTGCTGCTTGTATCTGGGGATCCTGTGAAATCCTTGTGCCAGCAAGCGTCGTGTGATGTTGCAGGCAAGATAAAATACACAGAGCACGTGTACGATGCCTGCATGGACGCGTTCGACTGCCTGCCCCTTGCTGCCCTCATGAATCAGCAGTTTCTGTGCGTGCATGGTGGACTTTCTCCTGAGGTCCACAATCTGGATGATATCCGCAAGGCATGTACCTCAATGTCTTTCCCATTTTCCATGACCCCTTTCTCAAAAAATAGTTTTGCTATTCTCATTTCTCATTTATCATACCAATCTCCTTCCTTCTGTGTTTTGTCCGAGGCTGTTCACTTCCTTTTTCAATTTTTATTTTTCCTCCTCTTCCCCACACCCCCAATACGTAAATGGGCCTTAGAATATATCTGGTATTTTTTGCAGAGCGGGGTTCATAAAGCATTGTGTCAATGAGGATACCCGGACCGGACGGTGGACGTGCTATTTCTAGGGGCAGACTCGTGACCTCCGGGGACAAAAGAATAATGTACAGGGAGTCCTCGACTTATGAACAAGTTGCTTTCCAAATAATTTTTCATAAGTTGGATATTCTTAAGGGTGTAGTACTGGTGAAAAATTGAGAAAACTACATAGGTACCTTTGAGAGGCCTTTACACAAAAACAAAGTCAAGTTAATATCTAATTTTCAGTTTTTCTTGAAAGATATAATCTTGGCTTTAACTCAGACCAGTTTCAACGCTTCTTTGTCATATTACATGCATATAATTTGCATTAATTAGACCGTCAATAAAAAACAAGGAAAAACAAAGAACACATTTCTACTTCTATCTTCTATGTCACCTATCATTCTTTTCACACAAAACTTGGTACATGTATTATACATGTGTTACTCTACTACCTGATGAGAGGATTTTGTGAAATTATGTCAAATGTTCACTAATTAGCTAATTATGCCAATTACCAGATAAAACTTGGTTGTCCTTCAATAAATCCACAATGGCTACTCCTATAAACAAAAGCCTTCATCATTTTAAAGGAAGTGATATTCTGAATATCCTGTCCAAATTTCAGCCCAAAAGAATGATGCAAATTAAAGTTATAACAGATTTCATGCATGCAAAATGCAAAATATTATATTGAATTGAATTGAAATTTGAATTTTTCAATATTTAGGGGTACTTATATGACCTCTAATAGCATGATTCTTGTTTATAAGACTATAAGGAAACTGTTCAGCTTAAAAAAAAAAAAAAAAATCACCTGTTCACCAGTACTACACCCTTAAGTCAGAACTCAATTTCCCATAAACTGTGTTATTTACTGAAATACACAATTATGACGGTTGAACTCTTTACATCTCATGGAAGAAAGGGTCACGTTCCGCCCAACCAATGAGTGCTCCGCCCATGATCCGTTTGCACGAGCGACCATTCATGTCTCAAACATTAAAAAATATATTAAATAAATAGTAATAATAAAAATAGCTCATGCGGATAAGTCCAGGTATTCGTAAGTCAGGCGTTTGTAAGTCGGGGACTCCCTGTATATTTACTCTAATAACCTGAAAACATTAATGTACACTTAAAATAATATACAATACAATATATTAGTAATTAGTACTCTATCCTTAACACTTTCTATTTCAGCTCTATGCTGATGCGTTTACTTGGCACTTGGTGCTCATTTTGCAATTTTGGTGGCATAAGGGCACGAGAATGAACACTTCACACACTTCAAAAACATGTTATACAAATAATTCCAAAGGTGGTGGAGTCAATCTGGTGGTGAACAGACCAGGAAGACAACAATATTACATATGTAATGTGCATGCTGATTGGTTTAGAGGAGAGTAAACTTGCTCAGAGACATCCTCTAATTGGTTGTCAGAGATGTCAACACAAAGTCGTGTTTATGGTCGACGCGGTGCATTTAAACTTGTAACTTTTGACTCACTTGATGGATTAAAAAAAAAAAGTTTTCATTTTTTAGGTAATTAAAACTTGACTATTTTAAAATCCCACTAAAGTTAAACCCCACAAACCGTGGTCGTGCATTGTGGGGTATTACTGTACCACTTCCACTCACTAACTACTTCGCTACTTCTGTCTTCTTTACTCTTCTGTTCTTGTTAATCTTCTCTTATCTCACTCTTTTCTCTCTCCTCCTTCCTCCTTGCTCGTCCTCCTCCTCCCCTTCCTCATCGTCCAGCCACCCCCCTCTTCCTCATCCCCTCCTCCCCTCTTCCTCGCCCCATGCCCCCTCTCTCTAAGCCTGCTTCCCCCTCTTACTCATACTCTTCTTACTCGTACCTCCCCCTCTTCCTCCTCCTCCCCCCCCCCCTATTCTTCGTCCTTCCCCCCTCTTTCTCATCTCCTCCCCCTCCTCTTCCTTGCCCTCTCCCCCTCTTCCTCATCCTCCTTCCCCCCTCTTCCTAGTCCTCCTTCCCCCCTCTTCCTAGTCCTCCTTCCCCCCTCTTCGTCATCCGCCTTCCCCGCCCTTCATCCTCCTACGCCCCTCTTCCTCATCCTCCTATCCCCCTCTTCCTCATCCTCCTTCCCCCCTTTTTTCTTCGTCCTCCCCCCCACCCCTCTTTCTCGTCCCCCTCCCCCATATCTCTCCCTGCCCACCTCTTTCTCCCTGCCCACCTCTTCCTTCCTCCACTCCCTCCTCTTCCTCCCCCATCCTCTTTCTCCTCCTCACCCCATCCTCCCCCTGCTCCACCCTCTTCTCCCTCCCCCACTCTTCCTCATCCTTCCCTCTCACCCCCCCCCCCCCACTCTTCCTTATCTTCCTCCCCACCCTCTATCTTATGCACATCCCTCCTCCTCCTTTTACCCCCACCCTCCTCCCTCATCATCCTCCTCTCCTCTTTTACTACTCCCCTCTCCTCTTTTACTACTCCCCTCTCCTCTTTTACTACTCCTCTCTCCTCTTTTACGAATCCTCTCTCCTCTTTTGCTACTCCTCTCTCCTCTCTCCGCTTTTGCTACTCCTCTCTCCTCTCTCCGCTTTTGCTACTCCTCTCTCCTCTTTTTCTACTCCTTTCCTTTTTTCTCCCACCATAGATCTTTGTTTTCAGTTTATATATACCAATTGTTAGTAATGGAACAGGAGCTGACTGATTATGCTTGTGTGTTTACAGCTAGACAGATTTAAAGAACCTCCTGCTTTTGGGCCCATGTGTGATTTGCTATGGTCTGATCCATCGGAGGATTTTGGCAGTGAAAAAACTCAAGAATACTTCTCTCACAACACTGTTCGAGGTTGCTCATATTTCTACAGGTATTTAGGACATCTGCTTAGCTTGGGGTATGGTATGAAGTTTAAATTCTACGTATTGCTGTATGTTGGGGAGTGTGCTGGCGTGAACATTGGGTTTGTGTTCTGCAATTCGAGACAAGTATTGCGTGGATGTAAATCCAAAGATTTCTTGCAATGTCTGGAGACATCTCTAAGTGGGCATGTAAGAACTAATGAATTTGACAAAACACATCAGAGAAAGTTATCTTGATTCAGGTATTGGATAAAATTATGAATTGTCGAGATAAGATACTTTATGAATATTTTGAGACAAGCATGCATACATGCATACATGCATTCATAAAGACATGCATGTTTATATTACTTACATTAGACTTTTATTAAGCTGAACATAAATTAACTTGTGTTATGATTAATAGTCCATGACACAGACCATTCATCAGAGCAAATACCTTAATCACTCGCGTCTAAGCCGCACTTTTTCCCTCAGAAATATCTGTCAAAATTTGGGTTGTGTAATATCCACGAGAACCAAAGTGAACGCTGTATTTCTCCAGCGAAGCACAAATGTCGAAGCAGGTCACATGTTATGAAGCGTAAATACGCTGGGTCCACGAATGTTGGGACCGCGAATGTTGAGGACGACTGTACTTATCTACTGAATATGAATGAATGATCGTTTTAAGGCCATTTTTCCCCGATAGAGTGGGGGTTAGCCTTGCGGGCCCCATGACCACATCCCTTTTTGAGGCAATGTTTTTTTTGTTTGTTTGTTTTTATGGCCGGATGCCCTTCCTGACGCCAACCCTTAGTCGCCTCTTATGATGCGCAGGGATACAGTGTACCTATTCTAAATCGGGGTACACACTGGGATCATTAATCCCAGCAAGCTGGTACTCAATTTGCCGACCTGGAAGGATGACAGGCTGAGTCAACCCCCCTGGCATTCATTCAGCGATCGACCAGGATTTGAACTCAGGATCCTAGGATCCCAAGCCGGCACCCTAACCGCTAAGCCAACACCAGGACACTTGCTAATCCATTAAATAAACCTCGTACATTCTGTTACTCTTCACAAGACGACGGACTCATTATTATTGTTATTATTATTTTGAAATTTGAGTCTATGTTAAATGCTGTATTCAAATACATAATGTATCCAAAAATTGAGATTTGCCCAGATTCACCTTGGTTCTTTGAGTCGATTCCATACCCTACACTTTACAATAATGGGATGTTCTGAAAATACAACGCTCTAAGACAAATCTTGGTCGATGGACAGAATGTAAGTTTGGTACTGGCCTCCATTGTCCAAATGCACTGCAAGTATATCTGTCCATCATCATCCTCCATAGCAGCTTGGTCTTCATCTCCATCGAGTGTATACGTTAAAGGTAAGCAAATCTTTTTCGCCTTCTTAAATTCTGTTCACATTTCTATTGCTATTTTTGAGTTTCTGGAAACTCAAAATGCATGGAGCCCAATGTACAATACATTTGCAAACTAAATTAAAATGGAATGGCTTTTGGTTGAGTGATAACTCTAACTTAAAAAGGGCATTTTTGAATTGCTTGTATTTTAATTTTGGGATCTATCACCTGAGGATTGTATTCAAATTGCTGCATTGAAATTGGCGGATATTCATATGAATGTTCAAATTGGTGGTATGTACACTCTAATGTAGTTTAGCTGTACAGTGTACATGTCGTTTATACAATGTGTAATGAAAATTTTCCTGCCTTCCAATATAATATCAAATTGAAGGTTCTTTTTCTTCATCATTTGCATTACCTCATTTCTTTAATGGTTACTTTACTGCCTAAATTTACAGGAATTATTTGATTAACTTGTGCAATAAACCAATACAATTTGCATTATTGCCCTTGAAAGTATGAAGAAAGTTCCAGGTTGTGTTTATTGACGTTTAGGCTATGAGAATGATTTAACAAAATTATCTGAAATGTGTAAAATCTAGTTTGAAAAATTGTAAACAAAATGTGTATTACAAAGCACATCGTAAATTCCACAGTCAAGTGAGAAGTCTAGTAACGCTCAAGGTTAGAGTATGCAAATTTGTAGCTTTTTTTTTTAATTATACACATTTTTGAAGAATAGGACAGAAAGGATTACTTGTGTTGGTGTGGAGTGTACATAGGAAGTTCAGTGAGTGGCTTCTTCATAGTAACGACAATAAAAGTAATTGTAGATTGCAAGCAGTGTATGTAGAGAAGTATTAGTAGAAGCATTGGTTGTGTGGACACATAATTCCATAATTCCCAGACAGGGTCTGTGGATCCCATCCCGTCCACCTCCCCACCCCGCCCCCCCCATTCCACCCCTCCTCTCCTTTGTTTGAATGCTGTGATATTCAATTTACGTGCAATAACATGTCATATTGCTGATTCAGCAGTTACAACTGTGGCACATTGCTTGGTCAGCATGCTTGCTCTACTAGCCTCCTTTATCCCACTGGATGAATGTGATCAACAAGGTCATAACTTTTAGAAGGCAGCATGATGTAAAATGACAACTTACCAGGAATATGTTTAAAAATCGTGACAGAAATGGTGAAAATATTTGACTTTGCTGACTCTGCACTTGTGCTGCCTACTGGTGGACCAACCCAGTTTCCAGGTTACATCTTACATGCAATATGCTAACATTCTGGGATGATATGATAAATGGATACCTCTAAGTTAATTTAATTGTAACATAAGGAACCATTCCTAAAGTTGAAATGCGTTTTGGTAGCCTTTTTTTTTTTTTATGTTCCATTTTTTAAAATGGTTGCCACAGCTGAAATATGACTTTGTCTGGGTGGCTCCACTTCTGAAAATTATGTTGGCATCATACTCTATAACTATGCCAAGTTTCATGCTTATACGTCAAAACCCACAATTCATCAAAATTTTGTCACATATCTGCCACACAATTTGAGGGGCAGCAATTCATTCAGCTCCTCTTGGAGTCCTTCAGAATTCACGTACCTGCCGAGAAGAGCAACCTAAGTAATATCTGTAGAAAAGAGAGAGAGAGCCAACTTTGCGGCATCATTTAAGTGGATAAAGTTTTGAGGTCAGATTGGGAGAGTTGATAAGTCGGATTACTTTGGATTCAATTCTATCCAGTATGTGAAGCTAGAACCTTCCCAGATGTGAAAGCAGTACTCTATAGAAGGACGAATCTATCCTTTATATAGGTGAAGCAATTGTTCAGCATAGATAGAAGAATTTTCGACATCTGAACAGGACTCACAGTTTTTTTTTTGAGGCAGACTTAGCTATTTGTGTATGTTTGAATTCCAGGATAAATTTGATGTTCAGGTAATACCTAGTAGGTTTATTGAAACGCATGGTGTAATTGTAGAGCTTTCAAAGGAGATTGGAGAGTTGAGAGGAGTTTTGGAAAGAAAGAGAGATGGGAAGAAATTGAGCTTTACAACCATTAAACCTAACTTGATTGTATTTTCCCCACTGGGAAATCTTGTCCAAATCCAAATCCGAATTTAAAGAGTGGCTGTGATGAAAATGAGATGTAGATTGAGTGAAGGAAGTTGGGGCAGATGGGAAAAACATGGAGGAATGTAATGTCGAGCCATCAGCATGCGAGTGCATTTGGTTATTTGTAGAAGAAAGGTCATTGATAAAAAGAAGGAAGAGTGTTGGAGACAGGACGGAACCTTGAGGGACACCACTGTTAAGAATGATCGTTTTTAAGGCCATTTTCCCCGCTCGAGCGGGGGTTGGCCTTGCGGGCCCCGGAAGGAAATGCTGAACCATCAACAATTACAGATTGAGCAGTCGGAGAGAAAGCTCTATGTGAGAGAATAGAGCGAAGGAGGAAAGCCGAAAGAGGGAAACTTGGATATCATGTAAAACTCTGTCAACGGCTTTTGAGATATCAATGTCCACACCAAAGGATTCCCCAAAGTTTCTCAGAGAAGAGGCCCAGGCATTTGTAATGTAAGAAAGGATATCACCGCTAGATCTTGCCTTGCGATAGCCATATTGATGGTCAGATAGAAGACTGTGAGATTCAAGATGCTAGAGGAAATGGTTATTGAGAATACATTCAAAGACTTTGGAAATAGTAAATGTTAGAGCAATAGGACAGTCGTTGGAATTGTTTGAACGATCACCCTTCTTTAAAATAGGCGGTACTACGGCATGTTTCCAGGAAAGAGGAAAAGTTTGGATTTTCAAACGGAAACGAAACAAATGAGCAAGCACGGGTGCAAGTTCTGAAGAACACTCCTTCAAGACACGAGAAGGAATGCCATCTTGTCCGTATGCCTTGCTTGTGTTCAGAGAGAGCAGTACTTTTTTGACTGAATGAAAAGAGATTACAGGGAAGGGCATTGGATTGGTAAGGGGTGCATCAGAGAGAGATGGAATGTTAGAGTCACCCTTTGTGGAATTAGAGAAGAAAAGAGAACCAAAAAGAGTTGCTTTATCAGTCGGAGAGACAGAGATAGTATCATCGGAATGGAACAGTGAAGGAAAGGTAGAGCAACAAAAATTGTTGGAGATACTTTTTGTTAAGGACTAGAAAGATCTATAAGTGGAAGAAAATGAGAGGATGTAGTTGTTGTTGTTGCTGCAAGTTGCCACAAAACTTACAGTAGATGTACTACTCGGTGGTTTCATCCATTTAGCGAACGTACTCTTACTTTAGTCTGCTGTGTGCTTCAACTCCTCTATGGCTCTCTTTCTGGCATCTGTAACTGGATACATTTCAGCAAAAGCAGTGGAAATCTTTCAAAAATACCTCTCTAGATTGGATGTTTTGGTGTTGGTGAATTTCTCATTTCAAATGAGAGACAAAGGGAGCCCAGCCAAACTTGATGGGAATGTGAAGGAATCAGTGCATTCATTGTAAAAAAAAATTCATCTTTCATTTTTTCCCTCTTTTTTTTTTAAGCCATTCCAACTCTTGATTATGCTAAAAAAAAAATCAGATTTAATTCCAATTTTTTTTGTTTGCTAAAATGTGTGTTGACCTTACAGTATTCCTCATGAATATCGCAAACTTCTGTTTCTTGAAAATAATTAAAAGACTTTGTAGAACAATCCTCTCAAAACATGGATGCAGTATCTGTATCCCACAATGCAGTTTAGATATGGAGGGTGTTTGGTGACATCAGCAATTTGTGCACACACATGACCACATGGCCTTATTGGAGTACAAGCAGAGGAAAAAGGATAATCGATGAAGATTCATGATCGGCGACGAAGAAAATTAGTGTTATTGTAGTTTGTGTGCTTTGTCATAGCCAAACAATCAGGGCCAAAACTTGTCTAAGCTTGGGTATGTCGATACGTTGGACACTTTGTCGAGAGAGCAGTATTATAACAATACAGGTTATAGGCAGCACAGTCCCGTATGGACTACCGAAAACAGCGAAATCCAGAAATGAGACAAAAAACAGCGAAATTCAGCCAAAATTTTACCAGTGATGATTGGCGCAATGGGAATGATGAAGAGGAACCTTACTGCGATCTTAAAACCCATCCCTTAGAATATTACTCCAAACGATCTACAGTTGGAAGCTAACCGGGGTTCAGTGACGATCTTGATGAGAGGTCTCGGAACAAAACTTTGAGAACAAAAAAAACTTCACAGCTTGTTCCATTAATCATGATCCCTCACCAAAACGTAGGTGAATACTTTCAGACATGGGAGGACTCTGTTCCATCCATCTTCCTAACCCGCATATGGAGATAACAACCACAAGATAGTGGATTAAAAATGTGCTGATGTCCCACGTACACCCTCTGTTGAAGGGGGAGTTATCAAAATATCATCTCGTTTGTTATTATTACCCTACCGGCTTCACCAGAGTCGACTGCAGGTTAGCTCTCCGTCTGTCCGTCCGTCCATCCGTCCCACTTGTGATTTTTCAGACTTTTTCCATACCTTTTAACATGTTCAACTGAAACTTGGTACATAGCTTTATTATGATAAGTTACAGGTCAAGTTCGAGTTTCTATTAGTTTTGTCAATTTTTCAGAGTTATGCCCTTTTTGACTTAAAAAATATCGCATCGGTAGAGGGCATGTATTGCAAAGCAATTTTCGTTCTTGTTTAGATTTAAGTCGTTCATCATTGGGATTCTCGGTTACCTGCCCCGTGAGGATCAGGACGTAGCTAGCTTTTAGAAGGGGGGTTTGAAGTATAAATGAGGCTGCACAACAGGTTGAAGCTGTGATATTGCTGACAAGATGATGGAAATAATCACGTAGAGGAGAGCAGACTGTGCATGGAGTACAATGTGTATGTATTGATTGCAGAATTCACCAGTAATCGGATGCTTTTCCTGTTTGTCATTGCCAAAGGTCTCAAGTATTATTTTATCCTTTCACAACACTCACAAACATTTTTCTGAAAATTGATAATGAGAAAAAAGAGGGTTCCATCGATCTGGCTTGGGAGCCGTACATAAGGCCTCGAAGAGTCGCATGTGGTTCTGGAGCCAGGGGTTGCCGACCCCTGACCTGGGGGAAGGGGGGAAGTAACATTTCGGTACACTCTGACTCTTCTCTCGGCAGTCAGCAGGGCATTTCAAAGGAATCCCCTTTCTCCCCCACCCTCCCCCACGATTCCTCCCTCTATCACCATGCGATGACAACCTGGGAGAGTTTTTCCTTGCCATATCCTCTAAATGCCGAGCATCAGGTGTGGAAACGACATGTTACATTTCTTAGTTTTTGGTATGATTCAGCCATGGTCATAATTGAATCACCGAATGGCCAGGTCCAGAGCAGACACACCAATTGCAATGCCACTTGTTCTGGTCAATATTTGACCACATTGATTAAATTATCATCATGATGGACATTAGTCACGATTACACACACACAGAATTGCTCATGAATTGCCTGGTTTCACCAAATTATGCGCGCGGTGCATTCCACCCATGATTATTGACGAAATGAAGAACCTCCAGTTGGCTGCTGCACAATCGTTGCTTTCCTGGTTCATTGACCAACAGTGATAACTTCCTGAACGAAATCGTGATTGTAGACAATAAACGTTGTTCTGCTACTGTACACTGGATAGAAAACGAGCGAGCAGGGAATGGCTGCACCCCCAAATCTCCTTAAAAAAGAGAATTCTCCATCTAGAGGAAAGGTTATGCCAACAGTGTTTGGGGATACAATCCTGCCAGCCCAAGGTCCTGCCACCCCAAGTTATATGGATTAAAGGTCGGAAATTGACAATCCCAAATTGTCCAATTATAGTGTTTGTTCCTGTCACTCCCGCTGTATAGGGAATAATTTGTGACTGCCATGCATATTGCATATGTGAAAGTTGATCGATAGTATACTGCCCTACTTTGACAAAAGGAAGCAACTGCCTGAAAGGAGTTTTCTTGTAAATGAGGAAAATGTGTTTTTCTTTCTGCTCTCTTTGGCAGAAATGCCAAATATCAGAAATTATATCTCAGAAATGGAGGGTCGTGTTACTTTATTTTGTGTACGAACGTGTAGAGCATACCTCAAAATACCTCAAATACCCTAGAACAAGTGATAACTCAATTTCGACAAAAATGACAGTTGCTTCCTTTTGTCAAAGTAGGGCAGTATACATACGCGACAAGTAGTTCCACTATAAGACGACCAAAAGGTTGATTTTTGTGACGGGAACTTCCAAACTATTGCTTGAAATAACAAACGTTACGAATACCCCTCCCTACAGGCATCATACGAGACATTGCAACAGTAAACGCGCCGTGATTGAGGAACGTGGTCGATTATGGATAGATTTGTGTTCCAAAAGCAATTGAATGCAGTGTTGGAGAAGTTTACGCATGCTCGGAATAAAATTGAGCCATCTTTGTCAACAGCAAGGCAAACAAAATAATGGTATTGAGGTCACGATGCCTGGTAAATGTAAATTGAGAGATGCGTGGCTTCGTGAGGCCTGGTGTGCTCAGTGGATAGAGCAATTTGGACGCTTTCATAAGTAAAAGCTGGTTATACGTACGTACACATGGTTATAATACAAAATGTGGTATTGCACATGTTTCAATTAGATTTTAAAATGTTAATTTTATGCGTTACTAAAATAACTTGCTTTCATTTTGCGAAAAGCTTGGTTCTCTGTAGATTATGTCTGGGAGAGGAGTCATGTCATGGAATTTCAGATGGTCAAAATCACTCAGTCAGGCTTCTTCTCCATTACTCACTATTTGAATGTAACGGAATACAATGTACAATTGCAATAAAATATATAAACGAATCTAACGGGTTGTTTTAGAGTTACGCTATGGTCATAATTAAATAAAATTAGAACCTTAATGTTTTACTCACTGGATCATAATGCGTAAAATTTCATATGTTGAGAGGAGTCTAACCTCCCCCTCACCCCCCCCCCCCCCCCACTCCCCCTGCCCCCTACCAACCCTCCACCCACTTCCTTGCTCTCCCGCCTACTGTTTTGCACTTTACTTACTCTTTCGTCATCGTTGTCATCAACAACATGTACCATGTCCTATGCAGAGCACTGGTGGTGCTGAAACATTTACTAAGCTACAATCCTGGTTGGCTCACCATTCTGGTTCAGGAAGTTTGGGTTCAGGAAGTTTGGGCAATATTTGTAATTTGTTCATGGTCCCAGCAATAACTCGCATACTCTTCATGAAGAACGCTACGATCTAGCGTCCACCAACTAATGCCAGCAGACGGGACGCCAAGTTTAACGACCATCCAAGGCATAGCACGTGTGTGAAACACCGGGATGACAATCTATAGCCGGGCCGAGATTTGCACCCGAGCTAGGCAGCTAAGAGGTGAGTGTGTGTACCTCGAGGTCATCCTGCCAGCCCCTAATCTGTCACAATACATTCATTTGAATGTCCACACTGTCGATCAACAGATCTTTCCATCTTTCATAACTGTCTTCCTCTTTTTCCCCATATCTTGTATATGTAAGGCTTTGTATGATGAAAGAATGGTTTGACGAAGGTTTTGTGGGCTTTGTGTTAAATTTACATCGGGGAAGATTTGTTTTTGCACAGAGAAGCGAGCAATGAATTTCTAATAATGGTGCTTGGTCTTGCATCCAACAGCTATGCAGCTGTTTGTGACTTTTTGCAGAACAACAACCTGTTGTCGATTATACGAGCACACGAAGCACAAGATGCAGGGTAAAGATGAAGTGCATGCTATTGACATTGTCTTTTCACTTTAGAACTGTCTTCATACTTGAGTTATTTGCCATGTATGCAGGTAACATCGAATAACTGTAGTTGACTGATCACCTTGTTTCCCATAGTTATAGAATGTATAGGAAAAGCCAAACTACGGGATTCCCATCCCTAATCACGATCTTCTCTGCACCAAACTACTTGGATGTTTACAACAACAAAGGTATGAAACAAAAGGTATTTGAGGTGATATTTTGATTTGGCTTTGCCTCGCAAAACCGGTGAAATATTTGCAGTCGTGAGTTTCAGAAGTTTGGCTCGTGTTTATTTTGGAATTCTTTTCTTTTAACTGTGCTGAATGAGTTCTTGATCAGCCAAGTGAGTAGAGTACTTTGTTAAATAGAAAATACCTTTCCTTCTGCATTCACTTGCTGCATGCTACATAATGCAACATGTATTTTTTTATGCTGCTTCTTTGAGTAGCTGGTGGGAGGTGAATTGCAGCTGCTTCTTTAGCATCAGAGTGTAAATAAATGTACGTTAATAATGAGCTGTATCCGGGCTGTGACGACAATTTCATGTTGGGAAAGCATCCATAAATGAAATGTAGGAACTTTTGATTATCTCAGGTTGAGACGCATCTACACGATCACCAAACATATCTTCCTGTGCCTCCAGCACATGAAAACTAGCTTTTGTTTTACCACATATCCAGTGCAGTCAGCTGTTTCTTGATGTCCTCTAAAGTGAACTGAATTGGCTGTACAAAAGTGGCATTTGTGATGGCTTGCGGCTTGGTATCAACTCAACATGCTCAACTCAACACCTTTTGGTAGAGATGCTTGAAAACATCTCGGCCCTATTTTTTACATTTGTGTGCTCTTAGCCATAGTTTATTCTGGGGATGTGCATCGAGCTTTCACAATTCATTTGTTGTTTGCTTGTCCACCCACATTCCCAACTTCATGTGGAAAGGCTTTAATTTCTCAGATCCATTGGTGTGGGATTGTTTTGCTCTGATAATGACATCCTGCTTTGGCAGCAGGTTGTCCTTGCTGTGTTGCAGCTTTGCTGGGCTGGTCCTACTTCAGCCTAGGGCTGCTTGCAATATGCCTTGTTGCGCTCTTCAATGAATTATCATTGGTGTCCTGGAGTGATTTTGTTGGAATGAGATGTTTGCCTGTCCATGAGGTTCCATTGTGGTCGTAGAATTTGCTATTGTGCACCATCCAATCCAGACCTTATCGTTTTTTGGCAAACACTCGTTCATATTCGTGTGTGTGTGTGTGTGTGTGTCCGTCCGTCCGTCCGTCCGTCCTATTAGCCGTCACAAAGTCAGAGAGAGACACAAGAGGGAAAGGGCTGGTCCATGGGGACCTATTGGCACTATTACCGTGACCGCTCTGCCCTGACAAATCCAGGCTGCAGGGAAGAATGGCGAATATGTGGCCCCCGACTTGCGTTGGAGGGTACAACCACCACAAAGAGGAATCCCCAATTACAGTTGTACTGTATGTACTCTGTCACCACCTCACTCAGTCCAGATCTATCACATACTCTATACAACTCACAAACCTTGAGTATCTTTCACCCTTGTTTCGGGCAAATTAAAATAAACAAAAACGAAAACAAAAAAACGTTGCATTATAGACATTTCAACAAGATGTGCATTAACATTGTTCTTTATAAACGGCTCACAATCCTCGTGTGACTTTGTAAAGCATGTGAATACAGCGAACGGCTCGGAAATCGATTTTTATCAAATTTATTTTGCTCTGAAACACACAATGAGAATCAACATACCTTTTTAAACACACCCAATTAATGTAAAATAACCTCTTGCTTTAGAAGCAGCCGTGAATACAAAGAAAACCGCGATCACTCCTACTGTACCTTACTTCCTGGCAGAGTACGTCTTGACGTCGTACATTCCAGGCATGCATAGAAGTGTCTGTTATATTAATTTTTTCACATTTTAAAGGCGGACTGACTAGCCTTATTTTGGTTCTTCTCACGCTAAGCTTGTGAAATCACCAGGTGAGTAACCCCCACTCATTCACTGAAAACACCATTTATAACACTAAGTCAACAGCCGATCAATTTACTTGATGTATGAATAATTGTTCGAAACGGAATTCCTTTGTAACCCTGTATTCGTTTGTATCCTTTGTAACCCTTTGTAACCCAGGGACTCCCTGTACTTTATTTTCGTATTTTGAATAAAACTTGATTTTCACACAACCAGACAAGTATGAAACGCTTCATTTTATATCCATCAATAACTTATCGAATGAGCACACATCCATCCTTCCTGCCATGTAAGTGCTGTTTCATCCAAATGAAGATTACCACACAAGTTAACTCATCATTTGTTTGAAAATGACAAAATGCTGTGCCGTTCATGTACCACAGGGCAGCGACAATCCCCTTCTCTGGAGTCCCTACATACTAGGAGTAGCGACATGACGTGTCCCAAAAGTGTGTCAAGGGTGCTATTTTGTATCAATATATATAGCTCATTGAATGAGCACACGATAGCTCATAATTATTTTTAAAATGACAGGACGCTGTACAATTGGATGCACCAATTGATCAGAGAAGTGTTTCAAAATGTATAGATTCACTGCAAATGCGGGAAGGGAAAAAATAATTGTGGAAATAAAGTTCATCGTTTAAGATGTTGTGGGGGTTACCCCATTGAGACATAATCCACAGGCACGGGACCAGTGGGGCTATTGATGGAATGGGCGTGGCGTGCGCTCGGTTGTTGGAGCCACGCCCCCTTAAGAGTGATTTGTGTTATAAAAGATGCGTGAGTTCCGGTATTAGTTTAGTTCTGTTGGAATAAAGGAGCTTTGAACAAGCCAAGAAGTGTCTCGCCCTCTCATTGTCCGCAACTCCTACATTGGTGACCCCGTCTTGCTCTCGAACGTTTTCGGAGCTTCAAACGAACATGGCGACAAGCGCAGTTTCGATTAAACTGCCGGAGTTTTGGGAACGACAAGCTGCCGTTTGGTTCGCACAAGCTGAGGCCCAATTCGCCATTCGGAGCATTTCTGCTGACGACACGAAGTATTATATGTCGTGTCTGCGCTCAGCGGCTTCACTGCGACCAGAGTGGTGAGCCTTCTCCAGGATCCTCCAAAGGGCAGCAAGTACAAGACGCTAAAGGCGCTGCTGCTCGAAACCTTCGAGCTCACTGAGGCCGAGCGCGTCCGCCAGCTACTTTCTCTACCCGGGCTGGGAGACTCCAAGCCGTCGGAGCTGATGGACCACATGTTGTCTCTCCTGGGCAGCCACCGACCATCTTTCCTCTTCAAAGAACTGTTCCTGCAACAGCTGCCAGGTCAGGTACGGACAGCCCTGGCCAACTCGTCTGTTAAGGATTTCCGCGCCCTGGCCAGGGAAGCAGACAAGTTTTTCTCTGCCAAACAGCAATGTAGTGCAGCTGCATGGGACCCCGGCCCCGTCGAGCCTACGCCGCTGGCGGACACTTGCGGCCGCCATTACGGCCCAGCGGCGGAAGGCCCCAGGCTTGTGCTTCTACCACGCAAGGTTTGGGCCCAAGGCCAAGGCATGCCGGCCACCCTGCAGCTTCCGCGAGTCTGGAAACGGGTGGCCGGCGCTCGTTAACTGCCACGAGCGTCGGCCGTTCGGGCAGTTTGTTGTTCATTTCGGACACCGACTCCGGACGTCGTTTCCTCTGCGACACAGGCGCCCAGGTGAGCGTTCTACCTGCGTCGGCATTGGACCGGGAGGCCGGGAGTCACGGCCCCGCCCTGGAAGCCGCCAACGGCAGTGCTATTCAGACTTTTGGCAAACGGGCCGTGGCACTGCTTTGGCGGGCAGCGGTTTACTTGAGATTTTGTCACTGCGGGGGTGTCCACCCACTTGCTGGGCGCTGATTTCCTCTGCGCCAACGGCCTATTGGTGGATGTTAAAAATTGGCGGCTCATTAATGCTGAGACATTCAGTTCTCTTGCATGCTCGCTGAGCGGATCCGCCTCGACGAGGCTTGCGTGCACGCTCTCGACCTCTGATGAGTTCGCCCGCCTCCTCACCGAGTTCACGGCCCACCTTTTCGGCCGTTGTCGTCAGACACGGGGTGGAGCATCACATTCCGACCACCGGCCCACCTGTCTACGCCCGGGCTCTACGCCTCGACCGGGGGAAACACGCTATCGCAAAGGCAGAGTTCGACACGTTGGAGCGTCTTGGCATTGTGCGACTGTCCGACAGCCCGTGGGCCTCGCCTCTCCACATTGCGCCGAAGCCGGGTGGCGGTTGGCGCCCGTGCGGGGATTATCGCCACCTGAACGACGCCACTACCCCTGACCGCTACCCAATCCCGCAGATCCAGGATTTTTCTGCCCGCTTGGCCGGTAAAGTTTTTTTTTTCTAGGATGGACCTCGTTCGTGGTTACCAGCAGGTCCCCGTCCGGCCGCAGGACGTTCCTAAGACCGCGGTGATTACACCGTTCGGACTTTTCAAATTCCTCCGTATGCCTTTTGGGCTCAAGAACGCGGCCCAGGCTTTCCAGCGCCTGATGGACAGCGTGCTGCTGGATTTGCCATTTCTGTTCGTCTACCTGGATGATATTCTCATCGCCAGCGCTTCCAGGACGGAGCACATGCTTCACCTCAGAACGCTCTTTGAACGCCTCAGCCAGCACAGCCTTATCATTAACCCGGCCAAGTGCTTGTTCGGGGTGGCTTCAATTGACTTTTTGGGCCACCGCATCATGAGGGAGGGGGCCGTCCCACTGCCGTCTAAAGTGGAGGCTGTGAAGGGTTTTCCGCGCCCCCTCACCATCAATGCCCTGCAGGAGTTTTTGGGCATGGTGAACTTTTACCATCGTTTCGTGCCCCGTGCAGCCCAGCTCATGCGGCCCCTTTATGAAGCCCTCAAGGGCAAGCCTACCAAACGTGTCATCGACTGGACCGAGGAGATGGCCAAGGCTTTCACGGACGCTAAACTGGCCCTCGCCAGCGCAACCATGCTGTCGCATCCGTCGCCCGATGCACCGATTGCTCTTACCACGGATGCTTCGGACTACGCGGTTGGCGCCGTGCACGAGCAGTGGGTCAACGGGGCCTGGCAGCCACTTGCCTTTTTTAGCTGGCAGCTCCGCCCTAACAAACGAAAGTACACTACCTTCGATCGTGAGCTCCTAGGCCTCTACCTAGCTGTCCGACACTTCCGTTACCTGTTGGAAGCCCGCCCGTTCACGGCGTTTGTGGACCACAAGCCCCTGGTCTTTGCCATGGCCAAAGTCTCGGAGCCGTGGTCTGCCCGTCAACAACGCCAGCTCTCCTTCGTTTCCGAGTTCACGACGGCCATCCAACATGTTGCTGGGAAGGATAATACGGTCGCCGATTGTCTCTTCCGGTCCAAGGCTGGCGCGGTTCAACTTGGCATCGAATACGCCCGCCGATGAGATCTCCGACCCGGATGTCCAGGCCTGCAGGGCGGCGGTCACGGGGCTTCGACTGACTGACATGCCGTTCAAGGACGCGGGCACCACGCTACTGTGCGACGTATCTTTGGGGCAGCCTCGCCCCGTCGTACCCACCAGCTGGAGACGGCTGGTGTTCGATGCCGTCCACGGTCTTTCTCACCCGGGCAGGAAGGCGTCGCAAAAGTTGGTGGCGGCGAAGTTCGTTTGGCACGGGCTCAGGAAAGATGTGTGAGACTGGGCCAACACCTGTGTCGAGTGTCAACGTTTGAAGGTGCATCGCCATACCCAGGCCCCATTGGCGCCATTCACAGTGCCCGAGCGACGTTTTCACCAGGTTAACGTGGACCTGGTGCCTTACGACGGACCTTTCCGCGTTCTGGAGGCCGGGGACAAGTCCTTCGTGGTCGACATCGGCGGCAAACCGGACCACCTTTCGGTGGACCGCCTCAAGCCGGCTCACTTGGACCTAGCTCAACCCCCACGGTGGGGCCGTCCCCCGTCGGGTAAGTCCTGGGTTGGCCCGCCTACTGCCAAGCCGCTAACAGTCCCTGCTCGGGTCATCAGGGGTCGTTTCGGCCAGGTGGTTAAGGCCCCTGAAAACTGACATTGCCCGTGCGAGTTAATTCTGGGGGGGAGCATGTGGGGGTTAACCCATTGAGACATAATCCACAGGCACGGGACCAGTGGGGCTATTGATGGTATGGGCGTGGCGTGCGCTCGGTTGTTGGAGCCACGCCCCCTTAAGAGTGATTTGTGTTATAAAAGATGCGTGAGTTCCGGTACTAATTTAGTTCCGTTGGAATAAAGGAGCTTTGAACAAGCCAAGAAGTGTCTCGCCCTCTCGTTGTCCGCAACTCCTACAATGTAAACTGATTTTGGAGTTGTAACCCAACTTTGGGGAGTAAGCACGTCACTTGTTTGTCTGTAATCGCGACCTGCTTTGTTTAAGTGTTGCAGTTAGCATTGGTATAGCCTAGGTTAGAATCTCGGCTCGGCTACAAACTGTCATTCCGTTGTTTAACAGGCAAGGTGATTCGTCAATGTTTGTGTCCTCCCTCAAATGGATATTAAGCCAGGTGGACTGAAAGCACGAGGCGGTGGACTGAAATATCCCACGGTGTCATTCACAAAGAGTAGGCAGGTTTTCCCCAGCACCATGGCCAAATTACAAATCTCTCCCTTGACTGGCTGTTGGGAAGGCAATGGCAAACAAGCCAGTGTCAGTCTTGCCAAAAAACTGCTTGAGAAGCCAAGGACCTGCCTTCAGGCAGAGCACACAATCAATCACGCATTTGTCTCTTCTCCAGCTTTCTCTCTCTTTTTTAATTCTTAATTATTTTCTGATATATAAAGAAGTGTGTGTGTGTGTGTGTGTGTGTGTGTGTGTGTGTGTGTGTGTGTGTGTGTGTGTGTGTGTGTGTGTGTGTGTGTGTGTGTGTGTGTGTGTGTGTGTGTGTGTGTGTGTTTTTTGACCCTGCAGGAACCAGTGCAACCAAACTTTGCATAGCATCCTCTTTCATCCAGGAAGGTCGAAGGCTATGTTCAGATAAAACAAATTTGACCCCAAATAAAACAATATAATTGACCTTCAGACCTCAATCGGGTCTTATACTGATAGAATGCCTGGCATTTTTTCTCGCCAGTGATGGAGTAATATGTATTGTGAAGATCGTATATTGAGGTTATTGTGATTTGTTGTCAACAACACATTTAATTATTATTGTGTTTACACATGAGCCTGTTGTTACAAAGATTGTTTTACACAGGTTTATTATAACACCTCTGCGTTCAAGACTTGGATGAGTATATGTTGCTTATACATTGACTGTATAAGGCTAAGCCCTGCTCGAGCAGGGAAAATGGCCTTAAAATGCCTGTTGCTGTTTGTTGTTGTACACTGCCTGTGTTTTCCTGGGAGCGATAGATCCTGGGACCGCTGGGAGCGGGGAGAGCAGTATTCCATTGAGCTGTGGATGAAAGCCTTGTATGTGGTGAGGAGCTCAGGTTTGCCAAGGAAGGACTTCGCACGACGATGGAGGATGTCCAGTCGGCGACTGGCTTTGGAGGCCAGTTTGGAAATGTGGTTTTCCCAGGAAAGATCATGGCAGACAGTGAGACCCAAAATCTTGCTTCACCGAACTTCTTGGAGAGGATTGTTGAGGAAGTAGATGGGAGGGTTGTCCAGTCGGTCTTTTCGGAGAGACATAGTAAGGGTGTGAGATTTGTCAAGATTGAAAGACATGTTCCACTTGTTTGACCAGTCTGAGTTTTTCCAGGTCTGCAGAGAGTGAGGAGATTGCAGACTGCCGATTGGAGGGATGAGGAATGGAGTGGATCGGCAGAGAGTGGAGTCATCAGCAAAGAGATAGAGAGGATTTTCCAGAGAGTCAGAGAGATCATTGATGAAGACCAGAAAAAGCACATGGCCCAGAACACTGCCTTGGGGAACTCCAGCCTGAACAGGAAGAGGAGATGAGAGAAACCCATTCAGGGCCACACGTTGACTACGACTAGAGAGGAAGTCCGCCAGCCATGCGTGGAGATTTCCATGGATACCAAAAGAGGAGAGTTTGGTGAGCAGAGCGGGGTGCCAGACCGTATCAAAGGCACGTGATATGTCAAGGGAGACAGCTCTAATTTCCTGTTTGGCATTGAGGACCTCCATCCATTGTTGAGAAAGCAGAAGCAGCATGTCCAGAGTAGAGTGACCTGGTCTGAAACCAAATTGATGATCAGAGGTCAAGCCATTGGAGAATAGGAAGGATTTGATATACGAAGCAATGATGGATTCCATGACTTTACTGATAATTGGGAGCAGGCTGATTGGTGTGTAGTTGCAAGGATCTGTTTTTGCACCTTTTTTGTGTAAAGCGGTAATGTTGGCTGATTTCCAAGCTGATGGCAGATGACCTTGAGCAAAAGAGAGGGTGAAGAGAACAGAGAGAGGATATGAAAGAGCGGCAGAGCAGGATTTTAGGACCTGTGGGCCGATGCCGTCTCGTCCAGTTGCAGAATCAGCTGATCAACTGATCTGATAAGCTGGTGGGATAAACCCTGCCCTGAACGGACAGACAGATTGAGACTGGATTTAGAGGCCTTTTGTAGTATAGATTAGAAACGGAAAATGTACACATTTAGAGATTTTCTAAACGTCCATAATTTTTTTCCATGTGCACGTACATGGTCACGGCCTTTATACATACTGTGACAAAGGCGCTCCCAACACCCTTTCTTTAAAAATGTGAAATTGTCTTCTTGTAACGTTCAAACATCACAATGATTTGTATCTCCATCTATATCATTATGTTTCTGTATATCACCATCTATTTCATATTAGAACTGTAACAATACTACAAACAAGAATCTCCATTACCAGTTACTAACTTAAACACGTTATCAGATGTGTTAATAATGTCTAAAACACTGTTTACAAGTCAATTTCAGGTATCAAGGCTGTCATCACCAATCTTTTACATCATCTGTCATCTGTTTCAGCCACATTGCTGCAAACATTTCTGCCACAGTTGCAAAGATCTGTACAGGGAAGATAATTTGTCAGACATGAGCACTTTGATGGATCAGAGCACCGAATCCTTCTGCAATTCCCAGTGCATTGAGAAGGTGCTAATGCACTTTCAGGAGCTGGAGGAAGCAGGACCAGATAATTGGCAGTTGACCATTAACCATGTGCCATTCATGTTCTTCAGGTGTGGGTACTTGTTGGTACTGATCTAGACTCCGTTTGTACACAGCTGCCTGATAATTGGCATGAAGAACATGGTACTTTAGAATGTCCGCATTAGGAATAGGGGGGGGGGGGGGGGGGGAGGATTGGGGGTGAGGAGCAACATTAGTTCTGAAGCGCACTTCAACCTGAGCATGTTGTGCCTTGTATCCTCGACAGAACTACAGTTACTCTGACCATTTAACCTACAAGTAAACTGTTCAATAGCAGAGTACATTTTGGGCTTCACATCAAATATTGGCCTAGTTCCTGCAGGGGCAGTCTAGAATCTTCATTCTCTACCAGTAGTTGAATACTTTCTTTCCCTTGCCATATAAGGCACTAGTGCTATCACACCCAGTCAAGCAATGGAGACCAATGAGTGCCTTACGTACAGATTTGCCGATACTAGTTGTGACGCCTCGATGATCAAATATATATTCTTATGACTACTGACACCAGTCTCAAAGAAGTCAGTTGCATCAATATTAGATAGCAGAGACAGAGCGATGATGAGGACATCAGTATCCAGACTGCATATTATGATCTCATCACATCCTTATAGTGTACGAAGAATGCAGAATGATGCTTGTGTCGGCCTCTTTGTGATCACAGGCTAGATCTTCCACTGTGACGTGTGACTCCTCTTCGATCCTCTGACTTGTAAGTACTCCAGCTCTCAAGAACATAGTCAATTAAATTATTTGTTCTTGCTTTGTTGCAAGGAATTTCTTCCATTGCTGGGGCAAATTTTGTCCAAACACTCGGATGGGTTGTGGGCCTCTGCCATCTCGTTTTACTCGCTCTGCATTCTTAACGGAGACCATACGATAGGTATCTTCAATGAAGTGGACTTAAATGGCTTAATGTGCACGTGCTGACTGGACTGCACGAAAGACTAGTACTCGGGCGAGGTTTGCAAAGGTTCTTGTTTTTTGCAATCGGGTGATGTCCTTGCAATCACTACCATTACTGTCTAGGATGAGAGTGCCTCCCTGTGGTGACTCGCAGTTTGTATTTTCACAGATGCTTTCAATATAATGCACCAGCTGAGCCTTGTTTGTCTTTATGAGTCCTCCTTGCCCTTCTGCTGGAGTGAGTGACACAGCTCCAAGGTTGTACGTCAGCAATTCTTTCAGGTTGATATTTTGAGATCTCCCAACAATGACAAGTCCATCCCAGAGTGACCTGTCGCTCTTAAGGGAAACCTCATGTCCACTTACTTTGGTTTTCAGTTGTGGCCATGTTGGTGAATGTCTTGACCTTCAACTTTTTAAGGGAGTCAAATATAACTTCTCGGTTTCTTGTTGCAGATGCTTCTCACAAAACTCTAACAGCTTCTTCTCCTTTACTGTGTACTGCAGCAATATCCCTGAAAATGTTCTTTAGCAGCCACAGTTCCAGAAATGAGGTGAACTAGCTCTTCATGTTCATGATTGAAGGGATTGATCATACTTTTGACTGTCTCTATGTTCCTTATCGCTTTTTTTTTTCTTTGTTTTTTTTGTTGTTGTATACAAGATCGAGGCTCGTGAAAGAGCTAACATTAATCACACAAAAAGACAAACCGACACACAAAACACAAAAAACAAGGGGAGCGGCAGACAAGATGGGGAGAGAGGGGGAAGGACACAAACACAACATTTGAGAGCAGGGACATCGGGAGGACTTGGGGGGAGGTGGGAGAGGAATAAAACATATGAACACTGCAAGGACTCTGGGGTGAATTACCGGGGGTAGAAAAGATCAAGGTTTTCGATGGGGGAAGATAAGAGATGGTGGTGAACAGCTGTTTTAAAGACCTGGAGGGAGGAGTGGGATTGAAGGGAGTGGGGGAGTTTGTTCCAGAGGCGGGAGAAAAGGGGAATGAAAGAGTGAAGGTGAGCAGAGAGCCTAGACTTTGGCAGTTTAACCATAAGAGGGTTGCAGGCAGATCTTGTGCGACCTGAAGGAATATTGGGGGGACAGAGCACAGAGAGAGCTGGGGGAGCAAGGCCGGAGAGGAGTCGGTAGAAGACAGAAAGACCACCGACCTGCCTGCGGTGAGTGAGTGAAAGGCCCTCGGAGTTGACTACATCGCAGGAGATTCCAATGATTCTGAAAGCTTTGGCCTCAACAGCGTGAAGCCGAGCAAGATGTGAGGCAGGAGCACCAGCCCAGAGGGGGGAACAGTATTCCATTGAGCTGCGGATGAAAGCCTTGTATGTGGTGAGGAGCTCAGGTGTGCCAAGGAAGGACTTCGCACGACGGAGGATGCCCAGTCGGCGACTGGCTTTGGAGGCCAGCTTGGAAATGTGGTTTTCCCAAGAAAGATCATGGCAGATAGTGAGACCCAAAAGCTTGAGCGACAGAACTTCTTGGAGAGGATTGTTGAGAAAGTAGATGGGAGGGTTGTCCAGTCGGTCCTTTCGGAGAGACATTGTAAGAGTGTGAGATTTGTCAGGATTGAAAGACATGTTCCACTTGTTTGACCAGTCTGTGATTTTGTCCAGGTCTGCAGAGAGTGAGGACGCTGCAGACTGCCGATCTGAGGGATGAGGAATGGAGCGGCAGATAGTGGAGTCATCAGCAAAGAGATAGAGAGGATTTTCCAGAGAGTCGGAGAGATCATTGATGAAGACCAGAAATAGCACAGGGCCCAGAACACTACCTTGGGGAACTCCAGCCAGAACAGGAAGGGAAGATGAGAGAAATCCATTCAGGGCCACACGTTGCCTACGACCAGAGAGGAAATCCGCAAGCCATGAGTGGAGATTTCCCTGAATACCATAGGAGGTGAGTTTGGTGAGCAGAGCTGGGTGCCAGACCGTATCGAAGGCACGTGATATGTCAAGTGAGACAGCTCTGATTTCCTGTTTGGCATTGAGGACCTCCATCCATTGTTGAGACAGCAGAAGCAACATGTCCAGAGTAGAATGACCTGGTCTGAATCCAAATTGATGATCAGAGATCAAGCCATTGGAGAAGAGGAAGGATTTGATATCTGAAGCAATGATGGATTCCATGACTTTGCTGATAATTGGGAGCAGGCTGATTGGTCTGTAGTTGCAAGGATCTGTTTTTGCACCTTTTTTGTGTAAAGCGGTAATGTTTGCTGATTTCCAAGATGCTGGCAGATGACCTTGAGCAAAAGAGAGGGTGAAAAGAACAGAGAGAGGGTGAGATAGAGCGGCAGAGCAGGATTTTAGGACCCGAGGGCTGATGCCATCTGGTCCAGTTGCAGAATCAGCGTCGAGGTTTGATAAAAACTTCTCCACCTTGTCAGGAGAGAAGGATACAGAGTCCAGGAGCAGTTGGGTTCGACTGGGAAAGGTGGGAACAGAGAGAGATGGGTTTGGGACACAAGATTTTGAGGCAAACACAGAGTTGAGGCATTCGGCTTTGTCACGTGCGGTGTCAACTGTGTAGCCATTTGAGGTAAGGGAGGGGATGGAGGGGGAACAAACACCAGAAACGGATTTGACCAGACGCCACCAGGATTTGGAGGAAGGAGACAGGTTTGAGAGTTCAATCTTGAGTGTGGAGAGATAGTGCTTCCTGGCACTCCTGAGGGTAGAAACACACTTGTTTCGAGCTTGGTGGAAGGAACTGAGATTGCCTTCAGTTGGATTTGCCTTCCAAGATGCAAAGGCAAGTTGTTTCAGGGCAACTGCCTCACCACAATATTCAGTGTACCAAGGACGGGAGGAAGGGTAAGACAACTGAAGACGAGATGGGATAAATCTGTGCATGAGAGAAAGCAGTTTGCTTTGGAAGAATTCCCGGGAAGAATTGATGTCAGAGGCATTAGAGATGGGAGACCAGTCCAGTTGATTGATGGCTGCTTGCAGACCGTGCCAGTCGGCCTGAGTGAAATGCCAGACTCGTCGACGCTGAGGAGGCTCTCTGAGAATGGCCAGAGAGATGTCCACTTTAACAAGCACATGATCAGAAGAACCGATTGGAGCAGAAGAAGAGCAGCAGACATTTGCAGGGAAGTTAGTCATAACCAAGTCCAGAAGAGAAGATACTCCATTGACTGAGATCCGGGTCGGGAAATTGACAGATTGTGTCAGTCCCAATGAGTCGCAGAAGTCCTTTGCTGAGGTGCCATGGCTGGTGAGAGATGAACCCACACCCAGCCAGCTGGCATGATGACAGTTGAAGTCGCCACATATGAGGAAGAGAGAGTTTGGATGAGTTGATAGAAGTTGGTCCATGTTGTTCGACAGAGAAATGTAAATGGAGTCATCACTGTTTGGAGGACGGTACAGAACACATATGAACAAAAGGTGGGAGCGGAGAGGAAGCCGTAGCCAGAGGTACTCCTGTGGGTGGGGTGGAGAGAGGGCAGTGCAGGGAGAGTGAGGAAGAGAGTTTTTTATAAAGATAGCCACCCCACCACCAGGACGAGGCTCAGGTCTATCGTACCGGAGGAGGGAGTAACCAGGAAGAGATATTAAGGAATCAGAGACATCTTGAAGGAGGAAAGTTTCTGTTAAGCAGATCAAGTCTGGATTTTCAGAAGCAACCTGAATGGAGAGATCAATCAGGTTTGAGCGAAGGCCCCGGATGTTTGAGGTCCATACCGTTAGTGAGGAGAGAGGGGGAGCATCGGGTGCAGGACAGGGGAGGGGAGGGGTAGGGTCAGATGAAGGGTGAGAGGGGGATGAAGGAAGAGCAGTTGATAGTGTGTCAGAGATTACAGAAGAGTTACAAGAAAGGGAAGGATGAGGAGGATGAAAGGTTTGATGGTGATGGAATGAGGCACAGTGAGAGTTTGTTTGAGGGGGGGCAGAGGAAAGTAGAAGGTTGGGGGAGGTGTAGGTATGACATAGAAGGGAGACGAAGTGGAGAAGAGGCAGCTTTGAGAAGGAGGTGGGAGGAGGGAGAATTTGGGATGGATGGTTGGGGGGGAGATTTGAAGGGGAGGGGCAAGGGGGGAGTTTAGAAAGTGGATGATTAATGAAAGATGAACATATATAACAAATTGGGTTTGTTGTGATTTTCAAGTTAGCGATTCGTTTAAGAACGATGGAGGAGGGGTGGAATGAATGAGAATTTAGAGCATGGAGTGATTTGGAATCAAAAGAGATTGAATATTTTTTTGAAATGGAATGAGTTGAAGAGGAAATTGAAAGGAGCCTTTTAAATAAGAAGAAAAACAGCGTGTTGTAATAAACCACTGAATAAAACACTGAAGGGGATAGTTGAAACATATTTAAACAGAACTGTGAAGAACAATCTTATATTGACAAAAATACCAATGGGGCGAGGAAGCCTAGAGCGACGACCACGAGTCACTTGAACAGGGCAAAAGGTGGAAGGCAAGGGGAAAATGGGGGCGGGGCGAGACAGCGCACGTGGGCAGAGGCAAAAGCACACGAGGAGAAAGGGAAATAAAAGGTTTTTTTTGTTTGTTTTTTTGTTTGTTCTTGGGGGGGTGTGGGGGTTACAACGTTAGACAAATAGTAGATGTTTGGTGAAGCTTGGTGGAGAAGGGGAAATCAAAAAGGCTAGCAAAACAGCGAAGGAAGGAACAACCTTCGACGGGGGAAGCCTTCGGCTGCAAGGCCTTGCTCGTGACGCGGCAAACAAACGATTAATATATGAAAGGTAAACACCGAGAAACTTCCAAGGGGGACACTATAAGTTCACACACCGAACGATAAATACAGTTTCGACAAAATACAATTGTGAACAGACTTAACTTTGAAAAACGTGGAGACCGTGTGGACCGTCGAAAACCCCTGCCACCGTCTCCAAGATCTCGCGAGATCTCGCTTTCTGGTCTTGTGACATTCTGGCTGGCAGGCAGACCGAGAGCTTGCTGTCTTCCTGACTCATCCCTGCTGTGTTTTCACATGATTGTGTGATTGAAGCACGTAAATGGTGAGACCAGATCCATCTATTTATGGCTCTCTCATTTGTGCTGAAGCCGACCATGTCACCTTTATTTAGTCTTGGATTCCCTGTTAATTGTCTTCAATTGTTTGGTCATGTGAGGCCTCGATGCACTATGAATTCTTATTGACTTCATCGGTCATGTACATGAGGATGAAGCTTTTCTAGAACTTTCATTTCCAGCCAATACATAGGTTGACACCTTGCGTAGTTGATGTGATTATAGCCAAAAATCCAAGGCAACATGGAACACATACTCAACAGATGCAATTGCCAATTCCCTTCACAAGTTCTTCTCAGGAAGATTAGAAAGACTTGAACCATGGCAAGATAAGACTTGCCTTTTGGGAGTCTTATTACTCTTACATTTATCAGAGATGTAAGGCAGGCCAAAGGAAGTCGTAAAGTGATTTAACTCTTCTTTAGACACAATGTCTTGATACTGTGGGGTATTCCAACTTCATTGCAATGTCGACATAAAATGGTGGTACTCTGGTAGCTCATCAGCAGGAACATCATTCAGGAAACCTTCGAGCTGTAGCCTTGAAAGAACTTCATACATCAACGTGTGGGCTCTTGCTGATCGGTTGTAATGATATGCGTTTGTGGCAGCATTAACAGAGCCTGTCTCTACAAAGATGTCTTGCAGTCCAGCATCCCTGAAATGTTTCCCATGCAGCCCAAGTATAACGTAACTGTGTGAAAAGCACCGAACCTTATCACTAACTGCTCCATAAATGTGGAAATACTCCAGCAAATGATCTGAGCTTTGGAATATATTGCCTAATGAAACACAACAATGATGGTTAGTTGCTCTAGGTGATCTGCTAACTCTACACTCCATTGTAGATTTATCAACGCTGTATCCATCTCATTCGACGATGCCACATTTGCTTCCCACAGTGCATTGTGGAGCTGATTTGTATGTCCTATTTTGCCGAAACTTAGTTGTGCAATTATGCGAGAAATTTTCAAATTCTGAACTAACATGCAACACCTGACGTGGAAACAATGTCCACAGTTATTTTTGAAACTTCAGTGATATTTTAAGATGAAAGAAAGTTCGTACTAAATAAATCAGTCACAAATTCGTAATGAGGAAGCCTCATTTCGTTCCTCGGTACACAGTCAAAAAGGAAACAACACCTCAAATGTTGAATTGAAAGATTTTTTTGGTTCTTTACTGACCTGACCTGACCTGATCTGACCTGACACTGCATGGCTGCAAGCATTACAACAACCAAGCATGTCATAGCTCAGTAGGACTGATATTGATTACTTTTTCAGTGATGATAGATATTTCCTCTGTCATTGATGATGATTGCTGTTTTGTGACCTGATTTTATTACACTCCCATACAGATTTTATTACACATACAGAATTTAGGCCCATGGAAGAGCAAAACACAATCCAGTATGAAAGGGATACAAGCAACACAGGAGGGCAATGGAAAACATGGATATCAGACGTGTTTAAACAATGTCTGAAAGGAGAGTTGGTAGAGAGTAAAAGAGATCTTGGAAAGGTATTGGAGACAGAATGACAGTGTAATGAGCTGCATCCTTGAAAGGGAAGAACACAATTGGACTGGCACAGGAAGGTGATTCCCCAGGGATGAGAAAAATAATACACTGCTGATGAGCAGAGGGACTTAATTTTGGAAGAACACATTCCATGAAGACGTTTGAGGTTTATGGCAGGCCATGAAAGACCAAGCAAGATGTGATAGAAAACAGGTCACTTATCTGCAAAGTGGGCCTGTTCCTTCTCCAATCTAGAATCGAGATAGATGGCTGATTGTTACAAATTCTTTTTTTTATTTTTTTTTATTATTATTTTATTTTTTTTGTATACAAGATTGAGGCTCATGTAAGAGCTAGCATCAATCACAAAAAAAACAAACGGACATACAAAACATACAATAAAGGGAGTGGGAGACAACATGGGGAGAGAGAGGGAAGCACACAAGTACAACAGCAGAGAACAGGGACAACGGAAGATCTGTGAGACGGAGAGGGCTTGGGGGGAGGAGGCATTGGTTGGGGAGGTGGGGGGGGGGGGAGGGGGTTAAATGGTTTGACAAAGGATAAAATGTTTACGAGGTTACGAAAAATGTTTACGATGGAGCAAATGTTACGATGAATGGTTTGACGGTGTATTATGTTCTTTGCATGCATTGTTGACGTTTGTTTTGAACAGATTGTTTGTGAAAGAGGGCTTTCATATTGTTTGTTGAGGCTAAATGCTAAGTGTAAACTTAGAGAAGAGTAAAAAAGGTGACGAGTGTTAATGTTGAAGTGTGATGGTTTGTTTTGGCTTTATTATGTAAACTGCAGAGCCATAAACTTTTCTTTAAATGACCTTTTAATTATTTATTTATTTTGGCCTGACACTTTTGTTTCCTTGCAGCTGCAGTATTAAAGTACGAGAATAATGTGATGAACATCCGGCAGTTTAACTGCTCTCCTCACCCTTATTGGCTGCCAAATTTCATGGATGTGTTCACATGGTCTCTGCCTTTTGTTGGTGAAAAAGGTGAGCGATAGTTATTCAATACTTGCTATGTATAAAGCTTTAATGTCAACATTGCTTGAGCACTTCAATATTTGGACACATTCACATTCAGAAGGACACATTCAAAAAGCTTTACAAGTGAGATGATAATAAAATGAATCATGTGTATATATATATATATGTATATATATATATTTTTTTTAGGACAAAAGGTGCTTCCAACCAGAAAGTAAAACTAGATCCACTCCGCAAATTTGAGTAAATAAGCAAGAACAGACCTGGTCTCAGGTGACATTTCACCCGCTTCATAGCAGTCTCCCTCAGGCCAACAGGCCAAGAGGAAGCCTGCTGTAAAGCGGATGAAATGTCGCCTGAGACCGGGTCTGTTCTTGCCTATTTACTCATATTTGCGGAGTTTACTTTCTGGTTGGAAGTGCCTTTTGTTCTTTAAAAATGCATAATCCCAACTGTCCCAATCTTTTATCATATATGTGTGTGTGTGTGTGTGTGTGTGTGTGTGTGTGTGTGTGTGTGTGTGTGTGTGTGTGTGTGTGTGTGTGTGTGTGTGTGTGTGTGTGTGTGTGTGTGTGTATATGTATATATATATATATATATATATATATATATATATATATATATATATATATATATATGTATATATATATATAATTATATATATATATATATATATATATATATATATATATATATATATATATATATAATTTTTTATATATATATATATATATATATATATATATATATATATAGTTACGGAACCCAACGTCGGCCTCTGTTCCCCTTACCGAGGGGGGATTAATCCCCTCGTCTTTGACTGACCGACGGGGTCCCTGACGCTGCATAGCTACCTCCGGGAAGGCAGGTGCACAGCCCCGTTCGTACCGCGGACAGATGTTAATTGCCGAGCGGTTTTAGCAACCGCGGCACGAACTATTAACAAGGACTAGACCCGATTCTTGAACGTTGGCCAAATCGTGCCACAGGTATTCAATGTGGAAACCTCAAAGACGAACGGATGTGAAGAAGAAGAAGGCAAAAGTAGGAAGAACAAATATAATTTATTACTACTATTTACAAGACCAAAGAAACCAAGGAGAAGGAAGGATAATAAAATAATTGCAGAAAGAGGGACGGACCAGAAGGACACAGTGCAACGCTAGCTTATATTAAACAGTCTTACTTAACCCAGGGACAGAACAAACAAAGACAGACTCACACGAATGGGGAATTCTCAGGCAGGAATGGCGGGAAGGATGCGAAGGTGGGACCACAAGGCACAGCAAGCGGGTCCGCTCCGGGCGGGAAGCGAAGAGCCGGCAGTTCCTTGTATTCGGCTTTACACCGCACACCGGCAGGGTCACTCGCTGCCCCGTCAGGGCTTCACGCGGCTGGTTGAAACGGGGCTGGTTGAAGTGGCTCTCTGCAGAAATCTCTCTTGTGCAGAACTCAGCTGGGTCACGCATCTGCCGACCAAAAGGCTTGCGCGGGCGCTTATATAACGCGCTTCAAGATCAATGCGCGCCATGCCTGTGATGGTATCTCATCAGCCCTGGTTGGCTGGTCGGGGCTCGCTGGCTCCACCTTTGATGACGAGGTGGTGCCACGCCCATGATCCGACGGCTCCTCCTCCTTCTTCTCCAGCTTAACCATGTGTGTAATGGAGGTTTTGGGGCGATTTGAGCGAGCCCCAGCCAAAGGGCAGCGAACGCTGCCGGCAATTTCGTTTTGGTGGCAATTGAAAGGGGATTCTACCTTATTTCATTTGGTGCAATGCAGTGTCAATTAATGGAAGATAAAGCCTGAAACTAATACACAGAATAAGGAGATAACTACTAAAAAAAGGAAATCTATGATTTGCTACGTGATTGTATATGGAATAATTAAGGGGACGACCTTTGACCTTTATACACAAACTGGAGGGTGATATTTACAACAAGCTTCATTACACTTCAATTAAAAAAACACAGCAACACAATTCTCAAATCCACAACACTGCACCCTCCTCCTCTTAGGCACGTCCCGGGCCTATTAACTTTTACCTTTAGTGTGGCACGTAGGTGTAGTTCCCTCTACATTTAACCTGACCCTGAGTGTGACAGTTTTAAAACACAAATAAATATGTCCCGCTGCTGCATTGCACCCTGCCTAACAGATTTACGCCCACAGCTAACCAAATTGCGGAATTGTCTTCAAACTACACATTTACGGTGGGGGAGCATTATTTACAATTGACGCTGGTATTTACAAAACTAACCCAGGACCTGTGATTGTTCTTTTGGGGTGGAGACAACCTGCCCTGCATCGACGCACCATAAAGCACCAAAAGCACCAACCAGTGCACAGTCACCACAGTTCATAATAAAAATAACCAAACAAACCCTGCTGGTGGTCTTGCTCTTCGGCTCCCTCTGCTGGCTAATGCTCTTCTAGATGTTGTCAACTTGCTCTTCTTACTGGCGGCCTATTTGGACATAATAAAAAGGCACCCAATGCGTCCATATTTTTATTTATTTATGGCCCACAGGGCCGACTATGAGTGCTTCACCTGTATGGCATAGGTGCCATGCTACCAAGGTCCGCCAGCAAGATCTCGGGCCATCATGGCCGGTTCCAGCAGAGGGGCCATGCCCCAACCCGTGGGGTCCATGAGGGGTGCTCAGCCACAGACATGTGGTCCATAAGTGGTGCATCGATGCAGGCAGCTGTGGTTGCGAGAGTTCGGGCACACAATGGCGGACTCCCGCACGCTTCCCTCGGTGCCCAGAGAGCACAGTCCTCGGGTGGGAGACAGGGGGATAGAAGACAGGTGAGTGAGGGGTAAGGTCACAAGGGTACACATCAAACAAGGCAATGCAAGACGAGGTGCGTACGGAGAGCGAAGTGAGAAAGCTCGTCCCTACCGTACGTCACCCCCCCTGTTACCTACTCTACCCTTGCCCTTACCCCTTATGTACAAAAATCTACACATTAAAAAATTTGTCACTACTGTCTCGTCTCCCGTATATTTCCCCTATACCAAATTCGTCCCCACAATCCCTCTAACCAAATTTGCCATCACCCAATTCATCATCAATCCTCATAAGGAGGGAGAGATGGAACATCAGCACAATGTCATACCCACGTCATGATGCATCTCACAATCCAAACATTTGCACAACAAAAAATAACAAAACATGGCATGGTGTGGAGTTACGTCATCGCTTCAGGTGAGTGGATGTAGATGGTGCGAGGAGATTCTTAATCCTAACTATCTTCTAAATGACATTAACTCACTTTACACTACCCGGGGTCTTTCCCTGCCAATCCATTGGCCAACTTACTATATGCGGTTTTAAGAACCAAATTCCCATTGACCAAACTGTGGTGCTTCATCAATTTGGGGTCTCACTCCCCCGATTCAACTCCCTGTGCCCTTGCACAATTTCAGGACTGGGTCGTGTGGCTCTCCCAGCAGGTCTACCCACCTGCACACCTCCACCACTGCAGTTGCCTCCGAGCTTACCTGCTGCTTATCCTAACCTATCTACTGGGGAAGGCCCTCTGGCGCTCTCCCCACTCGGTGCCCTCTCTGGCACTGGGCTACCCGGGTCCGTCCTTGGATCCTCGGGCCCCATCCACAACTCTAACGGCTCTCAGAGCCCACCTGCGGCCTCACCTGGCCGACATCCTACCAGTGGCGGAGTGCTCAACCAACTACACATACTAACAGGCCACACGCCCATCCATTTCCACGTCACGAATGCACCCATCCAAACACCATTCTTCAACACGCACCACAGATGCCAATATCCAGCCACAATTTACCTACTCCCTCTACCTAGCTCTTAAACTACCATCCCCGGGTATTCGTGATAGGGGTCCACTTTTCCCCCATTCACACCTTCGCACCATGCACTCCACTCCACAGTTTCCACCATACTCACTCCATACCATCTATTCTATACTCCATATATTCCATACTCCATGTATTCCCCACGATTCTCCATACACCTGTATTTGCACACCTGTGCAATCACTCCTCCACCTGGTGCTTCCTGCACCCTCCTTCCTCCAGGACCATTTGCTCAACACAACACACAATCACGATTACTCACTCATACACTGCTCCATACACTTTCGATTCTCAAAACCATTGCCTCAGGCACCCAGATTTTCCCACGCTCACACACACATCTTTCCCGAGCATTGCCTAGCAATTCCTCATTTCACCAAGCCCGAGAGGCACCCATCGGCTGCACCACGGACGCACCCATCGGCTGCACCACGGACGCACCCACGGTCTGCACCACGGACACACCCACCGGCGGCACCACGGACACACGCACCGGCGGCACCACGGACACACCCACCGGCTGCACCACGGACACACGCACCTGCGGCACCACGGACACACGCACCAGCGGCACCTCGGACGTACCCACCAAGCGTTCCACACACCTGTTCGTCACTTGCACCCCATGCAAGCTCTTTAACTCAACACAATGTCACTCATCTCACACTTCTCACAATACGCTGCTGAGTACCCTTTCAACACACACACACACACACACACACACAGCATCATCTGCTCTACCTGGTTTCCCGCTAACTTGGTGCTCCCCGTCTTCCCTTTAAACTAAGCACATACCACGTCGTTATCATCCAACTACCCTCTCTATGTCCCCACTACCTGTCCAATGTCGCTACTTAACCTTACCGTTACCTAGGGTCATCTTCTCTAGATCCCTATCATTTTATCCTAACCCTCCCGGGCTAGTTTTCACTGCCAAACCCCATAAAACTATTGCTCCTTTGCCCCCTCCTGTGAGGGATGGCAAAGTTGCCATCCCACCACATTGGGTATCTCCCACTATCAATTTGGCTCATCCAATTGCAACCAATCAAAAATTTTCCAATCACTGCCAATCATTCTACCAATCATCAAATTTCTTGCCAATCATCCATTTTGCTTGTCCAATTTGCTACTACTACCACCCTCACACGTCTACTCACTTGAGCCTCTCGGTGCGCCAATTCATGCTCAGAACCTGGCTTCGCCAAGTCGAGCCATGAATGCGGGTGGTTCGTTGCCGGCGGTTGGATCCGTCCGGCATTCGGTGCAGGGAAGGGGGTTCGCTCAGGCCGAGATCCCAAGGTCTACCTCGGCGCGGAGCCTTTCGGTCTCCCGCCTGATGACCCGATCTCGCCCTGCCGGAACGCCTCAACCACAAGGGGTCGCCGTGCCGACCCTTCCTACCGGGCCGCCCGCTCCGCTGAGCGGAGCACGGATGCGACCGTTCAGAGCGCGGCCCGACGTGGATCCTGCACGGCGGTTCTTTCGAAACCGCTGCGGTTACGATCCCCGCTGGTTCCCGCTGCACACAAAGCCCGGCACGAACCGAGGGCTCGCTTCGGCTATAAGTCGATCTAACCGCTAACCCGGTTAACGTCGATGCTCCACTTGCATGCTCACACCCCGCGTTCCGTTCCTTGCTCACACATCCAGCTGTCTCCATGCTCTCCGTCATTGCACCTTCTCTTACACACCCCCCCTGTACACTCATAGACTTCGTCACACACCTGACCACCGCACACCTTAGCACACACTCGTCGTTCGCACACCTCACCAACACACCTCTTCGCGCCCACTCCTCGGTCACATCCCCGGTGACAACCACGGGTGTGCACTCACTTGCACACCCAATCACGTGCTTTACTACTAACTCCAGTGTGCATTCCCACACGCGCTTGACCATCTCAGGTGTGCATCCTTCCATTTCAGGTGTACATTCTCTCTCTCACCTCCCACAACCAACTCGTGCTCCGTGTCACTCTCACTACTCTCACCACCACACTCGGTCGCGCATTCACCCTTACTCTTGACAGCGCACTCTGTTATCATGCACTCCTCTGTTACACACCTTTCTCGCGCATCCTCTTGCGCACACTCTCCCGTTACACCCTCCGTAACACTCACCACAGGTGTGCATTCTTCCGTTACATCCCCTGTAACACTCCCCATTACGCGCTTCCATGTGCCCCCCCGCACACGTGCTACGACCAACTCACTCTCGACAGCACACTCGCTCCTCGGCACGCACGTTTTCCTCACACACCCCATAGTCGGACATCCTCGCGCACCTCCTCCTTCACACTTTGTACCTGTCGTACACTTCACCAGCGGCCTCTCACGAACACCCGGGTCCAAACCAACCCCCAAGCCGACTGAATCTCCTCTCACACCATATACATTTCCGAGTATATCGCCACTCACCTTGGCACCTCGTCTCCACACCTCCTTCGCCACCTGCAAACTCTTTATTTGGTCAGTAAGCACACCATCACGATTTGAGCACAGACCTTGCACATATTCCATGACTTCCTCCTTTATCTCCTTCTTAGTTTCCCTCCGTCTCTTCTTAATTTCACTCACCCCCTCTTCCACTTCCTCTAATTTTTGCTTCACCTCTTTTATTTCCCGGTGCGTCTCCTCAATTTCGTCCTCTAAGGCCACCTTGACCATTTCTATATGCGTCCTATACAAGTGGAAGGAATGTATGGAGACAAAAGGTCTGAAGGTGAATATCGGAAAGACGAAGGTGATGGCAAGTGGTAACGCATGTGGTGAGGTGGAAAGAACTGGGAAGTGGCCCTGTGCTGTGTATAGGAAGGGTGTCGGAGTGAATTCCATTCAATGTACAATGTGCGCTGAGTGGGTTCATCAAAAATGTAGTGGTCTGAGAGGGTCATTAACCAGTGTGGCAGCTACATTCAAATGTAAGTTGTGCACAGAGGGTGCTGCAGATGGAGGAAACGTTGAGTTGGATCTTTGAGATGGCGTGAAGCTGGAAGGTGTGAAAACATTTTGCTACCTAGGAGACATGCTGAATGGAGAAGGTGGATCAGACTCGGCAATGGTTGCTAGAGGGAGATGTGCATGGAAGAAGTTTCAGGAACTGAGTGGCGTGCTGATGAGGAGGGGAGTGTCGTTGAAGCTGAAGGGAAAGGTGTATGCTGCATGTGTGAGAAGTGTTATGATTTATGGGAGCGAGACATGGGTAATGAACGTAGAGCAGCAACGAAGGCTGGAAAGGGTGGAAATGCGAATGGTTCGGTGGATGTGTGGAGTTTCATTGAGAGGGAGGAAGACAAATGATGAATTGCGAAAGATGATGGGAATAGAGCCTGTGATTGATGCTGTGAAGAGAAACAGGTTGAGATGGTTTGGTTGTGTTGAGGAAGGATGAATGTGACTGGTTGAGAAGAGTGATGGAAATGAATGTAGAAGGAAGTAGAGGATGGGGAAGACTGAGAAAGACTTGGCTAAAGATGGTGGAAGAAGAAATGCGGGCAAGGGGGTTAACAAGGGGAGATGCAGAAAATAGGGCAAAATGGAGAAGTTTGTCATGGGGACCCACAAGGCTAACCCCCGCTCTAGCAGGGAAAATGGCCTTAAAATGCATGTTGTTGTTGTATAGATGTCCTTTTCGCAAGTTATATTTACTTGTATATTGAGTAAAAGCATTGGCATATCTTGGACGTTTGTGAGATTTTCTCATTTGCTGAATTTTTAGAATGTTCCTTTTGTATTGAAATAACCCCATGTACATTGGTATCATTACAGTTGCTCACTTATGAGCTGTGCTATGAGATTGTATTTGAACTCTTGACAAATGCTTTTAAAATTAGAACGGCACTCAGGAGAGAGTATACCTCTGCCAGGTGAACAGTTTACGTTTTGTATCCCAGGTTAGACCAGAAAATCACAATACAGAATTGCATTTCATCAAAATCATCCGTCCACAACTTTTTGAGATATCCTGCTATGTATCGTTTTTAGCCCTATCTCCCAATAGTGAAGAATCACTTGACAAATTCTAGTAGCCGGATCCGAATCCGGATCTTCACCAAAATTGAATCGATTCGTCCTTGTCACATACACTACATCTCTGCGAAATTTTGTCCGAATCCGTCCACAACTTTTTGAGATACCTTGTTCACAAACAAACAGAGAAACAGACAGACAGGGGTGAAAACATAACCTCCATCCACCTTTGGTGGTGGAGGTAATAAGCATAATTTAGAAGTGTTTAAAAAAAAATCGAAACCCATACATTGTTAACCTTTGTGACCTGAGCCTCTTTTCCCCCCATCCTATCCCACCTCCCCATGGTCTTCTCTTCACCAAACCTTCTTTCCTTACTCCACTTATTCTCTCATACTCGTTCATTTCTTAATTAAATCTCTCCTCCTACCCTTCCTCTCCCCACCCCCGGCACCTCCACAAATGCATATATAGGAAGACACATCAACGTCATTGAACTTACTTACATCCCCTGGGTTATGAGTATCATAATTAATCGGTTCAAGATGCAAATGCTAAACAGAGCAACCTTAATCCAAATGCAACATAAGTAACTTGATCAGAGGAGTTGTGCGAATTTTAGCAGTACATTTCCTTGGGTTTAGTGCAGACATCACTTTTGAAAATATTTTATATCGCAGGCAGAATTAAATTAATGATTTCAAAAATCTTTCCTCCATTTGTAGCTTCCCTTTTCTTCTTTCTTGTTTTTCAAAAATCCTTCCTCCTTTTTCTTATTTTTGAAGTGTTATGCCAATGAAACATCATGTAATATTCAACAATTGTTGTTTCTTACTGTCTAAAAAACCACCTTTAGAGGCCATTTTTCCCCGCAGAGCGGGGGTTGGCCTTTTTCGGGGACCGTGGTTGTTGTTGTTTTTTGGTCCCCTTTTTGAAGCAATGTTTTACGGCCGGATGCCCTTCCTGCTGCCAACCCTGTTTGTCGCCTTTTTACGACATACAGGGAATTACCAGTGAACTGGTACTCAATTTGCCGACCTCGGAAGGATGACAGGCTGAGTCGCCCCCACTGGCGTTAATTCAGCGATCGACCGGGATTCAAACCCAGCATCCTTGGATCCTAAGCTGGCACCCTAGCCGCTAGCCCAACACCAGGCTCTTACTGTCTGAGACTGTGTCTGTGTTTCTTACTGTCTGAGAAATATATATTTGGAAGAACTGTTTGCTCCAGATGGTGATTAATTCGATGAAGATGATAATAATGCTTTGAAGAACCGACAAAGTATTGCCAACAGTGTTCGTTTCTCGATTCATTTCCATAGAACTTTTAGAAGTATGAGAGAGTGGTGAATTACATAAAACGAAAATCTAAAAACAATTGGAAAACAAAAGTAAATTAACTTTTGTTCTGTGGCTTTGGAAACATGATCAGGTTATATGTAATTTGTGACAGATTGTGGGCTCTACCTAAGTTGCAGATCAGAACAAGTATCTGTAATGTATTCCTAGGCATATATTGATTGGGAAGTTTTGATGTAGATAACCAAAGAAAGCAAACGAACGAGGTGGCCCTTCAACCAACATTCTAAGATCTTGAGCGAAAATGCCATCATCACGATCTGTAATTTATACTCCTGACACCAAAAATTGGAATACATTTTTTACAGTATTTATGTATCAGATTTTCCAAAAAAACGAGTGGCGCTTGTAACAAGAGTTGCATGAGTGATGGTCATAGAGTACATTTAGGGCAGCACTACAACTAACCCATGGCCTATATGTTGAATTGGTTCCAAACATTCCAACTGCAATGTACAGTCACGTGAAAAAGTAAGTACACCCCATGTAAAGTTTTAACTTTTTCAACATATTTCAACATACAGCTATTTGATCTTCATTTCAACAATATTGATAGATAAAGGTGGTATTCAAATTCAATATCATTTCAATATCATGAAACATTTACATTTTGTAGTCCATTGTATAATTTAAATAAACATAAATGCAAATTTCGCATGTGGAAAAAGTAAGTACACCCTTGGCTCTAATAGATGGTATTGCCCCCTTTGGCAGAAACAACCTCAAGTAGGCGTTTCTTATGACTGTCCACCAGTCTCTGACATCGGCTGGGAGAAATTTTTGCCCACTCCTCCATGCAGAATTCTTTCAGCTGTACGATGTTTGAGCGTTTTCTTGCATGCACAGCTCGTTTCAAATCCCCCCACAACATCTCGATGGGATTTAGATCTGGGCTTTGACTTGGCAAGAACCCTCCATTTTTTTCTTTTCAGCCATTCCTTGGTGGATTTACTGGTATGTTTCGGGTCATTGTCATGTTGCAAGGTCCACCTTCAGTTGAGCTTCAACTTTCTGACAGATGGCCTCAAATTATCCTCAAGCACCCTCTGGTACAATGAATAATTCATTGTGGATTCTATGATGGTGAGCTGCCCAGGCCCTGATGCAGCAAAGCTGCCCCAAACCATAATATTTCCACCACCATGCTTTACAGTTGGTATCAGGTTCTTGTGGTCAAATGCTGTCTTTGGTTTTCGCCAAACATGTCTTCTGGTACTGTGGCCAAATAGCTCTACCTTTGACTCATCTGTCCAGAGCACATTGTTCCAGAAGTGCTGGTCTTTGCCTCGGTGTTCATTGGCAAACTTTAGTCTTGCCCTGATGTTCTTTCTGGACCGCAAAGGTTTCCTCCTGGCACACCTCCCATGTAGATCACATTTGTGCAGCCTCTTTCTAATGGTCGACTCGTGCACTTTGACAACAGTGGCAAGAGCTACCTGTAGGTCCCGTGATGACATTCTGGGGTTCTTAGAGACTTCTTTCAGCATATTGCGGTCTGCTCTCGGGCTGAACTTGCTGGGGCGGCCTGGCCTGAACAAGTTGGCAGTTGTTTGGAATCTTCTCCACTTGTAGATGATCTTCCGGACAGTCAAATGATTGATTTGAAATTGTTTGGAGATCTTTTTAAATCGCTTCCCAGACTCGTAGGCATCTATAACCTTCTTTCTGAAGGTCTCGGAGAGCTCTTTTGATCTAGGCATGGTGACGCCGCACACTTCAACAACAAAGAGCAAACCAAACCAAACCAAAATAATGTCTGAGGTTTAAATAAGACAGGTTCCTCCAAGATCCTCTCTAACGATGTTCTAATCATTCACACCTGAGCTGGTGCACCTGATTCTAATTTTAGGTGTTTGAAGTAGTGATACTACTATATGATACTACTATACTACTACTATATATGTGATACTACTATACTATGTGATACTACTCTACTACTACTATGTGATACTACTATACTACTATATGAAAGGGTGTACTTACTTTTTCCACATGCGAAATTTGCATTTATGTTATTTTAAATTATACAATGGACTACAAAATGTAAATGTTTCATGATATTTGTTATATTGACTTGGGTGTTTCGTTGAAACGCCAGTGAGGAGTATGGTGTTGGTACATCGATGGTCTACAATCTAAAGAAACAAAAGGAGCAGAAAGCACAAATATATGGTGAGGGTGATGTGCCCAGGCCAATGGACAAAAAGGAAAACGGTACATCAGTCGAAGACCGCTGATGTTAATAAGGCCTTGATGGAGTGGATCAGGCAACGCCGTACGGAGAATATTCCCTTGGATCATGCAATGATAATGACACAAGTGAAAAGTTTTCATGTCCCATTCACCTGTGGTGACATCTTCACATGAGCGTAATTACTGTGGAAATTGGTTCTGGAAACCACGCTGGTTTTTAACATGACGGTACAGTAAACTTTAATTATTAAAACAACCCTTTCTCTTGATATTCATTTTAATGTCAATTGGTTATTTACCACAGTTGTACAGTCGGACCCAGCTATTTGCAGAGCATACGTTCCTGGAAAATCCGTGAATAGCGAAACCCGCAAATAGGGGGGCATTGTTTCAATGGAAAAAGGGGAGATAGGTTCCCAAGTCGCGAAAATCCGCGAATAGAGAGGACCAAACCGCGAACGGCCAGGCAAAATGCGCGAATGTTGACGCAATTCCCGCGAATGGTGGCGATAATCCACGAAGGTTGATGGAAACCCGCGAAGGTCGATGGAAATCCGTGAAGGTCGATGGAAATCCGTGAAGGTCGATGGAAACCCGTGAAGTTCGATGGAAATCCGTGAAGGTCGATGGAAATCCGTGAAGGTCGATGGAAATCCGTGAAGGTCGATGGAAATCCGTGAAGGTCGATGGAAATCCGTGAAGGTCGATGGATATCCGCGAAGGTCGATGGAAATCCGCGAAGGTCGATGGAAATCCGCGAAGGTCGATGGAAATCCGCGAAGGTCGATGGAAATCCGTGAAGGTCGATGGAACTCCGCAAAGGTCGATGGAAGTCCCATGGATGTTAGCCACAGCATTGTTTCAATGGGGGAGAAGGGAGATACATTGTAGGTTCCCTGCAGTTCCTGATTCATAGAGGAACATTTTAAAAGTTTAAAATGTTTTCGACTGCAAATGCACATGATTACAGTTTCACAAAAATGCTTACAAATAACAAAAAAACGACAACACCATAGAACATTTCCAATTTATTGAAGGAATGCGCTTACATTTTATTAAAAGTGCTTAACCATACCGTACCGTGAAAGTAAAAAAAAAAACACAACACCATCATGTACCATTTAAAAATTTTATTTTACAAATACACACAACTTTCAAATGTTGATGGTGATTAATTAAAATCCCAAGAATTCCTCGAACTTGTAGGGCGACCCAAATGATGGTGCAGCAAAATCGTGCACTAAGGGAGAGGTAGGAGAAGGTGAGGACACTGGTGAGGACGCTGGTGAAAATGCTGGTGATCTTGAGGTGGAGCGAGCGGGGCTGAAGAAATGGGTAATGGGTAGCTGCCTGCCACATTGCCCAACATTTCGATGCAGTTCTTTGTACGGGAGAAGCAAATCATCCAAGCCCGTCTTGAACTTGAGGTACCTCTCCACAACTGGGTCAGCATCTTCAAACTTGTCGACAATCGCCCGCATGTCCTGCAGCAACTCGCCCAGGACCTGGACTGTGAGGTTGGACCTCCGCACCTCTTCCTCATAACTGCCCGCCTCCATCTCCTCCTCCTCCTCGGAAACCTTTGGAATGGCGTTCAACTCGTCCTCTGAGCGGGTTTAGGGAACGGTTCAGGATCATAGTTTTCATCATGAAGTCCCTCGTCTGCGTGTTGTCCTTGATCCATATTATGAAAGTCTTCTCCATCCTTTCCATGTGTACATACCGGGCATGGGTGACCACCTTCGTACTCGATACAGTGCTCGCTGAAGCTTTCTCACGAATGACCTTCTCCCTCTTCCGTATGTAGCGAATGGTGGATTAGCTGATGACGTAATGCCTGCCAACAGAGGGCGCACTCTCTCCTCTCGAAAGCCGGTCGAGCAGATACACTTTCTGGCTCAGGCACATCACTTTCTTCTGCCACTTGGTAGTCGACGCATCTCTGGCACTGGTCTTGCGCTTTGGAGCCATGATGAACGATGAGCAGAGCAGGTCAAAACCACAGGTCGAAGCAACGGGGCGAGAACAAGGATGCAGATGGAGGACACACTCTGTGTTTATATGTACGATTGCGAGCATTTTGGGTATCTGTGGGAGCCCATTGTTTGTGGGGGATGTTATCAGATGATGCCGTATTGAGCGTATCTGATACTTTCAATGATAGTTTAAATGAAGCATTTTTATTCTATAATTCGCGGAGGATGACATGTTTTAGTTGCTGATAGAACATCCCCCGAAGCGTTTTCATTGTGTAACGTCTCTGATGATGCTTTACCGTAAATTGCAAACTGTAATCGATTTAATGAAGCGTTTGCATTCTATAATTCACGGAGTTGACTTGTTTACACATCTGGTGGGATATCGCACTAATCTCACTTAAAGCTGCAAAAGCCATGAAAACGCACAGCACACGGCAGTGAATGTACGGTACTGTACTGTACTTTACTGTATATGCGGGTTATGCTCAAGGCTTGTATAGGACGTTTTTTTTTGCTTTCGTCCACTTGCTTTTTGCATGGCAGGTAAAAGATTCGTGTTATAAATGTGTCAAGCTGGCGACTGGTGAATTTTTTTTTGCGCCCTTGAAAAACCGCGAATTTGCTGAACATGGCCGCAAATAAGGGGGAAAAAACGCGATTTCGCGGCACACAGCCACAAAAAGAAAAAAACCCACGAATTTGCAGGACATTTCTTCGCGAATGGAGAAACACACATGTTTGTTTGTTTTTAAATTATACTTTTTTTATCTAGGTTCGATAGACTTGATGCAGAGAGTGGCACATGCCCAAGCTACCTGCCTCATGAGTTCTGCCTCCTGTGTTAAATCGATTATCGAGTGTATGCTATTTTCTGCAGTGACGGAGATGTTGGTCAATGTGCTGAACATTTGCTCCGATGATGAACTGGTTACAGATGCGGACGACTCTCTCGACGGTGAGGACAATTTGCTTCTGTAACAACTTCAGAAACACGCTTGCTCTCGTCTCTGCTGATGCTATATTGGAATTGTTGTAATGATTTTCTTTTTTTTTTGCAGACATTATTTTGCACTTTTGTATCCATCTTCTCCCCTGCCTTGCCATTATTGTGTTGCAAATAAATTCATTATACCATGTTTAACATATTTCTTTCCTTGTCTTAATTCCATCATCTAAAGAAAACCTCATGCCCTGCATTAGAAAAGGTACAAAAAGCAGGCAGGTTCCATTAGGTTTATGATATGACTTCAGTCCATGCGTATCACCAACGTGAAGTTAAACACCTTGTGTTCAATTTGGAGCAGCGATAGTCTCAGGTGCTGCTGCACATTTGAGATTGATATCAGTTGAATTTGGTGTTTGTTTTCCAAGTTGTTTGCTCTTCATATTTATTTCCATTGATTAAAAATAAAATCTTTGCTTTTCTATGAACCTATATTTTGTATAAAAAAAGAGTAGTATTTTCCTGATTAAAATTTGGTTTATGGCTCATTGTTTGTTTGGCATTTCCATTTCCTTCCTATTCCTGCTACCTGGGCATCACTTCAGTTGTATTTTTTGCTTGGTTGTTTATTTTCGTTTCTGAAAGGTAATTTTAAACAATGTTAACGTTACAATGTCATCTAACGTTGGAATTGGCCAAAAAAAGCATCGTTTCAACTTCTTGATTTAACTGAAGTCATATCTTTGCATGCAAGTGGCATGATTTTTAACTTGAATCGGATAATTGTTTTGCTGGTTAATGCTGATTTTACGCTTTGTTTTGACATCAGATGCTGAAAACTCAGGTTTACTCCCTCCCTCTTCTAAATAACAAGCTTCTATATTAACATTTCATGTTTTAAAGGGTGAAAGTGGGTGATTATATTATTTTATTTATTCCTCATCTTGTATGTAGCTTGATTGTTTCATTATTTGAAAAGCAATATTTTTCTTGAAGTCGGAGTGCAATGAAATTTGATTGCTAACCTATTATTATTGAATGATATAAAGTCAGATTTTTGTTGAAATAAATCTAGGCTTATGGAGGAGCTAAATGACAGAGGGCAGCATGTTCACACATGTCACCGGATCAAAGGGTAAGATGGTGACAAAGGATGAGTGCGTGAATGGATGAGTGCCAAAAATGAAAATATCTGGTGGGGGTTTGTGTAGTTTTTGTGAAAGTTGAAGAGAGTAGAAGTGGAAATGAGCCAGTGCAGGATGTGACTCTTGAAAGGTAGCACTCTTGGTAGCAGGTAGGTAGCAGGTACCTTGAAAGCTACTACTACAGAAAACTACTACAGTTACTACCTTGAAAGGTAGCAGGTAGCACTCTTGAAAGATTTGGAGGGCGGGGCATGCGTCAAGAGACCCAAGGAGTGGGTTCCACAGACAGTTTTTAATGACGAAGATTACCTTCTGCTTCAGCATCTTGAAGCTGACATTAAAAGCACCATTTACATTTTGCTGCAACAGGAGCAAAATAACTGAATAGCTTCTTGACAACATGGAGTTGTTCCTCAATTTAATGATGATAGAGATTTTGAAAGTATAGCCTTGTACATAGACATGTTTGAAAAACCTTTGACATTGGGGTGATAGAGGGGAGTGAGGGGTTAGTTACCTCTGCCACCTAAGGTGGGCGGAGGTTATGTTTTCACCCATCTCTCTGTCTGTCTGTTTGTCTATCTGCCTCTTTGTTTGTGTGCCTGTGAACCTATATCTCAAAAGGTTGTGGACGGATTCAGCCGAGCTTTGGTGGAGAGGTTGGTGGTGTGACAAGGAAGAACTTATTATATTTTGGTGAAGATCCGGATCCAGATACTCAAATTTTTTTAAGTTATGAGATAGGGCCAAAAACGATATACAGTATAGCATGATATCTCAAAAGGTTGTGGACGGATTCGGTGAAACTTGGTGGACATTTTGGGTGTGTGACAAGGAAGAAGTGATTCGATTTTGGTGAAGATCCAAATCCAGATCGAGATAAGAGAATGTTTATGCCTCCACCAACAATATGTTTTTGGGTTGTCTGTCTGTCCGGCTGTCCGTCCATGCGTCTGCCCATCTGTGATAGGTCATCGCGATAACTTAAGAACGGCTGAAGAGATCCAAGTCAAACTTGATACAAGTATGTATAATTATGCAAATATTAACTGATTAGATTATGGGGTCAAATGATCAAAGTTCAGAGGTCCCGTTAGGTAAAATTTGGTTACTGAGCTAACTTGTGACCCAGTGATGGCATTTTCAACCAAACTGGGTATAAGTATATATTATGATGAAAATATCTGATTAGATTTTGGCATCAAATGTCAGAGGTCATGTCTGTTAAAATATGTTACTTGAGAACAGCTGAAGGGATTTAAATCAAATTTGATACAAGTAAGTATAAGTATGTTAATAATTTGGGCGGTGATATATCAGTCGACGTTGCAGTGTGGAAGAGTGCCGTTGTAGTTTCATTTTTAAATGATCTTCACCAAAAACAGAATATAACATGATAGATATTTCAAACAGCTGTGGACGAATCCGGCCAAAGCAAGCCCATTAGATTTTGGAAGTCTGGATCCAGATCCGGCCTATCAGTGGGGTACAAAACACAAACTGCTCAGCCTGGCGGAGGTTTGCGCTCTCCCGAGCGCTGTTCTATTTTAATGATGGTCTCTCATGAGAGTGGAATTAACATGTCTGAGATTTTTACTATACCTTGTTCACATTGACAAAGAGCTCTTTGTCCCACTGTGCTGCTTGGGAGACGTTTTACAGGTGGATAACATGTCCACGTATAGAACCAAATTTCACTAAAACGCTTACCATAAAGAGAAATTATCAGCAAAATCGTGTTAGAAAGGTCTGAATTGTTATGCAGAACTGTCCGAGTTGAACATAATATTGTTGGTGCGAGTGGGAAATGAGCCTCAATTCCTTTGATTAAATATGCTCGAGCTCAGTGTTTTACATTTCACCGTTTGAGATCAAGTGGAGCTGCTCATTTCTAGAAATCCGGGTTTTCAGACATCAGATCGTTCTTGGAGATCTCAAATCCCTAGCACTTGCAAACAAAGTTCCAATCCTCTTGACATCAATTTGAGCTGCCTTCTGCAAGATTGTACTCGTTTGCGTCTATCCTACTTCACCACAAAATACCGACCTTTATTTCCCATTGATAGTTGGCATACCTTCAAATGAAATACCTCAAATCCCATTTTCGGCTTTAGGAATTAAATTCAGGTCCTGATGACCCCCTCAGATCATTGTCATCCAGCTTGCATAACGCCCAAGAGCATTGTTTCATTGTGGTTGATGATGTGTGGCAGAAAAATGGGGCTTTTGTTTTCATGCAAGCAAATATTTGATTGATAGTTCCGGAGTGCATCAGATCTATGAACTTATTAGTTCAACATAATGCATTATGTAACGCTGCAATGGCACAGCAAATGATTAAAAGCTAATGCATTTACGTCTGTGAACAAGTAAAACAGCTTTGTAAAAGGCCCGGTTTGGCTTCCGTGCATTATTGTGCAAAAACGCCATAGTTAAAATCACATTTTATATATTATAGTCTAAGGTTTTCTTGTGGGAAAAGAGAACGTGAGGTGGGTGAGCTTGTGTGTGCGCAACCAACCGCCTTGGCATGAATTTTTGCATTGTATGTGTGAAAACGTAAGAGTGGATTTTAGTTTGATTTTGTGTTATATTTATACTGTGTTGCAATTTACCTTTTGAAAATTATACATATGTTCCTCTTTAAATTGTTTGCTCTTTCATCTGATAATGGCCATCATTGCTCATTAATTAAGGTTAAATGCATTAATTTTTTTCTTCAATTCATAATGAAGAATTTTTTGTGGGAAATGTTAATTTTTTTCGGCTGTGGGTTCATCTCGGTTTTCCTTCATGGGATGGCCCTGCACAGTGGTGGCCTGGCAGACTGAGGGTGTGAGGCTTGGTAGAGATTGTGAACAAGGCTAGGGGGATTGCGCGAAGGAGACGAGGAGGATTGCATGAGGGAGACGACGCCAGGCGGAAGCCTCTCCTCAGTGAAAGACACATGAAAGCCCGCTTGGTGTTTGCAAAAAAGCACCTAAAGGACTCTCAGACTGTGAGAAACAAGATTCTGTGGGCTTTCATGTTTCTTTCGCTGAGGAGAGGCTTCCGTCTGGCCACTCTGCCATAAAGCCCAGATCGATGGAGTGTTGCAGTGATGGTTGTCCTTCTGGAAGTTTCTCCCATCTCCACACAGGATCTCTGGAGCTCAGCCAGAATGACCATCGGGTTCTTGGTCACCTCTATTACCAAGGCCTTTCTCCCCCGATTGCTCAGTTTGGCCGGGCGGCCTGCTCTAGGAAGAGTCCTGGTTGTTCCAAACTTCTTCCATTTAAGAATTATGGAGGCCACTGTGCTCTTGGGAACCTTCAATACAGCAGAAATTTTTTTGCAGGCTTCCCCAGATCTGTGCCTCGACACAATCCTGTCTCTGAGCTCTGCAGGCAGTTCCTTCGACCTCATGGTTTTTGCTCTGATATGCATTGTCAGCTGTGAGACCTTATATAGACAGGTGTGTGCCTTTCCAAATCATGTCCAATCATTTGAATTTACCACAAGTGGACTCCAATCAAGGTGTAGAAACATCTCTAAGATGATCAAGAGAAATGGGAGGCACCTGAGCTAAATTTCAAGTGTCATCACAAAGGGTCTGAATACTTATGTAAATGTGATATTTCAGTTTTTTATTTTTAATAAATTTGCAAAACTTTCTAAAATCCTGTTTTCTCTTTGTCATTATGGGGTATTGAGTGTAGATTGATGAGGGAAAAAATGAATTTAAACGATTTCAGCATCAGGCTGCAACATAACAAAATGTGAAAAAAGTGAAGGGGTCTGAATACTTTCTGAATGCACTGTATGGGAAATCAGTTTGATACAATCACTTTTGAGTAATGTTTCCAAGTCTATTTCACTCATATCTAACATAGTATATTGTCTGTCATGTTCTTGCATGAAGATCTCAAATCCTGGCTCATCTGCAATGTCTTTAGCTGCGATCTGGTGCATCAGACACTGACAAAGAGGTGTCCCCGAAATGCGTGCTGCACAGTTTTTCCATTCATCATGTGCACCACAGCGTTTTCACCATAAATCGTCTCCAAGACATCTTCCAGGCCACTCCAATTCATCAGTACTCCTATGGCCCCCAACAGATTCATGAAAGTGTGGAAGGTCCAAAGTAACAGCACAACATCTCTAACTGGGCTATTATCTGGAACCTCATGTATTATCTCGGAAGCTTTCCAAAAGAGTGGCTGGTCTAAAGTGACAACTGGTGGGGTATTATGCTTGAGAAGCAAGTTTGCAAATGTACTCTCGTGTGGAGAAGATACATGTCTTGTCGCCAGGGTACATATCAATCATCGGTAGAAAATCTACCGAAGACTGTCCGGGATAGTCACAGTCCTTGTGTAGTACGTGCATCATTCCTTGCCCATTTGGTACTGCTTGAGTGAAGCCAAAGGACATCTCCCACATTGTCAATTTTGTGGTCCAGTTCATTTAGGAATGGTAGGGGCTGAAATTCTGTAATGCGACGAGTGTGTTCCGCAAAACGGTATTCAATGATGTCCACTTTTGTCTGGTCAATGATGTTCAAGTCGGACAGTTTGCGTCTGTGAACCGTGTAATCGACGTGTTGGCCTGGCATTACGGCTGCTATCATTCCCATGCCATGGAATGTACCCTTTCCATCTAGGGTCACAATGTTGTGGTCGACGTTATCCACTGCAAACAACAGTATCACATTTGGTATGTTGACGCCACCTAAAACATCAGGAGCAACTGAAGAAGATGTGTTTTCCTCAAACTTTTGCACTTCTGAGTATGAGGAGGCAGAAATACTGTCTATCAAAAACCTTGATCGGAAGAGATGATGCATTGGGACAGCGAGCCCAAGTTGTAATGGTGCTATCACAGTCCTTGGACGCACTGCTTGAACAATTGTGTGCCCAATACTCGCTTCTTTCTGACGGATGACCTTTTCAACGAGAAGATGTTGAAGCAGACAACGCAAGCTTGGGGGAACAGAGTCTATGGCAGACTCCAGTTTAATGTCTGTAGCTTTCGGATACTTGTCTTTTAAATGTGGAACCAAGGTTTTTAGATCACTTTTGATGAGTTTGGTGGCGGTTTCTGTGATGCCTCTCTTCTGGGCTTCCTCGTCGTCATCGTGCATCCTGTTGAAGTAATTACATTTGATTTTTGTAGCTTTCTCTCAAAAAGTCACATCATGTAGCCCCTCACCTTCAGCCACGAATACATCCTCCCTGTACTGTTCAAACAGTTTGGACTTCAGATACTGATTGTGGAATTACTGTCATGCAAATATTCCTTCATCTTGTTGGCAAGGTCGGTAACGGTTAATTGTTCTTCATCGTTGGCCTCGAAGTAGGCACACATCCTGTGAAATGCTTGTTCTTGGTCCGTGTCCTTTGGTCGTCCAGCTTTCTGTCGCTTACTGCCACTAGGCCCTACCCTGTGCTAGGTGCTGCAGTAGAACATCCTGGCGAGTGTGAAAATGTGCATCACATGAATGGGCCCGGTACAAACAGTCTGCAGCATGCAACTCTCCGCTGAAGTATTCAATATGTCCCTGGACAGTGGTGGCCCAGTCATCACTTCGTGTTTTACAGTGTGACAGTATCTTGTCCACAAAGTTATATGTTCTAACACAGCTATGGGCATCGTAATCAACACTAATTTTGCTCGTTGCAACTTTGTTCCCACAGTATAAGTAGTCTGTTGCACTATCGTATGGTCCACTCAAGAGGCGTCGTGCACTTCTCTTGACGGATGTGGTTTGATCTAATTTAGCTTTCTTATGTTTCTCAATGTTCCTTTTGTTTACGTAATTCATACGGCAAGACCTGTGCACTCCAGTTTCAGCTGCTAAAATGATGTCATCTCCTCTCTTGACACTTGCCCTGTTTATGCCATCAGCTCCTTTCCTACCAATGTCGACTCTCTCTTCACTTCGTAGCTCCTTCTGGCAGAAGGGGCAGTAGGGTGCTTGCTCCGTACTCATTTTCACAGCCTGAAACAAAAAAGAGGAAGTTTTAGCATCGTTGATGTCACTTGGGATAGTTTTGTTAGCATCAGGAATTATAACTTTACTGAAATAATGATACGTAGAGATAATTTTTACACTTAACCCTTTGAGTCATGAATTATTTTTACGATTAATTTATTTCTTTTTTTTGCATTATTTTATTTATTTAGGATGTATTTAGCTCACTGAGAGTCATATTACTCCCCAAAAATTAACTTCAAAGGATTGAAGTGCTTTGGAAAGTGTTAAATTCACCAGATATGAGTAGATATCAGACATGTTCTAACATTGGCTGCCATCTTTTTCTAACCTCATATCTAGACCCTTTCTGGTAGTCCATTTTTTGGCAACTTTCAAATATGTTGTTCTGTAGACCGAATAGAAAAGAAAAATACCATAAAACGTTTTCTTGCAATTTTTTGGGGGTACGTGGGAATCTTTCCTTATTTCCTTAATTTCCTCCTTATTTTGACTCTACTATATTGCCAATGCAGGGCAGGAGGTTGGTGCCATCGGACCTCACCCCTTATAAAGGGAGAAAAAGGGAGGAGAACAACATCAAAAATATTTTTTATCTGAAATGTCATTTCTACATGCTTAATAGGATGTTTGTGCAATATATAAAGTCATAGACACAACAAAAAGCAAGCATCACAACTACTGAGGCATGCAAATGTTTGGACTCCAAAAATTGATTGTGATTGGTAAAAATGGAAATAGCTTAAAAATAGGAATACATACACTTAGGATGCAACAAACATCATGTTGTTAAGAATGTCATATAAACAGTAAATACATTTTGTGAATATAACAAAATGCAATAAAATGCAAATTATTCGGTTTCATTGTACAATAAAACCCATCGCAAAACATAAATCGCAAACAGTTATGATGAAGTGTATAACACCATCAATATATTTTACTGAGCACCTTGCTTAAAATGAAGATCAGCACAACATGTAACTGGCTTTAGATGGAAATGAATGCCAAAATACGAAACGAAGGACGAAAAATAATGCAGGTGAATTTGAGTTGCAAGTGTTGGAGAGGAACAATATTCCGGAGAAAAGAGCATGAATTTTTTTTTTAGCTGGTGGTTGTGAAACCTTGAATATAAAATGAAAAAAGGGACATTAAAGCATTTTTTAATGAACGGACACCTCTGCGACCAATCTGTGATGAGACAAAAGATGACGTTTTTGTTCCACTTTATACCAATACCATCCAGTGCTTTGAAAGTGACCATCTCTAAAGCTAATCGATGAGCAGCAGGAATTCTCGTCTCAAGGGGAGCAGCTGATTTCACTGAACTGCCAAATAAATGTCTTAAATACAATATTCAGAAAAGCTGCTCCTACTTCAGGGAGGATTTGACCCGACAAAAACAAAAATACCATTGTGTTGCATGTGAAGCCATTTTTTACATATTAGCATCACAAAAATGGTCACTGCAAATTTTGAGACCAATAAATTTGAGAATTTTCTTCAACCAAAGTATGACCATAAATGACAAGAGTAGGGTGCTTAGGCCTAGGCTGTTTTTGTTAAGACATGGAAAGAACTTTACAACTACTGCATATGAGTTATACAATATATAACAATATATAATATTTTCAGTGTTTTATCAATCCATGTTGATAGAATCTGCATTGTTTTGTCATCAAGGTGGACTTTGAACTAAGAATAGAAGTAAAATTGTCACCAGAGTGAAACTGGATTAAAAGGAACTTCAATGCAGGAGGCCTTGATGTAATTGTTGAATATTGTTTTTGTTTGTTAAAGGTGACTTGAAATCGAATTTTAAATTGAATGAGTGAAAAATATAAAAATAAAAACTTGTTAAACTAGACTTGTTAAAACCACCACTGTTAAAAACCTCCACCAGGATAAACACTTGACATGCACTCAGAAGATCACATTCCTTCACAAGGATAAACACCGAACGTGCACTCAGAAGATCACATACCTCCACGAGGATAAACAACGAACATGCACTCAGAAGATCACATTCCTTCACAAGGATAAACACCGAACGTGCACTCAGAAGATCACATACCTCCATGACGATAAACACCGAACGTGCACTCAGAAGATCACATACCTCCACCAGGATAAACACTGAACGTGCACTCAGAAGATCACATACCTCCACCAGGATAAACAACGAACATGCACTCAGAAGATCACATTCCTTCACAAGGATAAACACCGAACGTGCACTCAGAAGATCACATACCTCCATGACGATAAACACCGAACGTGCACTCAGAAGATCACATACCTCCATGACGATAAACACCGAACGTGCACTCAGAAGATCACATACCTCCACCAGGATAAACACTGAACGTGCACTCAGAAGATCACATACCTCCACCAGGATAAATACTGAACGTGCACTCAGAAGATCACATACCTCCACCAGGATAAACAACGAACATGCACTCAGAAGATCACATTCCTTCACAAGGATAAACACCGAACGTGCACTCAGAAGATCACATACCTCCATGACGATAAACACCGAACGTGCACTCAGAAGATCACATACCTCCATGACGATAAACACTGAACGTGCACTCAGAAGATCACATACCGCATACCTCCGCCATACTCGGTAGAGCGCATACATCTGCCAGGCTGAACAATTTATTTTTTGTATCCCACTGCTAGTTCATATCTTGATCCGGACCTGAACCAAAATCGAATTTGATCGTTCTTCTCAACTACCCAACTCATCCACCTAGCTTTGTCCAAATCCATCCATAACTTTTTAAGATGTCGTGCTATATGTCGTTTTTGCCCCTATCTCTCAATGGTGATGAATCACTTTAAAACATCTAGTAACCGAACCCAGATCTTCATCAAAATCTAGTTCATTTGTCATTGTCAAACACCCAAACGTGTCCATCAAGTTTCATCCAAATCGGTCCATAACATTTCGAGATATCCTCCTCAGACAGACAAATGAAAAATCGGTCAGAGACGGAGGACTTGCCGGAATGTTCTTTTTTATCGGCCATGTTGGACAAATATGGTGGCCGAACCACGTGACCGATGACGTCATCATTATTCTTTTTCTCCACCAGTTTATGGCGACATGGCGCTCAAGAAATTGCATCTTGATTGGATGAAGTTTTGTACTTATCGAATTATGACGTCATAATGGAGGCTTTGGGCCGAGAGAGTTAAAAATTGGGCACAGTCTATTCCAGAGCAACACAAATATGTGTGTAAAGTTTGGCGATTCTACGTGCAACGGTGTAGACGTAGTACTGCGAACAGACAAACAGACAAACCAACCGATCAACATACTTGCGGGAATCCTTTCCGGCAAGTAACAATCAAGAAGGTGTCAGGCAGTAGCCCGACAGATATGGCAAAAAAAAGTCACTGTCAACTTGAACTTTCACCTATATAGTCAAACAACATTGACAGCCCCACTTTTGCACTTCGGAATCCTCTGGTGAAGTTTGACGAAGCGTTCGCGAGTTATTGCACTCACAGGCAAACATACAAACACACAAGAAATGATGTCAGGCAGACAAGTATGACAAAAATCGAGAGAATCAATAATTGATTGATTGTGTAATTTAAATAAATAAATAATAATCGTAAAAGAAATAATTTCTTAATCAATTAGCTAGTAGCATACCTAAACCACCACCGTTTCCTCCGAATCTGTAACTTTTTGAAAAATAAGTAATTAATTTAATAATTAAATAATTAATCGTTTAATTGATTAATCAATAAATCAAAAATACCCTTTACAGCCAAACACTTGGTCACTATCATGTCCAAATATCAGCTTCCTAACTCAAAAGGTGCCTGATGTATTGCCCAGATGAGAAAGGAAATTAATAAGTACTTCATAAATCTATAATAAAGTAATTAATCAATTAATTGATTTATCAAAAAATAAAAGTTCCATTTTGGCCAAAGCACTTATTCAATATTATGCCCCAATTTCAGCTTCCTCGCTCAATGGCATAGAGATGCGAGATATCGCCCGGATAAACAAACGAGAGAACCTTGATCTTTGACCAATATAGTCAAATAACATTGACAGCCTCATTTTTGTCCTTTGGAATCTTCTGGTAAAGTTAGACGATGATAGCTGAAAGCGTCTGCGAGTTATCGCACTCAGACAAACAAACAAATATACAAGCAAACCTACAAACAAACGATACAGACCGACGTTTTTTTCACATAACATGAACGAGACAGACCCACATTTTCACATAACAAACATATGTACAAACGAGGCAGACTGACATATGACTTGAAGGCAAAAATTTAAAATGTTCGTCATAACAAACAAACAGGTGAAACCATGACCTCCGTCCACCTTTGGTTGGGGAGGTAATTAATTGTAATGCCACTTATATAAGGCTTTGTATGAGAAACCTTCAATCTCGATCCTTTAATATGGCATCTGATCACTTAGTTGGTCCCATATTCTAATGATTCTATTCAATGAATCTTATTTATTAGAAACTTTTGCCATTACCTGTGTAGAATGAGGCAGACCTTGTATAACTTCGCCAGACTGGTGTTGTTTGCTATGATTGTTATGCTTCCTGAATTTTCAATGAACATGTAAAAATAAATCTACAGGTGCGAGAGCTACTTTTAATCAACAATTGTTTCCCCTCACACCTCCAAATAGCTTTTCATCTGAAAATAAGGTTCAATATTTGAAGCTTCACATGAGCATACCTTTGATTTTAGGCATAATGTAATGTTATATATACTGTACCATAGTTGAGGTTGGCCTGTAAAGTTCCCATCTGAACCACTGGGTCATGATACTTGGGACCGAGGTTCAAATCCCAAATACAATGTGTCCATTGTTTATGAAACGTACTTGTAATTCATGGAAATGTACATTGATGTCTAATAATGTTTTTGTCCTCTGTGTGTTCTATGTGCAAGCTCTCAGGTGAGCCTTCGATCAATGCAAATTTATAAAGAGAACATGACTTGTGTCCTTGAAAACTGCAGAGCTTTGTGTTATGAATTTCACAATCGTTTTCCATACCCGATTTGCAAGCTAAGAAAAACAAACAATAGCATTCTCCTGTCTTTGTGCATGGCTCTGTTTTCAGATTGTGTTGCACAATGACATTATTTTACTTCGTATTTCGAAAGACCCGATTATGTTGTTGCATGATGTAGTTTATGGCGGCCCAAAAAGAAATTCAGCCTGTGATGAGACATCTTCCTTCAGTCGATAACCCTGTTTATTAATATTCATTTGATACAAGTTGGAAACAGTTGCATCAAATATGTACAAATTATTTGATTTTATTGTCCTTGGAAATCCTTTACTGGAGTGACATACACTGCATTACGCAGAATCTTTGCCATGGGTAGTTGCTGAAAGTAAGTGTACCATTTTTATTTTCATTTTTACAGTTATCTGGCTTTACTGTTGTCTTTTCTGAGATCTTTTTCTTGAATGACTGCTGTGCTGGTTTAACACAATCGGCATGCATTATGACTTGCGAGATATCTATGCCGTGTGTGTATATTAACAACGTACCACTAACATTGACAAACTCCTCTTTCACCAAGCTCTGTCCAACCTCTACCCCTCCTTACTTTTGATGTGCCTCAAGTCATTTGTACTCCAAACACCATTTTACTTACCATTTTTCCATTGCAGTGAAATTTCCTCGTGTATGACTTATACCTCCTCTTGTCCCTTCTAACAGGCCCGACAACTGCTGCTCGAAAGGAAGTTATTCGGAACAAAATAAGAGCCATTGGGAAAATGGCGAAGATGTTTTCTGTTCTCAGGTAAGAAACACTGAGCTTTTCATTCTGGTTGTACATTTTGTATATTTTGGCAACATTGCAGTTAAAAGTATTTTCATGGCACGTCCAGATTTTCCTGGGTTAGTAAGTTATGTTATTGTTACCCTCACCAGAGGAGAGGGTATTCCATTTGAGTCCATTTGAGTCCGTTTGTCTGTCTGTTTGTTTGTTTGTTTGTTTGTTTGTTTGTTTGTCCGCACAGAATTAATATGATATTATCTGAAACCGTTGGTCCGATTGACAGGAAATTTTCACCATACGTGCACCTCCTCCTGTAGAATATTTTAAATTATAATTATGAGGTCATAGGTCACGTGGTACGGGTGCCATCTTGGAAAAAAACAAAAAACTTTGCTCCTCTATCTCCAAAAGCGCTGCATAAATAAATTTGAGACGTGGCTCATTGTAAAGAACTCTCCATGTGGAATAACATGTTAATGATGATTTCATAGGTGCCTCCATTATGTCGTCATAATTCGACAAGTACAAAACTTCATCTGATCATGTTATGAAATCAAGTTGAGACCTCTTTTCCAGATATGAATCTTTATTGAAATCTATCTCCACATACCCTATAACAAAGAATAATATTAGAACTACAGAGAAAGAACGAAATAGCATTTCCAACTAATCTATAAGCAAGCGAATAACCATTTAACATTCCCCTTCATACCTTACTCAAGTGTCTGCTCACAGAATACAGAAACAAAGCCAACTACCCCTCCTTCCTACCCTGCATTACGTTATATCCACTCCTCAGTGGCTTCCCACAACCGAATCTTCTTCATATTTCAGCACAGATCAAGATGAAATTTATTGAGCGTCATCTAGGGATAAATTTGTGGAGGAAAAAAAATAATGATGCCATCATCAGTCATGTGGTTCGGCCGCCATGTTTGTTTCAACACAAAAGCCTTAAAAACTACTAAAACCACATCCTGGCGAGGGTCTGCAATCTGATTGCTCTTTCTTGTTTTTATTGTTTTTGGTGACTCATATAAGTAAGCCTCTGTTATTGGTAATTATTGTTCGTGTGGTCAATGTATCCCTCTGAGCACATTCCTTATGATGCTGGGATTCTAGAATATAGCCTATATACTGTGATGTCTCACATTTCGTGTAAAAGTCCACAGATTTCTCCGATTGCTTGGTAGTAGCCTTGGCCTGCATGTGATACATGCACAAGCTTCCTGAGGCATTTTTAAAAAGCCCACTTTTTGTTTTGAAGAATGATGTGAATATCACATGTCAGCCATGCTTGACGGTATTTATAACCTTCACTAATGGTCCCGTTTGAAAATACAGGGTGAGTCAGAAGTAGCGCCCGCTTTCTGTTTATATTGTTACGGACCGCGGATTGGATGTTATTTACCGAGCGGAGGTAACCGCGGCCGAACAGTTGCTCCCCGTTTCTTCCCTTACACTCACCCGATTCACCCAGACGTTGGCCAAATCGCGCTATGCTAAATCAATGATGGAAAGGACACGACGACTGGGATAGATGAAACGACGCAAGGGGTACAGTTCTCAAGACCTCCGGAGGAGGGTATAATTACAGTGGTGGAGAAAAGGGGGTAGATTACAAGGCAGAGTGAGGTAAAGACACAGAAGAGATGGGCACTTAAATACAATCTTATCTATTCCCGGAGAGACCACGGACAAACGGACAAGGTAGACTCACACGGGGATTGATGGCGGGAATGGGCAGGTCGGTCGATGGCACAAGGTGCACCTTGGCTCGGGGACAGGATAAGCACGGTTCAAAGATGCAGGGAGGTCTCACAGCGCTCGGAGGTGGTCTTGCTTGCTCCAAGCTCGGCGCGCATCTGATGTCACCTCCCTCTCACTGCGCATGCTCAGCGGGGAGTGACACGCCCTCGGCTGGTTGGTTCCGCCCCACTGGGGCCGGTCCGCCGCTTCCATTGGGTGCGGGGGTTACCGGGCTCCGCCCTTGACGAGGAGCCGACAGGGAGCCCCTGTTTGGTAACCCCGTCGAGCACATGTCCGATGGCGGCTCGTTGGGAAGGCCTGGTGCCCTCCCACCACCCCTACCAAACAAGCCTGAGTGAGGACGCACACTCCCTGCGCTCGTTGTTGTTGTTGTTGTTGCTGAACTGTGAGGAAGAGCTGCGGGGAGGTATTGGGAGGTCCTAAACTTCCTAACGGTGCCATACAATCACATTCTGGTGCAACGAAGGGTCAGAATTAATGGAAACGAATCCTTAACTGACATAGACTAAGAATAACTAGCAAGATGTCCTATAGTTGTCTTACATGAGATGCGGTGAACCTGGATGCGACCTTTAATGGGGGAAATAGGGGGAGGTCGGGTCTACAGAGTGTTGTTTACAGAAAATGGGACTAGGGAATGGGGGATTGGGGAGAGTTGGGAAGTATTGAGGAAATAGGGGAATATTTACAAGCGGATATGGATGGATGCAAATCCCATATCCGCAACAATATATATATATTTCTGTCATTTGATTGTTTGTTTGCCATTTGTATTAGTGTACAAGAAGGTAGAAATAAATGAATGACATGTTTATCTAACCATTTATTCGGGGGAAAATTATTACGGAAGTGTAAGTGGATCCCGGAAAGTGGATCGGCCGCCGCGGTCCGATCGAGTGACCGGCACGCTTCCCAGACCTTACACCTCCAGATTTCTTTCTTTGGGGGCTCATGAAGGACCTTGTTTATCGTGAAAAGCCTCGTACCATTCAGGAATTGAAGGCTCAAATCACTGCAAAGTTTGAGGAAATTGATATCGAACTCTGCAAGCGTGTGTGCCACTCTGTGCCTGCTCGGCAGCAATTGTGCATCGATCACGAGGGAGGGCACTTTGAAAATTGCAAGTAAAACAGCTTGGTACACTTCCGTAATAATTTTCCCCCGAATAAATGGTTAGATAAACATATCATTCATTTATTTCTACCTTCTTGCACACTGTAATACAAATGGCAAACAAACAATCAACTGACAGAAATATATATATATATATATATATTTATATATTTATATATATATACACACACACACACACACACACACACACACACACACACACACACACACGCACGCACACACACACACACACACACACACACACATAAATCGGGCGCTACTTCTGACTCACCCTGTATATCTTTTCTTGTACTTTTAAAATGACATATAAAAGGTGAACATTAGCAAGAGGATGGTGGAAGAAATGGTCGACATAAACAATAAAGGGGGAAAAAGGAGAGAGATGGTAAACTGTTTGTAAAAGCAGTGGTTTTGGTGAAACTTATTTTGCGGTGAGAAAATATTGAAAAAGAACCCAAATAAAAATGTGAACTGACAACTTTTTTTTAGGTTTAGAGGGGAGAGTTTAGAGGCGAGACTATATAAATTCAGGGAGGTGCTTCCACAAGCAGGAGAAATGAAGAAGGGATTTTGGTGTTAACAACAACGGCTTTTTGCTGTAAGAGCACATGCAACCTGAAGAGACTGGGGAGGGAGGGAGGGATGGAAGGATGACAGAGCAGAAAGAGCAAGACATCAAGAGAGGTGGTAAAATAACAGATACATTAAATACGAGTTCCCTTAAAATGAACTACAACACAGGAGGAGGCCGTTAGGGTCGTTCAAGCCTGTTCAAGGCCCATCAAGCCTGTTTAATGATTGCCAAACTATGGATTTTTTTTGTCCATGCTCTGTCCTTTTTAAATGCCGGGCATCAAGCAAGGAAGCAGCACGCAACATTTTAAAAAGTCTTTGGTATGGTTCGAACCGCCGACCTCTCAGACTCACAGCTGACGCTCCAACCATTACGCCACAAATTTGTTAAAATACATCAATTTGATGCGACCCACCTGGCTGTAATAAGAAAACAACAGGCCTGTTGCCTCTGTTTATTTGTGGAGCATGCTTATGATGTTGCTCGCTTTCAGTACCATGGAATCCAGGAGAGACGTGTTTGAAGCAGTGCTAATAGCCCAGAGGGGATAACAAAACTCCATTGACTTATGTACACTGGCTTCGTCTGTAGGCCATGGGAACTTTAGATTTGCTGAGGAAGGACTTGGCATGCTGGAGGACACCTAGCATGACTTTTGGAGGCAACCTTTGATTTGATAAACAGTCTGCCTAGGGGAGGACGTAGCTGGTGTTGCGGGACTTAAGCTCTTCCAGTGATTGATCATGGAAGCATATTGGTCATTTCTCCAGCAGATTCTTTGGAATATATCAATAAACATTGTGTTTTAAAGAGTTCTCTGTTCTACATCTCCATCCTTAAGTTAAATGCAGTTCTTTCATTCTTTCATACCTTCTGTTTACGTCCCAGAGTTTTTTGTTTAAAATGTGGTTTTGTTGTTGTTGTTGTTGTTGTATTTGCAGAATGTATATCAGCTTTTCAATTGTTTGCCTTGAAATGCTTCAAGTTGAATAAATTCCTTGTATGTTTATTCATTAATCATCGATGTTGGTTGACTCTTCTTTGAAATATAAACTCTTATTTGAGCATACAAGTAGGATCCATACCTGGCAAAATATCGAGGTAGAATATCGAGGTAGAAATATCGAGGTAGAAATATGATCGTCATCGAGGTAGAAAATACCATGATGTGCTTTAACTTTTTAGCAACAAAATCACTTCACAGCAACCTTTAATGTATGCAAGTATTTTGTCTTTTGTGGGTTGATGCTAAACCCTGGCATTAAACACAACTTAAAGCAGCACTAAACGGAAACGGTCTGCAATGGCCCCAGTGATGGTGCGTGAATCTGGTAAAGGTCATCGTCCGGCCATGTACAATGCAAGTCAGCCAAGGACAAGCTGTGGCTATGCAGACATGGAAAGACGGGTTGCGACAAAAAAATTTGGCTTTTTTGTTTGTTTGTCTGTTTCCAAAACCTATGGTGATGCAATTCCCATGAATATTGCTTTCTCATTTCAGTGATGATTTTTCTTAATGAAATAATTTTGGTTTGAATGTGGGGCATTGGGGTTGAAATCCTCTGAACAGGTGTTCCTAGCACAGTGTGACTCATATTTCATGAATTTCATGAACTTGCAAGCAAGTTCAGTGTTTTTTAAGCTTGATGAACAAATGCATCACTCATTCAGATGAGTTTTGGAGCACGTTGAGAATGTCTTCTGTTTAATCTCGTCATATGCTTGTGTTCTTTCAGAGAGGAGAGCGAGAGTGTGCTGACCCTCAAAGGTCTTACTCCAACTGGCATGTTGCCTTCTGGGGTGCTATCAGGAGGACGTCAGACCCTGCAAAGCGGTACGGCTGCTACTTTACATAATCCTACTCCCCGTAAAAGTAGTTCCTTTCCTTTTGCACACTTTCCATTGATTGCCAGCATTCCAAACAATTTGCACAACCACGGCCACTTGGATGAATCAATTATAGTCTAGGACCTGGCTTAGATATGTATGCACATAATTTAGGAGAGGATAACTCAACTGTTATAGGCTAATATGACCCCAAGGAACAACTTGGGATGTGTGCCAAAATCTCTATCCGGGACGAAAAGCCCGAAAATGACCACGCCCTTTTTAAAATGACCACACCCTTTTTCATCAGAAGTGCTACTTCCGACATAGCTGTATCTTCGAAACCGTTGGAGCTACAGATTTTCTGAGGTGCTCAAAATGTTCAGAATGGCCATGTTTAGGGGGATCATAGAAGAGTGTAAAATTTCTAATTTGATATTTTATGAGAAAATGGCTAAAAACCGTTCGGTCAACTTATTACCATACAACTACCTACATACTGGAATTGCCATATATTTATTAACTT